>NC_090925.1:943099754-943408496 GCF_040938575.1 Ambystoma mexicanum | reverse complement strand
GCACATTGTAACCTCCCCCCAACATGAGCATGCTGATAGAGGAACTCAATGGCCACCCCGTGGCTTCAGCCGTCGGACTGCCCATAACTCAGAACAAGCCACAGTGCCATCCCGGAAACAAGAAATTACTGCTTTCTGAGGTAACAGAACCAAATACACAAAACTCAGTATGTGAAACCACCCAGAAACCACTCCCACCCACACCAGCAACCCCAACCTGCCAGTTAGACCCTCATCCCATAAACCAATACTACTCATGCTTCGACGCATTAGGACCGCTCTTAGCCCCGCCAACAAGCAACCCCAATATCTGCTTCAATAGCACTACAGAGTGCTATCAGACAAAGTCACCTCAGGTGCAAAACACACATTTACATCAACCGGAACCTCCACCAGAGGATTCATCAGGCTTATCCCTGCACAACCTTTTAGTATTTTTATAAATGGAGTCCAAAAAGTGTCTTCAGGGGACTGGAAGAACATCACCCGACCGGTATATTCAACACAAAGCTTTGCTAGAAAAAGAATCAGATGTTTTAAGCCTTTCTCTCTGAGTCTCCTTTTGACTTCTATAAATGTTCTCCTGGATGCTTGAACTTTGTTGGGAAAGTTCAGGAAGAGGCGGATCTGATCACCTCTGTAAGTAAGGGTGCCCTTCTCCCTTGCAAGGTGCAATGCTTAGTCTCTGTCTCTATAGTTGAGCATTTGGGCTATTATCGGTCTGGGCATTGTACCCGGAACTGGGGGGCTACCCTCCCGAAACGCTGTGGACCTGCTCAACTACAAATGCTGTCAAAATGAATAGTTACTCACTGTAGTGACTAACGTATGGTTAGTCCATAGTCCCATTTCCTCCATACTGTATGGGCATCCCTCGCGAGGGACGGGAGACAGAACCTTTTTCACCAGAAAAATCTTCTTCCCCTTTAAATTTAGAGGCGCACCGGGGCGTGGCCCTGGCAGCATGCGCTCGCCTGACTCTGACCACCGGCGCCACTCCTCAGTCCCCACTGACGCGTCGACAATATACAACATTGCCTAATGACACCAGTATTATTATGGGGGAGGATGGTGGGACGTATGGAGGAAAGGGGAAGGGACGTAAGAATAATTAATAGTTACTCACCATAGTGACTAACATACTCTTAGTCCATAGTCCCCTTTCCTCCATACTGTAGGGGCAATTACAACTGAATGTAGCCCCAGGGAGGAGAGGAGATCCACCTTAACCAAATAGGTTTCTTAGAACCGCCTGCCTGAAGGCTGCGTCTGATCTAGAGGTGGCGTCCAGACAGTAGTGCTTGCAGAAAGCCAAAGGGGTGGCCCAGGTGGCCGCCCTGCTGATGATTTGCCAAGGTACGTGCTTTTTTAACGCAACGGCCGTGGCCTTGGCTCTGACTGCATGGGCATACAAATTAGCCAGAACTGGCCCATGCTGCCCCTCATAGGCCTCCTTGATGGCTGCAACCATCCCCCTCGCTATGGAGGCCTTGGAAGCCTGATAACCTGGCTGTGAGTCCCCGAAGGTGACAAAGAGGGCATCCAACATGCGGAATTCCTTGGTCCTGTCCAGGTAGTATTTCAGAGAGGCTCTGACATCCAGACGGTGCAAGACCCTCTGAGGCTCATCCTTGGGGTCGGCAAGAAGGTGGGTAAGACTATCTCCTCGTTTAGGTGGAAGGAGGAGGGCACCTTGAGTAGGAACGCAGGATGCGTCTGTCGTACCACCTTATCCTTGTGGAAAGTGGTGTAGGGCTCTGATGCCACCAGAGCCTGTATTCCACTGACTCTGTGAGCGAAGGTGAGACATACGAGCAGAGCTGTCCTTAGGGTGACCAGCCTGATGTCCGCGAACACCATTGGCTCGAACGGTTTGTGCGCCAATGCGCCCACCGCTACATTGAGGTCCCACACCGGGCGTAGCTTCCTTATAGGCGGGTAGAGTCTGTGGAGGCCTGCCAGATGTCGCTTGAATACTGGGTTAGTGGAGGAGAAGAGACCCTCCTCCAAATTCCTATAGGCTCCTATGGCCGCTAGATAGGTGCAGCATGTGTCCACCTGTACTCCAGAGTGGGCAAGGTGTGCCGAGAAGGAGAGCATGTCGTCCAGTGAGCACTTCAGGGGTCAATCTGCTTAGAGTTGGCCCAATGACAGAATCTAGACCATTTGCTCCTATATTGGGTTCTGGTAGCTTTGCTTCTGGCGCCCTGGATGATCTCCAAGTTAGCCTGAGATAGGCTCTAGTGTTTCAGAGTGACCTGCTCAGTAACCATGCTGCGAGGGCTAGTTTGTGAGAAGCGGGTGGAGTACCCTGCTCCCCTGCTGGGTCAGGAGTGGAGCTGGGCAAAGCAGTAGGTGAATGGGAGGCCTGTCCAATAGGCTGAGCAGCTTGGAGAACCACGGTCTCGCCGGCCACCATGAAGCTATCAGAATGAGGCTGAGCTGACAAGATTGCTTTATCCTGCAGATCACCCTGTGAACCAGGGGTGTGGGCGGCAAGGCGTATGCCGACATGTAGTTCCATTGTATCTGGAATGCATTGTCCAGGGAGCTGGGGCCCAGACTCTGCCAGGAGGCGAACTGCTGGCATTTCCTGTTGTCCTGGGAGGCAAACGGGTCCACTTGGGGATGACCCCACCTGAGGAAGATCTCTTTCAGTACCAGGTCGTTCAATTGCCACATGTAATGGACCACCCCCAGTCTGCTGAGCCTGTCCGCCTCCAGGTTGGACTCACCCGGTAGGTGGACCGCGGTGAGGTAGATGTTGTTCTCCAGAACCTATTGTCGCATGCTGACTGCAAGGCTGCATAGTGGGGGGCGGGGGGGCCTGGTACCCCCCTGCTTGTTGACATAGTACATGCTGGTGGAGTTGTCCATCTGGATAAGTACTGTCCTGCCCTCTATGAGAGGGAGGAAGGCCTTGAGGGCCAGCCATATGGCCTTTAACTCTAGCCAAGTGATGTGGGACTCCTGCTCCTGCCGGGTCCAGACTCCATGGTGCTCTGGTTGTCCAGAGTGGCACCCCAGCCTTCTAGGGAGGAGTCCATCGTGACAGTAACATAAGGGAAAGGCTGCTGGAATGGACTGCCCTGCCGCAGTTTGTAATCCCCGGACCACCACTTGAGGTCTGGGTGGAGAGATGTAGGGATGTCTACTGGCTCCGCTTGAGATGTCTTCTCCTGAGTCCATGAGGCTGAGAAGTGCAGGTGTAATCTCCTCATCTTGAGTCTTGTGTGGGGTACAGCCAAAAGGACGGCCCCCGTAATACCCAGCAGGTGCTGGTACCACCAGGCTGCGGTCACAGTCCTGGAGAGCAAGTGAGCCGTGGCCCTCTTGATGGCCGTGATCTTGTCCTCCGAGGGAAAGACTCTCTCGAATCCGGTGTCCCAGATGAGGCCCAGGAAAGTCAGGCGCTGCGTGGGTTGCAGCTAATACTTCTTGAGATTGATGGTAAACCCCAGGTCGTGGAGTGTGTTCATCAGCGCGGAGGAGGTGTGGAGAACCGCCTCTGGAGATGAAGCCCGGACGAGCCAGCCGTTCCAGGTATGGGTAGACGTGGTGGCCCTGGGCCCTGAGGAGGGCTGCTACCATGTTCATCATCCTGTTAAATATCCTGGGGGCTGAATTGAGGCCGAAGGGTACCAGTTTGTATTGGAAATGGCAGCCTATGATCCTGAAGAGCAGAAAGGATTGATGCGGCTGCCAAATAGGGATGTGTAGATACGCGTTCTTCAGATCGAGGGAACACATCCGGTCTCCCCTGTTCAGTGTCAACGCAATGAGTGCTGGCGTAACCATCTTGAATCTTTGTAGAGAAAGGGAGAGGTTGAGGGTGGAAAGGTCCAACACAACTCTCAGGCCAGCCTTGTTCTTCATTTGTATGGCGAAAATCCTGGAATAGAAGCCCAAGCCTCACTGGGAGGGAGGGACTTCTTCCACTGCCTGGCTCTCGACGAGTGAGCGGATCTCCGCCAACAGAGGTGCTGTCCCAATCTGTGGGAGAGGAGGGGAAGAGGGTGGAGATGAAGGGAGCGGTAGGCGGAACCCTGTGGATACTACGGAGAGGATCCAGGGGTCTGAAACGTTTTGGCACCAAAACTGCATGTGGAAGGCAAGCCTGCCCCCCACTGGAGACACGTGGACTCGAAGGGGCTGGTCATGCCTTCTTTCCCTCTGAGGCTGTTGCAGAGGGGGATTGGAAAAAGCCTTTGCCCCCCCTTTTGTTGTTTCCTCCGGTGCTGACTTGGGGAACGGTCAGGTTGTCTGGACCTCTGTTCTTGGAAGCTCTGGAACCCTCCAGACATCTGCCCCTTGTCAGAGCGTTGATGTGACTGGGTGTATGCCTTGGGCGTGTCCTTCGTAAGAATAGATAAAGGCTTTGCGGTTTGCAAGCTGTTCTTTTTATCTGATTCTTCATCTGTGGTGGAGTGGAAGAGGTCACTACCCTCGAATGGAAGGTCCAATATGCGTTCCTGGACGTCAGGGTTAAACTTAGTAGCCCGGAGCCAGGCCGTCCTTCTCATGTCCGTGGCAATGCAGATGGCCCAGCCAGAGGTATCAATATGGGCCACCGGGAACTCAATGATGTCCTGCGCTACCAGCCTGGCTTCTCCTAATCCCACCGTGAAGCGAGCGTGGCTGTGTGCGGGAAGTTCTCGGAGGAAGTCTGCAATTTGCATCTTAACCGGGCTCACGAACGACCCCAAGAACGCAAAACATGTTATACAGCCACTATGACTTCAGCATATTTTTAACAAACAGGAGCGTGCATGAAGTAGTCATGCTACGTAAGAAAAGTGGGTATTGGTTTTCGGTCTTGCTGCCTTTTGCAGGCTTTAGACATTTCCTATTTAATAGTTATTTAAATGTACAAGGTTTATCAGATGAGTCTATGTCACTGGGGACACAGTGATGGGATTTGCTACTACTTTAGTTTTACTCAAGTCTATTTTATTCAATTGAAGTAACTTAGAACCCAGAATGTAACTATTGGAGAAATGAAAGCCCACCATTGGTCATTTCGTCCAAAAAATATTGAGAAGCTACTGGTACTCATGGCTATGTATTGAATTTAATCCATTGAGTGTGACACGTTTTGCTAGTAACTGTGAATGTGTTATTGATTTGCAATGCAATCGGTGCATTTGACCTTAAACCCAAACATACCAGTTCCAAATTTTGCGCTATATAAGTGTTAAATAAATAAACTGCATCACGAAGTAAACCCACATTCTTTTTAAATTGCTTAGTTTAGTTCCATGTCTGCTTTTTAGACATACAAAAATGGTTTGAATTTTTGCAGCACTTAAAATCTTTTGTCCCACAGACAAGAACAAGCTACTTGCTCTTGGGTGACAGGTCAGTAGAACCATTGCCCTGAACTTTGTTACCAATGCTGAGACTCAAGACATCAAATATAGATTACAGGTTTTTATGAACCTTTTTGTTCAAACCAAAACCTGTTTCAAGCTGCTGGCAAAACACAATAATCAAGGTGTCAGGATAATGGTAGCTGCAAGTGTCTAGGTGCTACTTGTGGCAAATAAAGAGTTACTGTAGTGACTGAAGTACTCCTAGTCCATAGTCCCCTTGCTCCATACTGTATCGGCTTCCCAGTACAGGGATGAGACCGGTACCATTTTGCCTTGCAAAAAGATGCTTCCCCTTTAAATGTATACAATTCCCTGCTAGCCCTGCTCACTCAATAGCGCCTCAGTCCCCTTTTTGCATCGGACCCGACAATGACTAATTTCATGAGTCGATGGTGGTGGGTCATATGGAGGAAAAGGGACTAGGAGCACTTCAGACACTACAGTGAGTAACTTTTAATTACTCCTACGTTCCGTCCCCTTTCCTCCATACTGTATGGGCGGTTCCAACTCACCCTTATTTAGGAGGGAGGACCAGATATTATGAAGTATTAGAGAACAGGTTTTTAAGCACTGTCTGTGCAAATAACACATCCGACCTTGCACTAGTGTCGAGGAAGTAATATTTGCAGAATGCTGAAGGTGATGCCCAAGTAGTAGCCCTACATATGACAACCCATGGTACATGTCTCTGAAATGCCACATCTGTGGCTTTACCGCTGACCACATGAATTCATAATGGCGGTTGCTTACCCAGTAACCTGTAGGATTCTGCAATAGCTGCTACCATCCATCTGGCTATGGATGCCTGGGTCCCTGGTGAGACGTCCCTAAAGGTGATGAATAGTGTATCTGACCTTCTGAAATGTTTGGTCCTGTCCAAATAGAACTTCAATGCTCTACGTATGTCTATGTATTTGCAACACTTTATCCGCCTCCGAGGTTGGATTCGTAAAAACATTGGAAGAACCATCTACTGGTTAAGATGGAAAGAAGATGCAACTTTAGGAAGAAACCTCAAGTGTGTCCCGAGCACAACCTTGTCCTTATGAAATACTGTGTATGGCTCATTAGCCGCTAGTGCCTGAATTTTCAAGACCCTGCACACTGACGACATACGGGCTACTAGAACAGTGGTTTTGCACCTCACACACTTAATGTCAATGGACGCCATTGGTTCAAAGGGTTAATAAGCCAGTGCAGCGAGAACTATATTCAAGTCCCATATTGGATGTGGATGACATATAGGAAGACACATTCTTGCAAGAACCTGAACATGCCTCTTTACTATTGGATTAGTCGATGATAGTAATACATGTTTGGCGTTCCTGTAGGTGCTTTTGGCTGCCACATAGCTCCTAAGTGTAGGCACCTGCAATCCTGAGTGTGTGAGATGAGACGAAAAGGATAAGACGTCATCTAAAGAACTCAGAAGCAAAACATTGACCATTTACTTTTATATTGTGGTCTAGTCGATTCCTTCCTGGCCTGCTGAATTATTTGTACATTCTGCTGAGAGACTTAAGTAACCAAATGTCAGATCTTCAGGAACCAAGCCCTGAGGGCTAACTTGTCTGAGGCTGGATCAATCACTGCACTCACTTGTTGCATGAATATGTGAAGATGCCCTGTCAGTAATAAATAGGCTCTTCGCGGGCTAGCTGGAGGAGACCTGAGTACTGCACTCTAGTTGGGCATTGTGGGACTATCAATATCATCCAGCAATTCCTGGAGTCCCTGATCTTGCAAAGGACCTTTTGAATCAGCGTAGTTGGAGGAAACAGGTAACACCACATCCTGTCCCACAGGATGTGAAACGTATCTCCCAGGGATTCCACACCCTGACCTGTCCATGAGGTATAAAAGGGGCATTTGGTTTTCTCCTGTGTTGCAAACAGGTCTACCTCTGGGGGACCCCAGTATTTGAATACTCTGCAGAGCACCATTAGCTTCAGTTCCCATTCGTAGGATGTGGAGCCCAGTCTGGTAAGTCTGTCTGCTTGCATGTTCTCCTCCCCGGAAAGATACACTGCCTGGAGGTGAACTCCCTGGCGCCCCGCCCAGTTCCAATTTCCTACTGCTAATCTGCAGAGAGGAGAGGGCACTCGTCCCTCCGCCCGTGCTTATTTATATAGTACATTGCGTTGGAATTGTCTGTCTTGATGAGGACGGTCTTCTTGCTTACGATACCCTGGAACACTTAAAACTGCTCAGGTTCGCACCCCAGCCTTCCAAACAGGAATCTGTGGTAATCATCACTGTATGGTGGGGGTGTTGATAGAATGGAGCCTGTTAAGACGGATTTCTGAACTCTGTCCTGGTGGCGCAGAAGTTCAGAAGACCAACCTAATTACTTGGAACAGGGTAACCTCTGGACGAGCCAGACCAATCAAGGTAGCGATCGCGGCAATCAAGACTAGGTCTCAAGAGGGGTGAGGGTGACTGAAAGCCCGCAATGAGCACACAAAGCAAGATCACTTACAAACTACTCCAAACAGTTGTTATATTAAAAATATATACACATTTATTTCAAGGCCTTTAAAACAATGACCGTAGCGAGAAAATCACAATATAACGATAGTAAACCAACACATACCATATCAACACAATATATATACAAATACGACAGTCTCAAGCGTTAGATGCACGAAATGGGTAGTCCACCTAAAAGGGAAGGAAGACAGGTAGTGCGAAATAATGCTTAGACCCAGTTCACCTTCAGAGGCACCTAACTAGATGGAAGTCCGAGCCCTGCGAAGAGTGGAGCCTTGTGCTCAAAAGTACCTGCACGCGCTGGTGCCAACGGGCAAAAGGAGAAGCTCTTTGAGGGAAATCAGGCAGTTCAGTTTAGAGCACAAAAGAAGAACAAGTTCCGCGACTCAAGCGCAGCCTCCACAGTGGGCAGAAGCAGAGCGCGAGTACGAAAAAGGGTGCTGTTTGACACAGCGGGGAAAAGCAATGGGCTCCTGCAGGAGGGCGACCAGATCCTAGCTATGCTACTCACCGGTCCCTGATGCAAGCAGACCCAGGCTTCTCCGCGTCCGTTCAGTAGCTGACAGGTTCAGAAGAGCAGGGAATGCCTCGTCATCGTGTTGAGTAAAAAGACGTCCCAATCGAAGAAACCCGCACAGTTTGTTACCACAGCAGGGCAACGGAGCAGCCGTGTGTATCTGAGCCAAATGTACACTACTCACTTCAGACCTGGGAACGCCAAGTGTACGAAGCGTGTGAGAGTGACAAGGACTCGAAATACTACACAACCTGGCGGCGGTTACAGAGCAAGACTCCCGTGTAAGTTGGTCAGTCAGCTGGATGGCCCAGAGACGCTTCCGAAGGCTTACTGGCAGGAGATGGTGAAGATGCCGAGAATAGCTGTTCCCGCTATTCCAAGGGTCGAAGTACCAGTACAGGCCTTCTGGTTCGATCAAAGGTGAAATGGGTTTCACAAGGCGACAGCAGTGCAGAGGAGAAGTCCTTCAGCGGGTCACCAGCGATTCCTCGGTCCAGCCTCTTGGTTGCAGGATACTTGGCTCCTGTATTCCTTCGTTCGTGAGAACTGAGGAGATCGACATGGTAGTGGTGTTTCCAGCCCCCTTTTATCCACGGTTCCCTTCGCGCCAAAACAGAGGGGACCCAATGGGAGATCCGCTCATCAACACTCACACCATTCGTGGACCAATCACGGACCACGGTGGTCCCAGGCATTCACACCACCCTAGACTCTCTGGCACCCAGGATGTGTATTGGGACCAGACATCCCAGCCCACATCCTGGAGGCACACACAAGACATGTAGAAGCCCGCGAAAGCATCCGTGTTTCGCGGGAAAGTACATGCCCAAATAAGGAAGGCCCCGGGTCGGCTCGACCTGCGGAAGGTGAAGGGAGCAAGACGGTCAGCGGACAGGACAAAGGAGCCTCGTGGTGTGGCCATTTTGGGAGCCAGGCCACCATTTTGGGTTAAGCGCGAGAAACGCGCTTAGAATGCCAAAAGGAGCTCAAAACACAAGAAACGATCGCTGCCACCATTCCCGTCCCTGAATCACTTGCACCGATCAGATACAATCCTAAACGAGTATCTAGGGCCTGTAGAAGGCTAGAGACCCAAGAGAGCTGTAACTTAGCTTACAGTGCCCTCTTGTGTCATGTTGCACGAAAGCCGCAACATGATAAAAGAAACTACGGGAAACAGCGTTCCCCGGTACTGACTGTCTTAAGGGCATGTCAGTTTCCCCGTAAGAAAGGAGCGAAAGCCCAGAGGAGTGTGGCAGAAGGCTGCACTTCTCTGGCAAAGTCAAGAACAAGGTGAAAAACAACAGCAAAAAGTTTAGGGGTTGCCACATGGAAGGAAAATTACCTACAATTACGAAATCTTTCCTAACACTCGCCCCTCCCAGACTATGGACAGGGGGAACTAATCCACCCCTGGATGAGTCTCTTGTTCAGGTCGGTTAAACATTCTGGACAACCCATCAGCATTGCTATGTTGGACACCTGGCCTATGCTCAATAGTGAAGTCGAAGCCTTGTAGACTTATGGACCACCTAAGCAACTTTGGATTCTCCCCCTTCATTTTCATTAGCCATTTTAAGGGCTTATGGTCAGTTTGCACAGTGAAGTGGGTCCCATAGAGGTAGGGCCTCAGCTTCCTTAGGGCCCACACAACAGAGAAACATTCTTTCTCTACCGTGGACCATCTGAGCTCTCTGTCCTTAAACTGGCGGCTAATAAAACCAATAGGGTGTTCCTTACCCTTCTCATCTACTTGTGATAGTACAGCTCCTATCCCAGTGTCAGAGGCGTCCGTCTGCACGATAAAAGGTCTTTGATAATCAGGGGCCCTGAGGACAGGGGCCTGGCACAAGGAGTCTTTTAAGCCATTGAAGGCCTTCTCACACTTGTCGGTCCAAGTTACCTTCTTGGGTTTCTTCGGAGTTGTGAGGGCAGTCAGAGGGGCAGCTATGGTGCCATAGTCTGCCACAAAATTGCGGTAATACCCCGTGAGTCCTATGAAGGCTCTCACTTGGGTTTGCGTAGTGGGGGTAGGCCAGTCTTGTACTGCTTGTACTTTACTGGGAAGAGGCTGTATCCTCCCTCCACCTACTTCATGTCCAAGGTAAACCACTGAGCCTTGTCCAATCTGGCATTTACTAGCCTTTATGGTCAGGTGTGCTTTCTGAAGAGCCTGGAGCACAATCCCTAGGTGTTTCACATGGTCTTCCCAGGTGGCACTGAAAACTGCAATATCGTCCAGATATGCAAGACAGAATTCGTCCAACCCATTCAACACATGATTCACAAGCCTCTGGAAAGTGGCAGGTGCATTCTTCAACCCGAACGGCATTACCCGGAATTGGTAAAGGCCTTCTGGAGTAGAAAATGCTGTCTTCTCCTTGGCATGTTCTGCTAAAGCTATTTGCCAATAGCCAGCAGTGAGGTCAAACGTGCTGAGGTACTTGGAGGCACCCAAAGTATCCACCAGCTCATCTGTTCGAGGCAAGGGGTGTGCATCTGTCTTGGTGACAGCATTCAGAGCCCTGTAATCCACGCAGAACCTCAATTCAGAAGTGCCTGCCTTTGGAACCAAAACCACAGGGCTGGACCAAGGACTACTAGAGGGTTCAATCACCCCAAGGTCTAACATCTTGTTGACCTCGGTCTTAATATAAGACCGTACTTTGTCTGACATCCTGTATCCCCTACTTTTGGTAGGTACACTGTCTCCTGTGTCTATGTTATGTTTGCACCAAGGTGTCAAACCAGGCGACTGTGAAAACAGGGGGGGAAACTGCCTAAGCAAACTTTTCACCTCAGCCTGCTGATCAGAAGTCAGGTGAGGGGCCACTCGGACACCCTCAAAGGAGCTATCTGAAGGACCGCTTTGGAACAGGTCGGGGAGAGGTTCAGACTCCTCTTCCTCAACGTCTGAAGCCAGTAGCAGTGCTGCGATTTCGACTCTTGGGACGAAAGCCTTCAGCCTATTCACGTGAAACACTTTTGGAGCCTGTCCAGGCCTTCCAAGGTCCACTAAATAGTTAACCTCACCGAGGGGCTCCACCACTGTGTAAGGGCCTGACCATTTGTCCTGTAAAGCTCGAGGCCTTATGGGATTCATGATCAGGACTTGCTGACCAGGTGTAAAGTTGATGAGGGAAGCTTTCTGGTCGTACCAATGTTTCACCAGCGCTTGTCCTGCCTTCAATTTATCACTAGCCAAGCCCATCAGAAGTACCATCCGTTTTCTGAGCCCTAGCACATAATCAACTACGTAGGTAGTAACAGGGGGAGTGGGCATCTCCCATCCCTCTTTGACGATGCCTAAGGGTCCCCGTACGGGATGGCAGAACAGAAGTTCGAAGGGGCTGAAGCCAACACCCTCCTGTGGTACCTCTCGGTAGGCAAACAGTAAGCATGGTAAAAGAAGATCCCATTTTCTTCTCTGAGGTTCCTCCAGAGCTCCAATCATGCTCTTTAACGTTCTGTTGAAACGTTCTACCAGACCATTGGTCTGGGGGTGGTATGCAGAAGAGAACTTGTAGGTGACCCCACATTCTTTCCACATAGCCTGCATATACTTCGACATAACTTCTTTAGGGAAGCCAACCCTAGTAAATATGCCAAGTAAAGCTTTTGCAACTGACTTGGCAGTTACAGTTTTCAATGGGATGGCCTCAGGATATCTGGTTGCATGGTCGACCAGCACCAGGATAAACCTATTGCCCGAGGATGTTTGCGGGTCAAGGGGACCAACGATGTCGATCCCTACCCTTTCAAATGGTACCCCCACAACTGGGAGCGGTACCAACGGAGCTTGGATTGTCGCGCCAACCTTACGAGACAACTGGCAGGAGGCACAACTCCTGCAGTGACTTTCTACTTGCACCCCAATCTTGGGCCAGTAGAAGTGCATGGATAACCTTTGCTTGGTCCTCTTCATACCAAGGTGACCAGCAAGGGGAACTTCATGCGCCAACTGCAGGAGGAAGGGCCTAACAGCAAGGGGAACCACCAACCTCCTATGGTCTCCTTCTGTAGACTCTGTGGGCTCACTATACAGGAGTCCACCTTCCCAATAAATCCTATGCGTCCCAGGAGGTTCACCCTCAAGCTGGGAGCAGGCCTGTCTCCTTAGGCCTTCCAGAGATGGGCACTCACGTTGGCCTTTACTGAATTCGTCCCTATCAGGACCTCCTTCAACTAACAAGTCTTTTAGTTCAGGATGATCGTTGGGGTCAAATACTTCATACATCGCCACCTCCTCGTCAGGCCCGGGCGATTGACCAACTTCCTCCACCGCAGTGGTAGGCGAGATCGGGGGAATATTCTCTTTCCCTCGTCTTGACTTGTCGACTCCTTTCGCCTTGGGTTTCCCCTTCGGCTGGGGCGGCGTATTGGTCTTGGCCAATGCTGCCCGTGCTTGAGACCGTGTGTAGGGTCTTTCGGCAGTGTCTCCTAAGAGCCCTAAAGCTCTGAGATCATTACCTAACAAGACCTTTCCCGGGACGTTTCTCTGAATGCTCACTGAAATCCTGACTGCTTTACCATTTAAAGTAAGATTTACAGGTATTACTGGGAACATACGGAGTGGGCCGTCAGCCAACTTAGTGGGCATCAGAGTAGCTCTGGCAACTTCCTCTGAGTCTACCAAGGTAGAATCCACTACAGTGCGACTGCACCCACTATCCCTAAGAGCTGGAGTATCTACTCCATTGATCAGCACACTGTCTTTAAAGTAGTGCCTGGTATTATCCGGAATCCTAGCATAAGCCTCTGCGACTTTAGGCTCCCAGGAACCCAGGGAAACTAAAACTACCTCAGCCTCTATCCCGCTGGGAAATGAGTCTGAGGAGAAGGATGCTCCTGTAATCTCTTCTTCCTCGTAGGAGGAGAAGGCCAGATTAGCGGAGTGGACCCCCAAAGGTCTAACCTTACACCGGGGATCCCCCTTCACGTGGTCAGTTGCTCCACAAGCAAAACAAGATCCATTGGGTCTGTTTACATAGGGTGGCTTATTGTAACCAGAGTTCTGTTTCGGAGGCTGACCTCCACTACCCTGTGAGTTCTCTTGTGTCTTACCCTTATTTTTCTTTTTGTGGCCCTTATGAGAAGAAGATTTATCAGATTCTCCACCCCCCTTATCTTTGGACTTTTTCCCTTCCTCCTGCTTACCAGGATGAGTTTTGTCCTTATGGGACACTCGATGTGACACCCATAAGTCTGCTGCAATGGCCAGCTTCTTAGGATCTATCTCCTTCGAATCGGCCAAATGCTGCTTAAGCTCCGGGGAAGAAGATGCAAAAATGTGTTCCAGCATGACAAGATTCATCATGCCTTCGAAAGTAGAAACCTTATAACCTTCGACCCAGCCAGTTAAGTTTTTCAAGGATTCAGTGACATAAGATACCCAAGTACCACCTTCCTTTTTCTTATACTCTCTGAAACGTTTCAAATATTGGGCCGGAGTCTTCCCAAACTTTAAAATGAGAGTTTGCTTTAACATTGCGAAATCAGCTCGCTCAGCCTTCGACATTTCCATAATGGCACTACAGCCAGAATGGGGCAGTCTGCTGAGTAACCAGGCAATCTTATCAGCATTGTCAACTTGTTGAACTTCGCATGCATACTCAAACGCATTCAGCCAGTCCATAATGTCATTCCTTTCTTCATACACACTGAGCAGATCTTTCGGAAACCGTGGATGAGAGGAAGCCCCAGACCCATGTCCAGGACCCTTGGACCCATTTGCAAACTGAAGCTTGGCCAGTTCCAACTGGTGATCCCTGTCTTTTTGTTTTTCTGCCTGTTCGATTTTTAGTTTAGCTATGCTGAATTCAAGCTCCTGCTGCCTAAACCGCAGCTCTTGCTTCTTGAATTCAAGCATAGCCTCCCCATCAGCACTGGCAGAGGAAACAGACATCTCGTCCTCCCTGTCCTTGTGGTCGCGATGGATCAGTGCAGCGGCAGAACCGTCGGTTCTACCAGTGAGAGCAGCCCCACCTCCTTCCGCACTGTCCTCAGAAGTTATAGCGTCAAGCTGCGCTTCTTGCCACGCCACGATTCTTTGGATCATTTCCAATTTCGTGCCTTGAGAGGAAACACCTCTCTCCGCACACATCTTTTTCAATGTTTCTGATTTGGAAGCATTTAAAGTTAACAAGGTATTTGTTTCCATACTGTTAGATAGGACTATGGCCTTTTTAAAGTTATACTACGACAATTCACTACGTGTCCTGGTTGGAATAACCTGAAATGCCTTAGTTCGTGCGCAACACTGGATACCTTCAGTCGTATCCCACCGCTGTACACCAATTTGTTAAGACGGATTTCTGAACTCTGTCCTGGTGGCGCAGAAGTTCAGAAGGCCAACCTAATTACTTGGAACAGGGTAACCTCTGGACGAGCCAGACCAATCAAGGTAGCGATCGCGGCGGTCAAGACTAGGTCTCAAGAGGGGTGAGGGTGACTGAAAGCCCGCAATGAGCACACAAAGCAAGATCACTTACAAATTACTCCAAACAGTTGTTATATTAAAAATATATACACATTTATTTCAAGGCCTTTAAAACAATGACCGTAGCGAGAAAATCACAATATAACGATAGTAAACCAACACATACCATATCAACACAATATATATACAAATACGACAGTCTCAAGCGTTAGATGCACGAAATGGGTAGTCCACCTAAAAGGGAAGGAAGACAGGTAGTGCGAAATAATGCTTAGACCCAGTTCACCTTCAGAGGCACCTAACTAGATGGAAGTCCGAGCCCTGCGAAGAGTGGAGCCTTGTGCTCAAAAGTACCTGCACGCGCTGGTGCCAACGGGCAAAAGGAGAAGCTCTTCGAGGGAAATCGGGCAGTTCAGTTTAGAGCACAAAAGAAGAACAAGTTCTGCGACTCAAGCGCAGCCTCCACAGTGGGCAGAAGCAGAGCGCGAGTACGAAAAAGGGTGCTGTTTGACACAGCGGGGAAAAGCAATGGGCTCCTGCAGGAGGGCGACCAGATCCTAGCTATGCTACTCACCGGTCCCCGATGCAAGCAGACCCAGGCTTCTCCGCGTCCGTTTCAGTAGCTGGCAGGTTCAGAAGAGCAGGGAACGCCTCGCCGTCATGTTGAGTAAAAAGACGTCCCAATCGAAGATACCCACACAGTTTGTTATCACAGCAGGGCAACGGAGCAGCCGTGTGTATCTGAGCCAAATGTACACTACTCACTTCAGACCTGGGAACGCCAAGTGTACGAAGCGTGTGAGAGTGAAAAGGACTCGAAATACTACACAACCTGGTGGCGGTTACAGAGCAAGACTCCCGTGTAAGCTGGTCAGTCAGCTGGATGGCCCAGAGACGCTTCCGAAGGCTTACTGGCAGGAGAAGGTGAAGATGCTGAGAATAGCTATTACCGCTATTCCAAGGGTCGAAGTACCAGTACAGGCCTTCTGGTTCGACCAAAGGTGAAATGGGTTTCACAAGGCGACAGCAGTGCAGAGGAGAAGTCCTTCAGCGGGTCACCAGCGATTCCTCGGTCCAGTCTCTTGGTTGCAGGATACTTGGCTCCTGTATTCCTTCGCTCGTGAGAACTCAGGAGATCGACATGGTAGTGGTGTTTCCAGCCCCCTCTTATCCACGGTTCCCTTCGCGCCAAAACGGAGGGGACCCAATGGGAGATCCGCTCATCAACACTCACACCATTAGTGGACCAATCACGGACCACGGTGGTCCCAGGCATTCACACCACCCTAGACTCTCTGGCACCCAGGATGTGTATTGGGACCGGACATCCCAGCCCACATCCTGGAGGCACACACAAGACATGTAGAAGCCCGCGAAAGCATCCGTGTTTCGCAGGAAAGTACATGCCCAAATAAGGAAGGCCCCGGGTCGGCTCGACCTGGGGAAGGTGAAGGGAGCAAGACGGTCAGCGGACAGGACAAAGGAGCCTCGTGGTCTGGCCATTTTGGGAGCCAGGCCACCATTTTGGGTTAAGTGCGAGAAACGCGCTTAGAACGCGAAAAGGAGCTCAAAACACAAGAAACGATCGCTGCCACCATTCCCGTCCCTGAATCACTTGCACCGATCAGATACAATCCTAAACGAGTATCTAGGGCCTGTAGAAGGCTAGAGACCCAAGAGAGCTGTAACTTAGCTTACAGTGCCCTCTTGTGTCATGTTGCACGAAAGCCGCAACATGATAAAAGAAACTACGGGAAACAGCGTTCCCCGGTACTGACTGTCTTAAGGGCATGTCAGTTTCCCCGTAAGAAAGGAGCGAAAGCCCAGAGGAGTGCGGCAGAAGGCTGCACTTCTCTGGCAAAGTCAAGAACAAGGTGAAAAACAACAGCAAAAAGTTTAGGGGTTGCCACATGGAAGGAAAATTACCTACAATTAGGAAATCTTTCCTAACAGAGCCCTTTTCAGGAACTTGGACTCCTGCTTCCACAATGAGAGGTTCTGATTTAGGGGATCAAGATTTTGTCTGATCGACTCCTCTTTGCCTGGTCCCATGCATAGGCTAAATGCATCTGAAGTGCCCTCATTTTGAGTCTGGCCAGAGGCACCTTGAGGACACACTGCGCCAACAACCCCAGAATATGCCAATACCACCATACTGACGTGGACTGTCTCACTAGTAAGTGATTGACTGCCAAAACAATGTCCTGTGTTGGGAACATCTTGTCTGATATAGTGTCTCATCTTATTCATAAAAACACTATATTTTATGCAAGAGCTAGCTCTGACTTCTCCAGGTTGATTGAAAACCGAAGGTCTACTAGTAAATGAATCACCCTGTGGCATGAGGAGGTCACCTTCTGTGCGGAACTGGCCTGAATGAGCCAGTTGTCGAGAAAGGGATATATGTGGTGACCCTCCATCCTGAGAACAGCAGCAGTGGCATTCATTATCTTCGCGCACATACGAGGGGCCACATGCAAACGGGAGCACTTTGTATTGAAAGTGATGGCCCATCACAGTAAACAGTAACATTTGCCTGTGTGAATGCCAAATGGGGATATGTAAATTAGCGTTCTTCAGGTCGAGGGAGCACATCCAACTCCTGTGCAGAGTGCCTCAGTTATGTGCACTGGCGTTACCATCTTGAACTTTTCTATGGGGATAAAATGGTTTAGGTACGGTAGATCTAGGACTACTCTAAGACCAGCCTGGTTCTTCTGTGAATAGCATATACTGAGTAGTAGCCCAGACCCTCCTCCTTCTTTGGAAGTTTTCCACTGCTTGGTTGTGAACCAGCTTGAGAATCTCTGATGGGAGCCTATTTTACAGAGGGGAGGTGAAGTAGGATAGGGCGAGGGAAGCAGAAGCCGAAAACCTGCAGAAACGACAGAAATGAGCCATGGGTCTTGAAAGAGGTGACTCCATGCTGACACATGCCCACTACTCTATGCCCCAAAAGGTGCGTCATGGACCGGGACGCTAGCCTCATTACGTTTGAGGATCTGAGGCTTTGGGGGAGTAGGGGAATGAGAAAAACCCCTTGGTTGCTGCATGCTGCTGCTCCCTCCAATGCATACTGGGCAAACGGTCAGGTTGCCTGGTGTGATGATGGAAATGCTTTGGAGGTCTCCTCGTCTACTTCCCTGTATGTGTTCTTTGGTATGTTTTTTGCCACAGGAGTCCAATCTGGACCTCTGGCAGTGCAGCTCTTCATCTTTATTTTTTGTGAAAAATATCCAGGGGCTACCCCTATGGCACCCATGGGTAGGGGTACACCGTGGTACCTGTAAAGACTGGAAGGGGGTTATCTGTACTCCTGCTCTCCATATGGCAGAGTCGAAGCACAGAGCACCCCAGCCAAGATTCTCTATTGTTGGTAGCAATGGACGAGCAATCAAGGCTTAGCTCTCAGGAGGTGATGCAGGCTGGTTCTTAAGTACGGTGTAGTCCCAAAGCACCCACAAAGGAATGTCGATTCACCATGTTAGTGAAAACACAGTCTTAATATAAATAAGGTTCACATTATATGCACAATCACAATAACACACTTTGTACTCTGGCAATACTATTGTTATGTCTGATAATGTTACAGATAAATCTATACATTCAGACAAAGGCCCTCATTCTGACTCAGGCGTTAAGGGGTTTACGGCGCCAAAGCGACCAGCGGCCAAAATGTGTAACAGTATGCCCCCTCCTCAGGGGCGGCGCCCCCGACTTCCCCAGATGCAACCGGTAAAAACGCTGCACCAAATAGGGAGCATGCACTCCAGAAGCCGGTTCCCATGATCTTTCCACAGGGGAATACCCTTTCCAATCAACAAGAAATTGAAGGCGACCTCCATGATATCGTGAATCACAAATGCTGGCCACCTCAAATTCAGGACCCGTCTCAGTCATTACCGGAGGAGGATGAGCCTTAACAGATCGTTGAAAACGATCCTTCACTGACAACTTGATCTGAGACAGATGAAAAACAGGATGTATGCGTGACCATGAAGAGGGTAATGCCAGTTTTACCGCTGCTGCGCCCACCCGAGATACCACTTTGAAAGGACCGAAGAATCTAGGAGACAGTTTAGATGGAACTAAATGACGGGGAAGGAACCGAGAAGCCAACCAAACTGAATCTCCTACAGTAAGTGCAGTTATCTCTCGACGTAACGATCGGCATATCTTTTAGCCCGGTCTTGAGCCGCTTGAAGTGACAACCAAGCGACTCTATGTCCATTTTGTATGTCAGCTACAAGACTGTCCACCCCAGGACAGCTGGAGGAGGGAGTAGTCACTGAAGGTACAAACGAAGGGTGATATCCATATGAACAATGAAAAGGGCTTGTTTGCAGGGCTGAATGTTTGGCATTGTTGTATGCATACTCAGCCAATGGTAGCAAGTCCACCCAATTATCCTGAGCGGCAGAAACAAAACACTGTAAGTAACCCTCTAGGGTTTGGTTAAGGCTTTCTGTCTGCCCATTTGTCTGGGGATGATATCCCGAGCTAAGAGCTCTCCTGATCCCCAATACATGAGAGACCTTTTGCAAGAAGTGTGAGGTGTTTTGGGGACCTCTGTCTGACACTATAGTATCCGGGAGGCCGTGTCAGGAAAATATTTCAGAGATGAATATTTTGGACATCTGTGCAGCTCCAGGTATCTTGAGCAACGGGGTAAAACAAGCCAATTTGGTGAAATAGTCTATGGTAACCATGATGGTGGTATACTTACAAGAGGGAGGAAGATCTACAATAAAGTCTGTAGAGATAATTTGCCATGGTCTATCTGGGATAGGTATACGGGTTAACAGGCCCAAAGGTGGTAATCGTGATGTCTTGGATTGTAAACACACCATGCACGCAGATACATAATCTTGAACATCAGATTTTAGACCGGGCCACCAGAAATGGCGTTGAATAAGGTCTAGGGTAGATTGAGAACCTTGATGGCCTGTGGCCCGGGAATCATGGCACATCTGAAGGACTTCCTTCTGCAGTGATGGGGTTGGGACTAGGACTTGTTTCCCGCAAAAGAAATAATCACGTTCCTTGATGAGCTGATGAGTAGATGCAATTTCTTCGCATAATTGCCAGTGCTGGGAGGTAGCTTGTTTGAGTTCTTGAAGAAAGTCGGTAATAACCACAATAAATTTAGCGTTAGGAAATAATTTTTCAGAGCAGAATCTAGTTGTAGGTGGATCTTCGCGGGAAAGGGCAACTGCTCTTAGATTTTGTTTCCCTGGAAGAAAGGTGAATACCATCCGAAAAGGCAGGAAAAAATGGGCCTAACGGGCCTGTCGGCTATTGGTAGTATGGGTTTGTTGCAGTACTCTGAGGTTTTGATGGTCTGTACGGACCTCCACAGGAAACGGAGATCCCAAAAATAAATGCCTCCATTCCTGAAAAGCTCTTTTTATGGCTAACAGTCCCTTCTCGAGAACTGAATAGTTCTCTTCTGATGAGTTAAAGGTTTTTGAAAGGTAAGCCACTGGTCTTTCTTCTCCTTGGTCAGATCGTTGTAGCAGAACTGCACTAAACGCATGGTGTGAGGCATCTGTATCGACAATAAATTGCCGAGAGTGGTCAGGAGTGGTCAAGATGGAAGCGGACGTAAACAAATTCTTCAGCGTCTCGAAAGCGCCTTGCGCTGGCTCATCCCAGGAAAAAGGGACCCCTTTTTTTAATAGTCTGGTAAGGGGTAGAATTATCTCCGAAAAGTAGGGAATGAACTTTCGATTAAAAATTAGCGAATCCCAAAAATCGCTGAATTTCCTTGACACTAGATGGGGGAGGCCAGTCTAACACTGCAGATACTTTCTAGGGGTACATAGATATCTCCTGAGCAGACAAAACAAAACCCAAATAGGTAACCTAATCTTGGTGGAATTCAGACTTCTCTGCTTTGCAGTACAGATGGTTGGACTGGAGGCGATTTAGGACGATGTTAACATGTTGGATTTGTTCTTCTTTGTTTGTAGAAAATACCAAAATGTCATCCAGATATACAATGACGAAATGTAGAAGAATATCAGAGAACAGGTGATCCATGAACCGTTGGAAAATAGCTGGCGCGTTAACCAGGCCAAACAGCATTACATGATACTCATAATGTCCAAACGGTGCCGGAAGGCTGTCTTCCACTCATCCCCGGGAGCGATGCGAATGAGATGATAAGCCCCTCGGAGATACAATTTGGTATAAACAGAAGCCCCCTGAACAGCTTCTAGAATATCGGGTATTAAAGGCATTGGATACTTATCCGCTATAGTGATCTTCCAAGTGCTTCTTGGGAATGAAAATTAGGGAAGCACCCGCAGGAGACCGATTCTGTAATGAGACCATTCTGTATATTGGCTTGAAGATATTTCTTGAGAGCAGTCTTTTTTCGCTGGGAGAGAACATACATGTGTCCAAAGGGAATTGGCTGATCCGGAAGTAGATCGATATGACCATCGTCTCTCCGGTGAGGGGGTAAAGTAGGGAACCTAGGTGTCAAGAACACAGATTGATACTTTTGATTACATTCTGGGATGGTCCCTAGCTGGCTAATGGACGGTACTGCTGAATGGTTGAAGACCTCAGATGGAATCTGCACTCCTACAGAGACAAGACAGGCAATGGTGTACACAATATTCTGACCCCAGAAAAAGAGTTCCAGCTGTCCAGTTTATGAACGGGTTATGAACCCGTAACCAAGGAAGGCCTAAAATTACTGAGAAATGGGCAGCTTTTATTAAATTGAAAACTAGAGTCTCTTTTTGCGATGCAATCATACAGGTGACTACAGGTCTAGTCTGTTCCCGAATGGGACCGGAGCTTAAAGGGCTACCGCCGACACCTTGAATTGGAGTGACAAATGTTTTGGAGACTCGAGCAACCCCATTTTCTGTGGCCCATTTATCGTCTATAAAATTTCCAGCTGCACCACAATCGATTAAAGCAGGTATACCCTGCAGGACTTGATAAGGTAAAATTATAGTTAAGGATAGGACTACCATAGTCTGGTTAGCTGAACATGCTTCTAGGGACAAACCCATTCTCTGTGGGGAACCCTGTTTGTGTACTCCTACCGTGGTTCCCCCTACGGTAGGGTCTTGGATTTTCCTGACCCTGGAATTCGAGCTCGGCGTGAGGAACAATCGGGCAATCTCGTAAAATATGCGATGATGATCCGCAATACATACATAAACCTAGTGACTTTCGCCTTTCTCATTCGCAGACAGTGGGCCTCTCATCGATCCTATTTGCTTGGGTTCCTCTGCTGGGATCTGCTTACTAGTTGTTGGGGGACATTCCGTATGGATTTGGATCCCTTCACCTTTCTTTCTTTCTTGGGATCGCTCTTGTAAGCGATATTCTATCTGCATCGTGAGGGTTATCATGTCTGCCAGGTTTGCTGGACGAGGGACCTTAGAGACCTCGTCTTTGAACTCATCAGAGATTCTCCGTCTGAATAAAGTGAGAAGCCCATCATCAGGCCAGCCAGTCTCGGATGATAACTGTTTGAATTGGGTAATATAGGATAGAAGATCCTTGTTGCCCTGTTTAAGATCAAGGAGCCTCTCTTGAGTTGCTGCCGAAATCTCTTGTCGGCTAAACATTGATTTAAGGCTGTTAGTAAAGGCTGGGTAAGAATCAAGAATACCATTGCCAGAGGTGACTAACAGGGTGGCCCATGCTAAAGCTGGTCCTGATAGATGGGATATCACGAAACCCACTTTGTCCTTATCAGTTGGGAAGAAGCGGGATTTGAAGGTAAATTGGACAGTGCAACTATCTAGGAACTCTTTGAGTTTGTGCGGGTCCCCATCATATTTGTCAGTGTGCAAAGTAGATGGGGGTGTCTCTGAAAATGCTCTGGCTACTTGTTGTCGTAAATGAGCATTATCCTGCTTAAGGGACTGCATTTCCAAAGACATCGACTGCATAGCAGCCATAAACTGCTGCATTTGCTGTTCTATTGAAACTGCTGTCTGCCCTACTTCGGGCGTCGCTATCTGTTATGTCTGATAATGTTACGGATACATCTATACATTCAGACAAAGTCTAGACTGATAAGATATGGCACATAGGAGTAGTTTCAAGTATTCTCTCACATGGGCAGACAGCAAAGTTTCCAGTGAAGAAAGCAGATGCAGCAGTGAAGGACCTCCCGGACCGCCCTACCCCTCCTCACCCGGAAAGTACAAACCAGAGAGAAAGGGCACGACAGCCAGGGAAACCCTCTGGGGAAGAAAACCCTATGTCGAGGTAGGTAATGGGACTTATGAATCTGGTCTTGAGGACGGCTGCCACAGGTTGAAAGATGCGATGCTTGCAGCTGGGGAACTTCCTCTAGGAGTGAATAAACAAAGAATAGTAAGTACACTCCCCAAGAGAGAAAGTGAGATAGGACCAAATACAAGAAAACTAGAAAGGTAAGCCCTCACCTACTGAGAGTAACGACCCTAATTATGATGCAGGGAAATGCTCCAATCCCAGGAACCGAACTGTCCTGAGCCGACGGAGCTTGGGAGAAAGAGTTCCTATAATAGACAGTGAGGGTTTTAATCTAGAGAAAAGATGCTGCAAGGGAAATGGATGGATTACCTAATGATCGGAAGGTGAAAACTCACTTTGGGAAGGACATGGAGAGGGTTATACAATGCAATTGAGAGCGAGGTTGAGTAGAATGGTTTGGCTGAATGATGGCCGACATGAGGAACAACAGAGAGATATGGGCGAAGGGAGAGAGCTGCTGCGAATACAGAGCGCAGGTGAAACCAGTAGCGACGCATTGGAGAGCCAATTCTTGTTCAGTATATGGAATCACGTGAGCAATCGCAGACATCTCTTGCGGACGTGAAAAAGTTGTACCGCTGCAATCTGAACAGTCCACCAGGCCACCCACCATATTGGATGAGCTCCTCCTAGTCGATCTGCATAGGCGACTGCGATGCCAAAGCGACCAGCGGCCAAAATGTGTAACAACTATAATGGCAAATATATACAGGTCTGTGTGTTACCACTTAACTATTGATTCCTTTGAAGTGCATCAACTGCTAACAGTTCAACTGGCATACGAATTAGATTGCAAGATGAGTCAACGATAGACCACAGAAAGAAAGCAAGTTAAATCAAGCAATGGCAGAACACTGACTCCTGATACCTAGAGACAGTTCTGGGTGAGAATCCCCCCACCTGGGCAACCTGTAAATAAAGTGTATTTGACAAGCCCAGTCCAATTATGCTCAATATAGTCTTGATTCCTTCTAAAAGGTTCCACGACCCCAAAGTACCTAGTTTTGTAGAGTTTTCTGATGAGTCGTTGACAGGCCCTTCTTGAGTGCACTGCCTTTAAGGCAGGAGCCACTGGTCATTGAGAGTTGGTGAAGAAAGGGGTGAACACTGTTGTTGCAGCAGCAGCTTCGGTTCTTGCAGTGCTCGTTGACTATCGGTCAAAAACGTCCTGCAAGCTGAGGCGTGTGGTGCACCTCGACGACGAGAGTTCTTTGCCACAAAGAGTCGATGAAGAACTTTGGCCCAGTAAGGGTGTTGGGTCGGCAGCATCTCTGTGGTCTTCGAGAGGATTCTCCTCGGTCGTCGGCGGCCTTGACTTTCTCCGGCAGGACAAAGTGGTTGTCGGGGAGGAGCGAGGGAATCCTTGTTTCAAATTTCTTAGGCAATGGAGCATTGCGGCTCTGGTTGACAAGGTTTGTCGTTGACGGTGACGGACTTCAATGTCCGGGTGCTTTGCTTTGTGATTCCGCAGCGGTCCCCGTCCCTGGTCGGCAGCCTTTCGAGGGTCTGACATCTAGGGAGGTTTGGCAAAGATCAGCTGGTGCACGAGGGTCCCTCGTAGCTCAGGAAGAGGTCTCCTAGCCAGGTCCTCTCTTGACAGTCATGCAGCTTTCAGATTAGCGAAGGATAGCAGCAGCAATTCTTCTTCCAGTGGGCTTCAAGGTTAAGCATCAAGTATCAACTTCAGCTTCTGAACCATTTCTGTCAGTGAAAGGCCCCCAGATATACTGTTGATCTCCCATTCACTCTGCTGGGTCACACTCAGGCAACCAATCATTCAGAAGGGCATTCAGGTTCACAGTGCATTCAGGACATTCTTCTCCATCCAGATACTCACAACACGAAATGTGGATTCGGACAAGCACCCAGCCATTCAGCACTCCACACTGCATTCATCCCAGTATCGGGCAAGGCTGTCTCAGTCATTGTGTCAACTACCAGATACTAGACACCCATAACATGAAATGTGTATTTGTCACACACTCCATTTACCCAGGTCCCACCCCCCGGGCGTACCCACAACTTACAGTCATTGGGAAGGCTCCAGCCAGTCTGGCCTGGACTTCCCCACAGTACCATATATAGAACTTCCACCCAACAGCCAGACAGGAGGAAGGGACAGAGTCAGGGCTTCCCGGGACTTCAGAAATACAAGGTAATAGGCAATAGAAAGCAAAAGGCCACATGGGCTATCTTGTCTCCTATCAGGAATCAATTGATTCCAATGGCAGGGCCTGGGTATCCCAAAGTGTAGGATACTCAGAGCACCTGTCAAATTCAGCATGGAGCCCTGCTCTGTGGGCCGCACAGAGGTGCCATAAGGGTATCCCAAGGGTCTGTTCACCACACCACAACCAAAAAGAGGAAGAGCCGCTCCACCAGGAGTCCCACATGAACTTCTGCGCGGAAAACAAGACAGAACATACATGATAAAGCAATAAAGGACAAGGATATGGAGGCCCTGTCCCTCCGATGCATTTCCAGCATCACAGTCACCCCTGCCCCCAGACTGAGGTTAGGGCGTCTAATCTCCCACGAGATTGACACCCTCATCCAGACGGTCAACATACCTTCTGGAAAGGCCATCTGCATTATCATGACTCTTCCCTGGTCTATGCTCTATGGTGAAGTCTAGCACTTTCAGGCTAATGGACCACCTGAGCAGTTTCGGGTTTTCACCCTTCATCTGCATAAGCCACTTTAAGGGCTTACGGTCTGTTTGGACCTTGAAGGTAGACCCTGTAAGGTAGGGCCTAAAAAGCCCAAGGCTCCAAACTATACTGAAAAATTCCTTGTCAACAGTAACCCACCTAAGTTCTTCACCCTTGAGCAGGGTCGGACTGGGACAAGAAATAGGCCCGGATACGAAAAATAAAGTGGCCCACTCCTCGCCTCAAAAAGTGGCCCACCCCTCGCCTCAAAAAAAGTCACCCTCAAACCATCCTCCGTGAATCGCATCAATTCACGACTTTATAGAAAATGCTACGTATGAAGGGTTCATGTGTCCGTTACATTACAACACAACTCCTAAAATAAAATTACTTTGCATGCAGTTCTGTGACAGGCTCTACAGCTCTGAGGCGCAGGAGTGGCATGAACCAACCATCCCTACTACGGTTTTGGGACCTGCTGGAAGTCGATGCTTATACAGGGCTGGAAGGCTGGGGGTTCAATCCCATTCTCATATGAAAAAATCCCCAAAAATATCAGAATGTATGTTTAGTTTATAACTGCTGCCGATTAAAAAAAACAGGACTGTCATCTCCCTTGCCCAAAAGCAGAAAAGGGTTTTTAAATCAACACAGACAGAGGGCTCAATTCCGGAACAACTTGTTACCCCTTTTGTGGACGCTGCAGCACTTTAATAAACACACTTTCAGGTTTCACTCCAAGTATGCTCACTCCAATGGCAGCGCATATTTCTTATGCAAAGAACCCTTATATTTGCTGCATAATCAGCTAACTCTATGTGCATTTGGGCTGAATAACACTTTGTCTGGGAGGATAGCTCACAAGTTAAGCACTCACCTCAGACATGAAGCCAACCTGCACCTCACAACTCAAATTCTGCTAGGGTCTACCCAGTCCTTCATTCTTTAGTGGTTCATTAATCAGCCAATAACACCTGTTATCCAAGTGCTTAGAAGGAGGAGGAATCTGGTATTTAAATGCCAAAACCACGAGTCAAAGCAAACAGAATTCTGCCAAACACACACTTCTTCTTCTGCTCTTAGTTCCCCCCTGGCTAGGCTACCTGCCACCCGGCAGAAAGGTACACCCAACTCAGATGGAAGACAGCAGCACCCACGCGCATACATCGCCTGTTCTAGTAACGCAGGCAGCACGCAGAAAGAAAGGTAAACAATGCATGACAATGATACGGGCAGTGACCAACTTTAAAGTACTATTGAAAGTGTGTGGATGTGAGTGTTCAATTGATAAGTGCTCAAATGTGCAAATGTGCAACTGTAAGCATGCCTGTGTGCAAATATGCGAGTGTGCAAAAATTCAAATGTGCAATGTGTGAGTGCACGATTTATGAGTGAGCATGTATGAACAGTTACCCATATCAGTACACAATAGTAGCATGCAGTCCCCAAATTGGACCGGGAGGGATAACTCAAATTAAAGGCATGGTCTAGTAAAAAATTTTATTGTCCCAACGGGTCGGCCATGTTTTTTTAAGCCTAAGTGGCTCGATTTTAGAAAACTTTCCTATGGACCTTACCCGAGTTTTCGTCCATTAAACGCACGCGAAAACAAGCACCAGGGAGCCGCCATTTTCTGATAATCCTATCTTTTCCCCGATCGCCCTGGCGGACCTGCTTTTGCGGCACTAAATCAATTCCCCCACCCCTGAGCCTGACATTATCAAAACATTCATATTCCCCGCCTCTCCCCGTGACGTTACTGTGCTGCGTAGGCAAACGGGCCCAGTCGTCTTCTGCGCGACTCCACACAGAACCCGGAAACCAACACAGATCAACTCACAACACAGCGCGCCACAATTCGGAATATGAAACTGTACTTTACAATGAAACAGCAACACGGTACATTTGGTAAAGTACATTTATTTGACATTAAATGTTTAGAGAATATTCAGCAATTGCCATATGAACTCCGGAAGCCATTTATTTTCTTTTATCTGTATCCGCAATAACTGTTCCGTTTCATCTTGAGTCACGCGGTGTTCCTTTATGGTACACAGTGTGTTCATTTTCGTAAAAAGAATCACTTTGGAAGCGCGGTGAACCGCAAGGCTGTTCCATCAACTAGGCACTAGTCCAGCCTAAAGGTTATGTTGCTTCTAGCCACTAGTACAGCGTAAGGGCATGTGGGCCCTTGGCGATCGTCCCATAATATGGTGATCGTGCTCCAGTTGTTGACACGAAGCTGCAGGTGTCTGCTGAAGAATCCATCCGCCGGTGTCTCAAACAGATGGCAGTGGCAGTAAGGGATCAAATACCTGTTATGAAAACAAAAAAATGATAATTAGTCTCGCTAGCCGAACTTCATTAATATTACTAATTTTATTTATTACGGCCGATCAGAAACTATTTGCTTGCAAGGGTAGTTCAATGGAGTATGTTCGTCTCTAAAATCAATGCGAAAAGTAACAAGATAAATCGAGGCCAACACGCAATGATAAACGACAGTCTACATGCGTGAGGAATGATATGATATATGATATGGCATTTGTAACGTGCCTATACTCAAGTGTTTCAAGGCGTGACGAGGCAGGTGGGGAACAAGGGCAGACAGACAACGATCCTACTAGGCCAGGTGTCTTTCTGATCGTGCATGGGGATGGGCTGTACAAGGTTAGTTGAATACAAATTAAATAATAGGGCCAGCTGGTGGCAAGTGCAAGGTAAATGCCGGGAGAAGGGGCTGAAGGATACAGAGACAGTCCCGTAGTGCAGGGAAAAGTGGCTGGGCCATGGAGCGAGATCGGTGAGACCAGTGGACCTGCATGCCCATGTGCCCACTACGAACAGTTTTACTTGCTTTTCCTAGCTCTTCATGCATTCATTTATTCATGCATCCATTCATTAAATTTTGATTCCGGTATAAAAGCGTGTAAAGATTTACTTACATTATATTTGAAATTTCCATTGTGTCTCTTTGTATTGCAGTCTGTAAAACGGACCATGCTCTTAACAATGATTTTTCGTATACTGACCTAAAACTGAAACTCGGTCTAGTTTCTGAATTTTCTGCCTTATCGTCACTTACGTTATTGCGCACTCCCTTCAAATGTAGTTCTTTCGGCATGGTCCCTGTCTCAAGGTCAAAAAACAATAGACCCTTATACTTCCAGTGCGACTTGTGGGCCTCATCTGGGCGCTGTCCTTCGCATTCTTTATTTGCAACATCACGTAGTATAGGCATCTATGAGAACTTGAAGTTTAGAATCCGTCTATGTAGTGCGCCTCAATGTGCAAATGGGAACTGGCTTCTCTCCCAAATGCCACGGCCCGCTTGGCTGGCGCGTTCTAAGTGCCCCAATTTTGTCACCGTTGTCTGCGAGCTTTGCAGCCCAAATTGAGACATTTAATTTTTGGCGGAAGGTCAGGGAAAGTATAAAGTACCACAGGAGTTGAGTTAAAAGTGAGATTTATTGTTTGTTTGTTTGTTTTATTATTTGCAATACGCAAGCCTCCCCTCCGTTAACAGTGCGCAGCATTTACATTTACATGAGATGAGACATGAGAAAAATATATACATACACATATGTGAGGTGAATAGAGAGAATTCAAAGATGACACCCAGCTTGTTCGCCACCCATGATGGTGAAGTTAGGGGTTAGGTTTACAGGTACACTGTACAATAACATTTATTTACAAAAAGACAATCGTATTGCAATTATTTAAACCGGGATTTGTACTTCACAATCAGCTGTGCATCGGGTGGGCATGGCACAGTCGCAATGTTCGGTGGCAATGGATCACTGCTCTGTACAGAAACGTCCAAAATTCCATATCTGTGCTTCTCTAACACAGCAACAATAAGGCCTTTCACAAAGTCGAACTGCATTTCATCATAGACTGGTTTGATCACCCATTGCTTACTTCGTTTTGAAAACACCTTAGTATAGCGAGGCATCCTTACTTTACCCCTAGTCCTAGATTGTGCACGTCCAACATTGTTGTTATGGGCCAAGACCGCTAGTAGAGTGCGATGTTTCATGCCCCGAAAGCTAAAATGCAAGCGCTTTGGCCTGTACTTTAGGCACATATTGTGGAACACCTCCAAATCTCCTGTGTGACAGAATTCTGTCAGTCCTCTCAAATCTCTTGATAGAGTTTTGTCGAAAACAATCTTCTCAATGGCTTTGTGTGTCGGTGAAGATGGAATCAACCACTTCTTCTTCCGTGCCTTCTCTGGGGACAAAGGGCCATGTTCACATTGGTGGAAATGTTCATTTGCTGTCCAGCGGTGAACGTTGGTACAGTGGTGCATCAGTGACCGCCATTTTTCAAGTAGTATTTATACTGACCCCTCACAAGTTTTTGAGCTCCACCAAAGATGGTTGGTGATAGAATGTGACCACTGCAAAATACTTTCAAAACCTTTTTTTTCCTGCAGCCGAGATTTTCTTATTGATTGATTTAGCAAGATGCCATACGTCAAATTGATGTTTAATATGTGGGAACTGCTCTCTCATTGTCTTGGCAATTGAAAAATGTCTATCCGTGGCTATGAGGTCGATGTGCATCCCCCTCGATTGTAGATGTTCCACTGATTTTATAAATCCTAGTTTCTCCATGGCCTCTGACGATGTACATTGTGTTACCTGCACGACCACCGAACTCACAATTTTCTTACTATCCATGTCCTGAAAGTGGTAGGTGCAGTACTTGGCAGAAAATCCAGGGCTATCGCACTGTCCATCGCCGGCTAGCCTGAATCGTTTGCCTTCGAATGTACTTGCTAGAGATAATTGTTCAATTTTCCAAGCATCACTAATGGCCGGAAACAGATAATCACGTTGGTATGTGTAGTACAGCGCTTTAGAAATGAAATGGAGTCCCACAAACTGAAAGAAAGCCTCTAACTTTCTAAAACTGGAGCCACTAAAAAGTGATGCAGCTGCACACAGTAGATTGCCTGCTGGCATTTTCCCCAGCATTGGTTGTGCAGACCATGAGAACCTATGATTTAATCTACAGGCGGCATTTATTTTGACGTTACTGCCTTTTATTTGACGAGTCACATTAATCAATGGCTTCCCACATACATTCCCTCTAATGGAACGCACACATTTCAGCATACTTATAATTTCCATCAAACAACTGTCGAATACAATGTATTTGCTCTCTTTCATTAGACTGTCATCCTGCGTTAACGTTGTTTCGGCCTTTGACGTTGTGGAGATTTCAACACATTGGAAAGTAATATCGCTGATATCAAGTTCTGATGCGTCTATGGATGCTGCGGCTGGTTCATTCACTGTCATTTCAACATCTATCACTTCAACATTGATGGGAGAACACAACAATGTCGACAGGTTTTTTGGTGGCAAATTTTTGGCGGGTGTAGATTTTGTAAATTGATCTGCAACTACTTCAGAGCTATCTTCAATACATTCAATAACATCTTCTTGTGGTGGTCCGGTCGCACTGTAGCTATGGTCCAATGCAACTTTGCTGTAGTCTCCAAACACAGTTAATTCATGTTCTGGCCATTGGACATGAGCATCTCGAGCCTGAACACGCCTCACCTCAATTAATAGTTCCTCCATAGTGTACACGGTCTGGCAAGCCACATCTCTCATTCGCTTCACTGTCTGTGTGTGTATAGTTCTGACACCCACGGGTAACTGGAGGAGAAATTGGAAAAGGGATGTTCAGTTTAAATACAAGATGGAGTGTAGTAGAATTGACTGGAAAAAAACATAAAATAGTCCCCACCACAAACAATTTTTTAAAGTTATGAACTGTTTGTAACTAACCTTTTTTTGTTTTTTTTCTTTGCAACTTTTTTGACTCGACCTTCAACATCTGCACGCTGTAGCTCTGATTCGTTTCCGCATGTCCTCCCTTCCTCTTGCGCTGCAAGGACTATATTTTCTGTATCCGCATAGACAGCACGGAATGAGGCTCCATCATCTCCCTGAAACATAGTACTTTCATTACTATGTATCAAAATATTGTTAGCATAAAACACACGTGAGGACGAACACACAGGTACATCTCAATAGCCAAATACGATTTAAACATTGTGTGCAACAATCAAAGGACAAGTATTCGACCAGTGATGATCTATTTCGATGGAACTGTCAGTATCCGTACCTCTGGCTCTGCATGGACTGCCATGAATGGTTGTATTGGAGAGGAGGCATCCGCATCTCCCTGAAACACAGTACTTGCATTAATATGCTTTTCAATATTGGAAACACAAAACACACTTGGGGTCGACGGCACAGGTACATATAAAGAGATAACCGCGAAAGATGCATTGTCCAAAAGAATCAAGGAAAATCCAAATATGATCACATTTCATCGACTTATTTCAATAATTCCTTTACATCTGCATCATCTAAATGAGATGTTGTGATTGTGGTGGAAGCTCCGTCGTCTCCCTGAAACACAGCACTTGCGTTAATAGGGAAGAAAGTATAGCAAATGGAATCACGTTATATGATCACGCATGATGGAGCTGTCATTATCCATACCTCGTGCTGCTGTAGAATATCTATGGATGTTGCAAATGTAGTGCGCACTTCCGAAAGCTGTTGCGCCGATTCGTATACTTGAATGTCAGGCTCTGCATCAAGTGCAGGGGTTGACGCTCCATCAACTGCCTGAAACATAGTACTTGCATTAGTGAGGATTACAATTGCGAAAACATAAAATACACCTGGGGTCGACAGCACAGGTACATATCAACGGCTAACCACGAATGAAACATTGTGTAGAACAATCAAACGACAAGAATTCCAGCTCTGATGGTGACGCTCGATGGAGCTGTCAGTATCCATACCTCCTGCTGGTGAGGAACATCTAGAAACGTTGTAGATGTGGCGGACGCTTCAGCATCTCCCTGAAAGACAGTACTTGCATTAGTATGGATAACACTAATTATAACTGTAAACAAACACCAGTGGACGATAACTAAGGTGTATATTAATTGGAAAGCAGTAACCAAACATTCTGTAAAATAATTACACGATAGAATAAAACTATTACTTGACATGCATAAAACAAGTCTGTAACGGATTAGCCTAGTAAGATTACCTGATACGCGCTAGAAGTGGTTGATAACTGCGACCACGTCAAGGATGTAGAATGTTCTTGCTTCAGATTCAAGGGATAGTCAAGAAGTTGTAAAGGTCAATTAATGATTGATAATGAAATGCCAATATTAAAAATAGCCTGTAAGCCGACAGAATACTTGAAAAATGCTCAATACAGCACAGTTCCCTGTCCCCATATTTATATACATTGCGTTTGTGGGTTATGAAATCGAAAAAGAATATATTGATGAATGTCATTATTCAAAAAAGTATACACTCATATCAATATCGAAATTATTACAAGGGATAGAACACCTACAATATCTATTAATCCATTCGGCTACACACTACCGCAAGGCCTAAAGCTAAATCCGGACACTTGACTCACCGGTGGCGGAATGTGGATGAATAGAGTGGGAATAGCGTTTTCGCGCAATTTCCGTGTCGTTCGCCGTTTATTCTTCTTTGTTACCCAAGAAGTTGTGTACATGTCCAAGGAAAAGTGCCGGCTGCAGATGCGGTATCGATCACCCCTCTTGTCCTCTAAGACTTGTTGGACTCTACTTTCCAGCTCATCCAGTGGATACCGCAATGTCTGACCCATTCTCTTATTCAATCAACAGTTTACGGGAATACATGCATTGTAGTTCCTTCTGATTTCGCATGGGTCTTAGAAGGGCAACCGCTAATCGAACAGGCAGGCATTGTTGATGAATCTGAAAAGTAAATATCGACATTATTATACAATCTTCAAGAGTAAAGATTTGATACAAAAGTAAATGAATCATACAATGATCAATGCAAGGTTTGTTTTGGTCGCAGGAACTATACCAGTTCATTATGTGCGGCTAAGTATTTGCATAAGTTGCAGAAATGTATAATTGATGTGACTGAAATCTGAACATGTGACTCTTCCCTTGGATGTTCTGTCTTGCACGAGAAGGAAACATGCTAACATTATTGACTGGACCCCCGAAGGATGCAATTCAATCACAATAGTCACAGATGAAAATAAATAGATCTATTGATAGCTTAGCAATGGAAACTGAAGTCAATACCAATGAGACCAATGAACATAGCACTATTTTGTACTCTACTGGAAAATAGATAGAAATTTAAAAATCTGCGAAATATAACCAGGATACATGGCCTTACCTTGACCAACAAACAGTTGGGTTCAGCAAGCAGAGCAGTATGTTGCGGGAGAATAGGTGGATGGCCACAGGTAGCGCACTGATGGGTATGCTCGAAGCGGTCGGTCACAGAGTTCACGGATAGCACGACGACAAGCAGATTAGCATAGATCTCAGTGGTTCCCAGGTAGCACGTTCAAGAGTTGAGTTGCAGAGCACAAAGATGTTCTCATGAGACATATCGAGTGGTTTTTAAAGTATTAGAAACTGGGGTGTGTTTGTGAATGAATGACGTATGTATGTCGTGGTATTAGGGGGGCGGCCTGCTTGAAGGGGAGGCCTGCCTGGAGACACGGGGTCTGAGGAGGCCATGTGACCGATGGCCCCTTGGCGTGGGACACCTTTTGAAGTGTACATGTAGTTTGGCACCTTGGCCTTTCGCGCCCCGGACAGCCCCCCATGCCAGCGCTCATCCCCGGGTGTGAACCGCCTTTGATAGAGGGGGGTGGGATGGATGGCTCTGGGGCGTGCAGATAAGGCACAGGAAGACTGCTGAATGGAGACACACTTATGTGGATTGCAGGGGGGCGGCCTGCCTCAGGGGAGGCCTGCCTGGAGACACGGGGTCTGAGGAGGCCATGTGACCGATGGCCCCTTGGCGTGGGACACCTTTTGAAGTGTACATGTAGTTTGGCACCTTGGCCGTTTGCGCCCGTCACAGCCCCCCATGCCAGCACGCATCCACCGGCGCGAACCGCCTTTATATCAATATACCGTATATCGCCTTTATATCAATGATAGTATATCGTTGCTTATCAATAACAAATGCCACATACCGGAGATTCTTGTGAGCACAGACCCACACTTCAACCGGTGTATTATAGTGGCCAAGACCCTAGGGCCTGTATAATCCAATGGTAATTGTTAGTATAGATATATGTGTGACTTTTATAGAGACATAACCGACTGAAAGACATTGAACAAGTGTTATTTAGTGCATGCATTATCGAGAATATGTTATGTTTGCTTAGATAGATAGTGACCACCCTGCACAGGTGTCTGACGTCCATCCTTGAATGGAGACACACTTGATTCATTTAAAAAATCGAGACAAACGTTGTTAAAATATATGTGGTGTTTTATTTTGTATCTTATTTTCATGACACAAAAATACAAGACTTTAAAGATTATACAGGTCAGGTTGCAGCACAGCGAGAGAAAATCCCCTGTACTGACCGCTGTCACTCGGGAACGTTTCTCTAATGGCACGAACGGCACAGGCGGGTATCACTATTCGAACGCGGTGTCCAAGCCTCCCGTGAAGCCACCATGTAAAGGAACGATAGGCCACCAGCCTGTACCACCTGTGAAAAGGAATGAAACAAACTGTTTTTAAATGACCCAGATGAGTTTAATAAACGTTTGTTGTCAATGACAATTCTTGTAACTAATGGCATTTTACACGGACAAATGCTATCTAGACAATGCACACTATTGAATGACTTACATGCGTTACAATGATATGTAGATGTAATTTTGGATATAGTAGAAGAACATGAAATAGGAGTGGCATGGCAAGCAGAGTATACTTACTCGTTACTCGGATTACGAGGACGAACAGTTGCTCGAAGTTCGTGCATAAGCACCATCATTATTCTCAACATGGCCCGTGTGAGGCAGGCTGCCCTGAAGTCTGGCAGCTCGGTGATGCATTGCGGTCGTGGCTCGCCTTCCGAAATGTAGGCCAGGCATCCCGAGTTTTCTCGGCAGCAGCAGTTCTCGTCCTCAGTTGGCATTAGCTTGCACCGATTGCATGTGCACCAGGTGGAGACGCCGTCCATTCGACTATGCCCAGGCTCTTCATCTGTTGATTCGTCCTGCCAACTGCCGTCCGAATCCCCATCGTTTTCGCGTGCTTCCCTTTCCAGTAGTTCCTCCTCGGTATACTCGGGCTCGTACATGTAGGGCATTATTGCAGCCATTGTGTGTTAAACAAACTAAAATAATTTATAGCGGTGGTACTGGTATCTGTTCACACGGGCTACAAGCGGCGAAGGTAGCTGACCAGAGCACTGAAACGAGTCACAGAATACTCAAAGTAACACAGAGAGAGGAATGGAATCGAAAATCTGCTGCTGTGTGTTGTGAAACGGTCTGTTTATACTTATTGAGGAAAGAGGCGTCCTGCCATTTCCATGGCGACACGTCATTAGCTGAAGCGCAGCGAATGTTGACACAAGACGTGCTTTGGCGTTGGGAAATGGGCAGTACTAGTCTGCTGATGACAGGCTCAGGGGCGGGGGAATTGATTTAGTGCCGCAAAAGCAGGTCAGCCACGGCGATCGGGGAAAAGATAGGATTATCAGAAAATGGCGGCTCCCTGGTGCTTGTTTTCGCGTGCGTTTAATGGACGAAAACTCGGGTAAGGTCCATAGGAAAGTTTTCTAAAATCGAGCCACTTAGGCTTAAAAAAACATGGCCGACCCGTTGGGACAATAAAAAATTTTACTAGACCATGCCTTTAACTCAATGCCGGGAATGGACGGGAAAGACCACTTACCGTAAACCACATACCCCAGGCACAAGGCGTGAGCAGGGCCCTCTGTGCACACAGAAGTCCTAATGTTAATACATGCAATAATTTAATTTCAATTGCCCCATAACAGTAGAGTATACGCGATCCCAATGTTGTTAGGGCTGGGTTTTCTTAGTGAGACTTTTTGTGCCAAGATGTCTGAATAATGGTCTCAACCTCGCTCTTCTTTTAAGTGACCCTTTTTTGCCATGAGGTGAGTCAGAGAGTGCAGAAGACGTACCACAGCATTCAAATCTCTTTGGAGGGTGTGAAACGATCCAAATGTCAGTGCATATTTGCACACGCTATGCATGCACAATCAACCACAGGCAGCACAAAACCCATAGCACATAGGTGCGAACACCATAAGCTGATATAAAACACCTAAAATGTCAGGAAGTTGCAGCAGCTCAGTCTGTATATGTGACCGAAGTTGCCATCTCACCTGCAATCACTTTGCTGCACAATATCACAGTAATACACATTTTAGCAGACACCCACAATGCTGCAGTAATGCACATTTCCCCAGTGTGAACAACGCAGCAGTAATGGAATTTGCTCAATGGGCAACCATATTAACTCAATGTTTACAATGCACAAGGCTTTTTTCCACATACATGCATGCAGGCACACAGTCACATGTACAAAGCAGACCTGGCTGCACACAGGTCGGCAGGCAGTGATGGCCACACTCTCGCTGAGGCAAGCACTGACATAGTCAGAGACACAGTGAGGAAGGCAAATATTAGATGCTGCACATTATAAATAACGCCCTCATCGGAGTCACGGCCCATCCGAGTGCCTGCACCTAGAGCCAGAGCCTAGGACACCTATCACAGTACCCAGCATTGCCTTGCAGGTGGCGCGTGGAACAGGAAGACACTTTCCTCAGCTTTCTACAATATACTTGTTGAGCTTGAGAAGGCTCCGACCTAAAAAACTTACTTGTTGTGTGTGGTCCAGTCTCTGGTCCGGAAAGAATCCGAAGATAGTAGATGATAGATCCGATCACAGGCAGGCAGCACTGCAGCAGGTGCCATGACGGACGGTCATGCAATCACTGACTCACGGTCACTCAGCCTCTGCTGCTGCGCAGCCTGCCTAGTGCTGGCCTGTGCTGCTGCGGTGCCCTGGGGGAATGCACATGGAAAGGTGAGGCATAGGACACAGAATAGAAGGGAAGTTGAGGCACAGGTTGGGACAAATTGCCTTGGGAGAACAGAATGGAGGGAGGGGATGGGATACATATTGTGCTAAGAGAGATGCGGAACACGTAACGAAGGAGAGAAACGTGAATAGGGCACAGAATAGGGTAACGAAGAGGGGTTGTGGCAGAAAATATGGCAGGTATGGGCTGTAATTCGGGAGGTGGGGTGCAGATTCCTGGGAACGAATTAGGAGGGGGGGGGGGGGGGAGTCTTTCGAGCACACAAATGGGATGTGAGACGGAAGCTTGGAGGCACAGAACTGGGAGAGACTTGTCTGAGGCACAGAATGGAGAGTGAAAGCTGGTTGGAGGCACAGAAGGTGGGGAGTCTTTGAGCACAGAATTGGGAGAAAAGGACGAAGGTACAGAATGGAGAAGAAAGTGGATTAGGTCATGGAATCGGGAGGGGAGAGAAGCTTAAACTCTAGCAGTGCACACGGTTGGGGGTCTGTGGACAAAGCTTTTTTAGAAAAAACAGATATGGCTGGGATGCACGAAATGAGAAAGTTAGGCTGAGGAGAGGGCTGTGTAGGTATTTACCGGGGGTGCAGCGGAGTCACTTTAGTAAAATATGACTTATAAAATTACAATATCAACATGTTTGGCTTTTCCCCCTATTTATATAAGTTCCCCAACGGCCCTACCCCACCCCAGCCCCAGGAGCTGGCCCAGGCACAAGTTGCTTTCAACTTTGCATGCAAGTGCAACAAATTTGTTGTACTTCCTGCAAAGTTGAAAGCAAAAAGTAAACTACCTTTCTCTCACCTCTCCCTCCGTTTCCTCCTACTACCCCACCCTCTTCCTCCTCCGAACCTTCTTTCCGACTCGAGTGACGAGTCCTTGATGTTGTTGATAATAAATTGTTATGCAAATGCGATACGGCCAGCAGCCCGCCCCGGCACTGTCTGTGTGTAATTATTCATGCAACAACATTAGCATTTAGCCGCAACTTAAGGCAGGCAGCACCAGCATAAGCATTTAGATAGCGCACATGACAGGCAGCACAATTTGTCAATTGTCTCGAGACAATTGACAAAAGTGCTAGTACCTGGCTGCCCGCTCACACGCACAGCCGCCTGGCCCAGGCTGACTGGCGCCACGCCGGCCCGGGCCCCGAAATGCCTGGCAATTATTTCCCAGTGGCAGGGCCTGCTGCGACTGCGCTGCGGCAGACGAGGGGGCCGCGCAAGGCCAGCACGCAGCTGCCCTCCACCCCCAGACAGTGGCCGCGGCCTCGCCGGCCTGATTGAATGAAGCTGAGATTAAAAGCATAAAAATAATTAAATCAAGGCAACAAGGTAACAACGTGCGTGCAGTGTAAACACATGTTGTAGTTACCTTGCTTTTATGCTGCCTGCTGCAAAACAAACAACAGCAGAATAAAACGGCCTAGGGTGGCTTGAAAAGAAAACAGCCCCCCAGGTCCTCAAGGTCGTTCGGCCCCCGGCCGATAGCGCCAGTCTAACCCTGCCCTTGAGTTGTCTACTGATGAATATGATCGGATGTTCCCTCCCTTTGGCATCTAACTGGGACAAGACAGCTCCAATTCCAGTGTCGCAGGCATCCGTCTGGACGATAAAGGGTTTGCTGCAGTCAGGTGCACACAACATAGGTGCCCTACACAGACTTTCTTTCAAGCCAACAAAGGCCTTCTGACAGTCTTCTATCCAATTAACCTTCCTTGGTTGCTTGGGCAAAGTCAGAGCTGTCAGAGGGGCAGCTATGGTTACCTAGTCCGCCATGAAATTGCGAGAATACCCAGTGAGGCCCAAAAAGGCTCTCACCTGGATTTGAGAAGTGGGAGTCTCCCAGTCATGTACATTCTGTACCTTACTGGGGAGAGGTTGGATTCGACCCCCTCCTACCTCATGACCAAGATCTGTGACTTTCCCCTGAGCAATCTGGCACTTGGTGGCCTTGATAGTGAGGTTAGCCCTTTTCAAGGGCTGCAACACCTTATCCAAATGAGTCAAATGCTCTTCCCAGGTGGAACTGTAGACAGCAATGTCGTCTAAGTAGGCAACACAAAAGGCCTCTAGCCCACTGAGCGCATGATTGACCAATCTCTGGAAGGAGGCAGGTGCATTTTTCAACCCAAGAGGCATGACTCTAAACTGGTAGAGCCCCTCAGGTGTTGAGAATGCAGTCTTTTCCTTGGCATGATCCGTCAGAGCTATTTGCCAATAGCCTGAGGTAAGATCAAAGGTGCTCACAAATTTGGCAGCATCTATGGTGTCCACAAGCTCATCAGCCCTGGGCAACGGGTGCGCGTCAGTTTTGGTGACGGCATTGACACCTTTGCAGTCCACTCAGAACTGCCAATCCTTGGTACCTGCCTGGGAACTTGCCTTGGGGACAAGGACCAGTGGACTGTACCAGGGACTGGTTGAGGGTTCAATAACACCCAGATCCAACATCTTGGCGACCTCAGTCTGGATGTGGTTCTTCACGGTGTCCGACATCCTGTAGCATCTGCTTTTGACAAGTACGCTGTCACCAGTGCCAATTTCGTGCCTGCACCATGAAGTGGAGGCCTGGTGTCAGCGAGAACAGAGGCGCATACTGCTGGAGCAAAGCCCTGCAGGCCCTCTGCTGCTCTGGAGTCAGATCTGGAGAGAGATGCACTCCCTCCACTAAACTATCCTGAGGGTTGCTATGCAGCAAATCAGGAAGGGGCTCACTCTCATCCTCTTCTTGCTCTGAAGCTAGCAAGAGGCATGAGACCTGCTCACCTATGGAAATGCTTGAGCCTGTTGACGTGGAATACATGAGGGGCTACCGCAGGGACTCCCATGTCAACCAGATAATTGACTTCACCCCTCTTGGAGATGATCCTGAAGGGTCCAGTCCACTGATCTGCCAAAGCCCTAGGCTTGGCAGGCTCCATCACAAGGATCTCCTGACCTGTAGTCCAATCGATTTGTGATGCTTTACGGTCATGCCAGTATTTGTTCAATTCCTGGATGGCCTTAAGATTTGCTGTTGCCTGACCTATCATCTGTGCCATCCTCTGTCTGAGGCCTAACACATAGTCCCCCACTTGCCTGGCAGGATCTGGAGGTGTGGCTTCCAAACCTTCTCTGATCAAGGCCAGGGGCCCCCTCACGGAATGTCCAAAGAATAACTCAAAGGGGCTGAAACCAACACCCTCTTGAGGTACCTCTCTGTAAGCGAACAGCAGGCATGGCAGGAGGAGATCCCATTTCCTCCTTAGGGGCTCTTCCAAAGAACCTAGCATGCCCTTGAGAGTTTTATTAAATCTCTCGACCAGACCATTGGTCTGGGGATGGTAAGAGGTGGAGAACTTGTAGGTTACCCCACACTCTTTCCACATGGGTTTCCTGTAACTCGACATGAAGTTGGATCCTCTGTCAGAGACAACCTCTTTAGGGAATCCAACATGGGGAAAAATGCCCAGGGCAGCCCTGGCAACCACCTTGGCAGTAACAGTCCGAAGGGGGATAGCCTCAGGGTACCTGGTGGCATGATCGACCAGGATGAACCGATGTCCATCTGAAGTGGGAGGGTCAAGGGGACTGACGATGTCGATGCTCACCCTCTCAAATGGTGTGGCAACCACTGGCAACAGCTGCAGTGGGGCAATGACATTGCCTCCAGTCTTGTCAGCCAACTGACACATTGGGCAGGTCCTGCAGTGGGACTCCACTTCTACTCACATCTGGGGCCAGTAGAAATGTGCAGAGAGCCTTTGCTTTGTCTTCTTGGTCCCAAGATGACCAGCCAAGGGCACCTCATGCGCCAACTGCAGTAGGAAGGGCCTGTAAACCTGGGGTACCACCAACCTCTTGAGGGCACCAGGTTCAGGCTTAGTGGGCTCACTAACAAGGAGCTCACCCTCCCAATATATCTGGAATGTCCTAGGCACTTCTCCCTGTGCCTGGGACAGGGACAGGGCCTGTTTCCTCAGACCCTCAAGAGAGAGTGGCACTCTCTCTGATCCTTACAGAAGTCCGCACGGGAGGGTCCCTCTTCAGCCAACAGGCATTGAAGGTCAGGGTGGTCCTCCGGGTTGAGCGCCTCTCAAAAACCTACGGTTGTTCTGTGGGATTGTCAGTACTTCTGTGTACTGGTACCAGGCCACAAGGGACACTAGAGATAGCTCTAAGGAGCACCGAAAGTGATCCCTGTAGAGGAGGGGAGGACAGTAGCCTGAGACATGGGGTAAGGGTAGGTCAGGCTGACAGCATGGACTCCAAGTACTTTACCTTTATACTTGGGTCATCCTTCTTGTGGTCCAGAGCTGTCATGATGCCTACCCCCGGGCATCCGGATCAAGCCCATCAGCCCCGGGAGCAGGCATCCAGACATTTACAAAAACCCCAGCAGCCCCAGCTAGGGGCTGTCTGGGTTCAGTCCTGGCGCCAAAGGCGCAAGGCTCATAGACATTACTTACCTCATGCAGACCATGCTGCAAATAAATCCAAGCCAACGTGAGGCCTGGATGGGACTATTTTACTACAGGGACTATTTTTTACTCGGGTGTGGTCCTGGGGAACTTCTTTCCTGGGACTACTTTGGAGGCTATTTAAAACACGCCCGAACAGCAGCACATGCTTCGTGTTATTCTGCATCCAGTAGCGTGACTCTCACCGTGCCTGCAGCCAGCATCCAGTCTTCTGCCACGCCCGCGTGCCTGCAGCCAGCATCCAGTCTTCTGCCACACCCGCCTCGAATCCGGAGCTCCTAGAATAAAGAGGAAGAAAAGGACAAGGTTAGAAAACTAACTTATTTCAAATTCCTCACCTGATTCCGGATCCATTTCATCTCCCAACCTGGAAAGTACATCAGTCCTGCAAGCGTTGCTTCGCCAGCTCCAGCACGGCGCCATACTCACCAGTTCTCACAGCATCTTTCGATCCGGCACTGTCTCCATCATTTCTTCGCCGTACTCCGGCACCTACGGGCACAAGAATAACAAGGTGAGCCAAGGGAATCAACAAATAACAATTACCACCATAGACTTACCTGATTTACCACCGGCGGTATTATTCTCCATATCTTCATATGCCGCATCTGTAAAGAGGGAGAAAAACAACACGTTAACGCATGCAATAGTTACCGGACAGCGTTGGGTAACACAGACTCTTATCTGAACGCCAGCAGCAGCTACGAGACCTTCTTCTCATGAACTCAGTTGCAACTTAAGGAAGGAAGGGGACAAGAGTGAACATCGGGCACATTGAACTCTTTGAACTTGATACTTACCAATCCCGCCTGGGACTTCAGAGTCAATGCTTACCGGAACTCTCCCAAAGCCTTCAAACCAGTGAAGTAACTGGTATCTACGCGTCCCTGCAAGACACGCAGGATGAGAGCTCCTCTTTTACAAACATAAGGTGAGGTTACTAAGGGGATATCGGAGGTGATTAGTGGGGGAGAGCGAGAACAGTTGGGAGGCCATCACTAAAACCCACAGGTGGCTAATCCCTGTCTCCACTTGCAGAAAAATACTTCTTCGGGTCCAGCAGACAAGACTAGGCGGGTCAGTCCAGACGGTCATCTCTGCACTACGCATCACGTTGACGGAGACCGCAGCTGTCCGGGTCCGATCGACACCCCTGTGGGGTCCAGGTGAGCATAACAGAACACAAAGCCTTTCTAAAAATACCCACCCGGGTGTTATGGAAACCTCGGAAACCGACCAACTGGCCCAATTATTGGGGGAATTTAGGGCGGAAGTACATGCCGCTCACGAAGAGACTAATGCCCTCAGGAGAGAACTGATTGTCTCAAAGGAGCGCACTGATGATCTGGCTAGGCAACTACTGCAAAACCAAGCTGGGCAAACGCCCCTACCTGGATATGGGGGAAAACCAACCCCCGTTTCATCAAGCAATCCTGTGCAAGTGGTTTTACCAGGAAATATTCTGTTAGCTCCAGCCGAACGCTTTGCTGGGGACCCCAAAAGGTTTGCCGTGTTTATGAACCAATGCCGCTTGCACTTTTTATGCAGACCGGGAGCCTTTCCAAATGACCAAGCCAAAGTAGCCTTTGTATTGTCATATCTTAGTGGCAGCGCAGCGGATTGGTCCATTCCGTTAGTCAACCAGGATGATCCTCTTCTCCGGGATTTTCAGGGTTTTCAAAGGAGCATGGAAAAACTATTCACCAGACACTCACAGGGTCAAGCCCTGGGCAACAAACTTTTATCCTTACGACAGGGTAACCAGGATCTGCAAACCTATATTGCAACCTTGAATAGGTTGGTGGTGGAAACCGGGTGGCCGGAGGAAAAACGAATTACATTGTTTCATCGTGGACTTTGGGGAGAACTCAAAGACGTCTTGGCTCAAGTTGTGAACCCACCTCAGGATTGCATAGAATTTATAGACTTAGTGGCCCAGCTAGACCACCGACTTCAGAACCGAAAGACTGATCGAGCTAAGTTCGAGAATCGGGTATTGGTTAAACCCAACGTTGCCCCCAAAGGGACAGATGCATCTGAACCTATGCAGATCGGGGGGGGTTAAAGGACCCTTAACTCAAAAGGAAAGAGAAAGAAGACAACAGATGAAGTTGTGTCTGTACTGTGGAACCTCAGGACATTTTCTACGGGATTGCCCTACAAAACCACCCAAGAAGGTGGTAGGAGTTGCTGATAAAAGCCACATAGAGCCTGAATCAGGAAACGACCACGCCCGACAAGCATAGAGGTCCGCCTGCCGAGCTCAAAGAAGGACACTCACACCTTGCATCTGATCATCCCAATGGTCCTACTTGATCCCAGGCAGCCATCACGTATGCACGCAGTAAGGGCATACATAGATAGCGGGGCTGTAGGAAACTATATGGACCACAAATTGGTGTCAAGTATGAATCTACCTCTTTGCAAAAAGACCACTTCAGATGTCATCACCATAGTTGATGGAACTGAGATTGCCTCAGGCCTGTAACTCATTCCACTACAGAGATGACACTGTTGAGTCAAGATGGGCATCGAGAGACTATTGTGTTTAATCTAATCAAAGCCCCACAGTTCCAGATAATACTGGGGATGCCATAGTTGGAAACACATAATCCTTGTATAGAATGGCAAGAGAAGAGAATAACCTTCCTGGATTGTGCACACACCTGTTACCCGGAGAAAACTTTGAACAAAGGCCTGGCTACAGTCGTTAACCCAATCCTGCAGTTACCTCAGGAATACCAAGAATTTCAGGATGTTTTTCAAAAAGAACAGGCCAATACATTACCTCCTCACAGATCATACGATTGTCAAAGCGACCTCCTACACGGTGCACAACCCCCATGCAGTAGAATCTACGCCCTCACGGAACCTGAAAATCTTCATCTACGGCAATACTTGGACCAATACCTTGCTAATGGCTTTATTCGTCCTTCCAAGTCTCCTGCATCCTCAGCTTTATTCTTCTTGCCAAAAAAGGAAGGTGACCTTAGAACGTGCATAGATTACCACGCATTAAATCAGATTACGGTAAAAAACCGATACCCATTGCCTCTTATCCCCGAATTACTAGACCAAGTAAAGGATGCTTGTATCTACACTAAGTTAGATCTCCGAGGGGCATATCATCTGGTACGTGTCAAGAAAGGCGACAAATGGAAGACTGCCTTTCGCACCAAGTATGGATTATTCGAATATCAGGTGATGCCCTTCGGGTTGTGCAATGCACCAGCAGCCTTCCAGTATTTTATGAACAATGTCCTTCGTGAACTCATTGATGTCTGTGTCGTCGTATACATAGATGATATTCTAGTGTACTCCTCCTCAGAATCAGACCATGTTAAGCACGTGCGCGCAGTCCTTGAGAAACTACGCCAGCACAAGTTATATGCAAAATTGGAAAAATGTGTTTTTCATGCTACAGAAGTTGAATTTCTTGGATTTATCCTGACTCCAAAGGGAGTCCGAATGGACTCTCGAAAGGTGGACGCAATTCTCAAGTGGCCATCACCCAGTTCAGTCAAAGGGGTACAAAGCATGCTCGGATTTGCTAATTTCTACCGCAGATTCATTCCGGACTTCTCCCATGTTGTACACCCCATCACAGCACTTTTGCGAAAAAGCAAACGCTTCTTGTGGACCGAAGAGGCTGAAAAGGCCTTCAAAGAGCTGAAAGCGAAATTCACATCAGCACCTGTCTTGAAGCATCCACGCCCTGAGCTTCCACACATGGTAGAAACTGATGGATCCAGTTTAGCCATGGGAGCTGTCCTGTCCCAGAAGGATCCTGAAACTGGTCAACTTCACCCAGTAGCGTTTTGGTCCAGAAAGTTCTCAGCACCTGAGTTAAACTATGCGATTACCGATAAAGAGCTATTAGCAATCAAATCCGCCTTTAAGGCTTGGCGGCACTACCTTCTTGGTGCCAGGCATACCATTACCGTATTCACTGATCACCGGAACCTGCAGTATTTAAGAACAGCCAAAGCCCAATCATCGCAACAACTTCGATGGGCATTGTTCTTTGCCGAATTCGATTTCGTTATCACTTATCGACCAGGCCGCAAAAATGGCAAAGCAGATGCCTTATCCCGAATAGGGATGGGAGAAGCATATGCAAACCCGGAACCGGTGCCAATAATTCCTGAGCAAAGAATTCTTGGCACAACTACTCAACAGACACTAGAAGATATTCATTCAAAAATCCAACAACTCTTCGATCCAGCAACCCTGCAGAACTGGGCAAAGAAAGGCCCGGACTACTCAGTCGTCAATGACCTACCTTACTATCAAGGACGACTATTTCTACCACACAAGGAAATACAAGAACTAGTCATCTCCAATTACCATGACACCCTGATGGAAAGGCACCCAGGTATCGCAAAAACTGAAGCGAAAATTAAGAGACAGTTCTGGTGGCCCACTTGGTGAAAAGACGTAAAGTCATTTGTGATGTCTTGTGGCATTTGCGCCCAAAACAAAAGCCAGAAGAAAAAACCTGCTGGCCTTCTACAACCTTTGGATATTCCACCTACACCAATGCACACCTTGTCTTTAGACTTTATTACAGATCTACCTCCATGTAATGGATTTAACACCATCCTAGTTATTGTGGGTCTTTTTTCCAAGATGGCCCACTTTATTCCTTTAAAAGGATTACCTTTCGCTTCAATTTTGGCCAAGGAGTTCCTCGAAAACATTGCTCGAATACACGGATTCCCTTCCGTATTGGTCTCTGACCGAGGCAGTCAATTCATTTCACAATTTTGGAAGAAATGTTGTCAATTGGCGCAAATCGACGTGAGGTTATCAACCAGTCACCATCCCTAGACCGATGGTCAGACGGAGAGGACCACCCAGACCCTTAAACAGTACCTACATTGCATGCTGCACCAGACCGAAAGCAATTGGAAGGATATTTTATGGATTTCCGAATATGCATACAATAACTCAGTACATTCTGGAACCGGACAAAGCCCCTTCTATACCATATACGGACATCACCCTCGAACCTCAGAACTCGATTTGCCTCAGCACTTAGAAATGCCTGCAGTTAGTCATTTACACTCTACTATTAAACAAGCCTTTAAGGAGGCAACAGAACATTTGAAACAAGCAAAAGAGAAATATAAGAAAAATGCTGATCAACATAGAAGCGATGCTCCACGATATCAGATTGGGGATCAAGTTTGGCTGGCTACAAAACACATACCTCTAAAAGGAACTCTGACTTTTAATCCTAGGTGTTTGGGACCTTACACTATTAAGGCCATTATCAACCCGGTGGCCGTCAAGTTGAATTACCCTCTAATATGCGGATCCATCCTGTCTTTCATGTTTCACTTCTAAAACCAGTTCAACCCGGGACAAGACTTGCCAAACCACTTGACCCCATCCTAATAGATGGAGAACCTGAATTCGAGGTAAAGAATATCCTGGACTCCAAGTTGGTTAAATCAAGACTTTTTTATTTAATCGACTGGAAAGGTTACGTACCACAGGAAAGGTCATGGGAGCCTAGTGACCACGTTCATGCACCTCGGTTGGTGAAGAAATTCCATCAGAACTTCCCAGACAAACCAGGGTCAAGGGGAACAACAACTTTAGGAGGGGCTGTGGGGGGGGGGGGGGGGGGGTGCTGTCAAGATGCCTACCCCCGGGCATCCGGATCAAGCCCATCAGCCTCGGGAGCAGGCATCCAGACATTTACAAAAACCCCAGCAGCCCCAGCAAGGGGCTGTCTGGGTTCAGTCCTGGTGCCGTAGGCACCAGGCTCATAGACATTACTTACCTCATGCAGACCATGCTGCAAATAAATCCAAGCCAACGTGAGGCCTGGATGGGACTATTTTACTACAGGGACTATTTTTTACTCGGGTGTGGTCCTGGGGAACTTCTTTCCTGGGACTACTTTGGAGGCTATTTAAACCACGCCCGAACAGCAGCACATTGTTTGTGTTATTCTGCATCCAGCAGCGTGACTCTCACCGTGCCTGCAGCCAGCATCCAGTCTTCTGCCACGCCCGCGTGCCTGCAGCCAGCATCCAGTCTTCTGCCACGCCTGCCTCGAATCCGGAACTCCTAGAATAAAGAGGAAGAAAAGGACAAGGTTAGAAAACAAACTTATTTCAAATTCCTCACCTGATTCCGGATCCATTTCATCTCCCGACCTGGAAAGTACATCAGTCCTGCACGCGTCGCTTCGCCAGCTCCAGCACGGCACCATACTCACCAGTTCTCACAGCATCTTTCGATCCGGCACTGTCTCCATCATTTCTTCGCCGTACTCCGGCACCTAGGGGCACAAGAATAACAAGGTGAGCCAAGGGAATCAACAAATAACAATTACCACCATAGACTTACCTGATTTACCACCGGCGGTATTATTCTCCATATCTTCATATGCCGCATCTGTAAAGAGGGAGAAAAACAACACGTTAACGCATGCAATAGTTACCGGACAGCGTTGGGTAACACAGACTCTTACCTGAATGCCAGCAGCAGCTACGAGACCTTCTTCTCACAAACTCAGTTGCAACTTAAGGAAGGAAGGGGACAAGAGTGAACATCGGGCACATTGAACTCTTTGAACTTGATACTTCCCAATCCCGCCTGGGACTTCAGAGTCAATACTTACCGGAACTCTCCCAAAGCCTTCAAACCAGTGAAGTAACTGGTATCTACGCGCCCCTGCAAGACACGCAGGATTGAGAGCTCATCTTTTACAAACATAAGGTCAGGTTACTAAGGGGATATCGGAGGTGATTAGTGGGGGAGAGCGAGAACAGTTGGGACATCACTAAAACCCACAGGTGGCTAATCCCTGTCTCCACTTGCAGGAAAATACTTCTTCGGGTCCAGCAGACAAGACTAGGCGGGCCAGTCCAGACAGTTATCTCTGCAATATGCAGCTTCCGGGTCCGATCGACACCCCTGTGGGGTCCAGGTGAGTGTAACAAGAGCCCCACAGTCCCAACAAGTGCCAGGAATACGGGGTACCATACTGGAACCAACCAGAGCCTGATTTGCAGCAGGTGAACCACTACTCTTACTCCTACCCACATAGGACTTATTCCCACTAGTTTTTGGGTTTTAGGAGAGGAAGGTTTTGGTTTACTCGACTGTGAATGCTGCTGGGACTCCTCAGCCTTCCGAGAGGTCCCCTTTTCTTTGTCCTTGTCCATCCCACTGGAGTCCTTAGGGGACACCCGGTGGGGGACCCACTTGTCAGCCAGCCTGGCAAGCTTAAAGGGATCTACAATGTTCTGATCAGCAACATACTGATGCAGCTCTGGTGAAGAGGATTCAGAAAAATGCTCAAAAAACAAAAGGTGGGACAATTCGACAAAAATGTTCACCTTGTAACCATCAATCCACCCCATCATGTTCATATGTGCAGCACTCACCCAGTCAATCCAAGACACATTCTCTTTTTTCTTAAAATCTCTAAACCTTTTAAGGTATTGAGTAGGTGTCTTGCCAAACTTTGCAATCAAAGCAGACTTCATGCACTCATACTAACCCCTTTCTTCCACACTTAGTTTCAGAATACAGTCATATCTAGTCTGAGGCACTCTGCTTAGCAAACACTTAGCCCAATCTCTCTTTTCAACATCATGGATGCCACAAGCCATCTCAAATGCTTCAATCCATTGGAGGATATCAGAACACTCCACAAGCACACCAACCAAATCTTTCATAAACTTGGTGTCTGGGGACCGGACGCTCTCAACTGGTTTTGCTGAAGTCTCCACTCTAGCTCTCTCCAGCTGAATTTTATGGTGCTCAGTGTCCCTATCGTATCACTTGTTGTGCCAACTCCTCTTCCTTCAATTCAGCTTCTGTTGCCAACTTTTTATATTGAAGGCTAACTGTTCCCGTTGTAGCTCCAGTTTTAAAAGTTCAACCTTCAGGGCTTCCCCCTGAAGAGCAGTGCTGGGGTTTGGAACAGAGGCAGCAGGAATTGTGGTGTTCCCAGAATCAATAACAACCCCAGGGGCAGGGTCCTCATTGGTTATATCCCCCCGTTCAGCAAGAGTTTCACAATCTGTCTGCTAGTCCACCAGGGCAGCTATCAGCTCAGCCCTAGACTAATCTTCAAAGTCTTACTCCCTGGCTTCACAAGCACTCTGGAGAGCCTCTAAACTCTTCCTAGTCAATTTACCATTTGCAATAGATTTAATTGCTTGTAATGTAGTTATCTAGTACACAACTAAACCTCAGTTTCACAAAGTGTAGATATTTTGTAAGTGGCAAGGTCACACAGTGATTCTTAAAACCATTAGCATCCCACCGCTGCCACCAGTGTAAAGACTGGAGGGGGTAATCTGTACTCCTGCTCTCTAGAGTCGAAGCACAGAGCACCCCAGCCAAGAGTCTCTATTGTTGGTAGCAATGGACGAGCAATCAAGGCTTAGCTCTCAGGAGGTGATGCGGGCTGGTTCTTAAGTACAGTGTAGTCCCCAAGCACCCACAAAGGAATCTCCACACACTATGTTAGTGAAAACACAGTCTTTATATAAATAAGGTTCACATTATATACACAATCACAATAACACACTTTGTACTCTGGCAATACTATAGTGGCAAATATATACAGGTCTATGTGGTACCACTCTTAACTATCGATGCCTTTGAAATGTATCAACTTCTAACAGTTCAACTGGCATACGAATCAGACTGTAAGATGAATCAACGATAGACCACAGAAAGAAAGCAAGTTAAATCAAGCAATGGCAAAACACTGACTCCCGATACCTAGAGACAGTTCTGGGTGAGGATCCCCCCCACCTGGGCAACCTGTAAATAAAGCGTATTTGACAATGACAAGCCCAGTCCAATTATGCTCAATATAGACTTGATTACTTCTAAAAGGTTCCGCGACCCCAAAGTACCTGGTTTCGTAGAGTTCTCTGATGAGTCGTCGACGTGCCCTTCTTGAGTGCACTCCTTTTATGGCAGGGGCCACGGGTCGTCGAGAGTCGGTGAAGAAAGGGGTGAACACTGTTGTTGCGGCAGCAGCTTCGGTTCTTGCGGTGCTCTTTGACGATCGGTCGAAAACGTCCTGCAAGCACCGCGATAACGAGAGTTCGTTGCTGCAGGGAGTCGATGAAAAACTTTGGCCCAGCAAGGGCGTTGGGTCGTCAGCATCTCTTTGGTCTTCGGGTGGCGAGAAACCCACCGTCGGATTCTCCTCGGTCGTCGGCGACCATGGCTTTCTCCGGCGGGACAAAGCGGTCATCTGGGGGGGGGAAGCGAGGTAGTGCTTGTTTCAAATGTCTCAGGCAATGGAGCGTTCGGCTCCGTTCGAGGAGGTTCGTCGTCGACGGTGATGGACTTCAATGTCTGGGTGCTTCGCTTCGTGATTCCGCGGCGGTCCCAGTCTCCGCTAGGCAGCTTTTCGAAGGTCTGATGTCCAGGGAGCTTTGGAAAAGATCAGCTGGTGCACGATGGTCCCTTGTAGCTCGGGAAGAGGACTCCTAGCCAGGTCCTCTCTTGGATCATTTCCTTGACAGTCACGCAGCTTTCAGATTACCGAAGGACAGCAGCAGCAATTCTTCTTCTTCCAGTGGGCTTCAAGGTTAAGCATCAAGTATCAACTTCAGCTTCTGAACGATTTCCATCAGTGATAGGCCCTCAGATATATTGTTGATCTCCCATTCACTCTGCTGGGTCACTCTCAGGCAACCAATCATTCAGAAGGGCATTCAGGCAGCCAATCAGGCTCACAGTGCATTCAGGCCATTCTTCTCCATCCAGACACTCACAACACGGAATGTGGATTTGGACAAGCACCCAGCCATTCAGCACTCCACATTGCATTCATCCCAGTTTCGGGCAGGGCTGTCTCAGTCATTGTGTCAACCACCAGATACTAGACACCCATAAAATGAAATGCGTATCCATCACACGCTCCATTCACCCAGGTCCCACCCACGGGCGTACCCACAACATAGTCATTGGGAAGGCTCCAGCCAGTCTGGCCTGGACTTCCCCACAATACCATATACAGAACCTCCACCCAACAGCCAGTCAGGGGGAAGGGACAGAGTCAGGTCTTCCTGGGACTTCGGGAATACAATGTAATAGCAATAGAAAGCAAGAGGCCACAGGGGCCATTTTGTCTCCTATCAGGAATCAACTGATTCCAATGGCAGTGCCTGGGTATCCCAAAATGGAGGATACTCAGAGCACCTGTTAAATTCAGCATGGAGCTGCCACCAGCCCATACCTTGCTCTGTGGGCCACACACACGTGCCCAAAAACATACACTAGGGGTACAGGGTTGTACCCCCACCCATAGGTGCCATAAGGGTATCCCCAAGGGTCTGTTCATCACAACCAAAAAGAGGAAGAGCTGCACTGCCAGGAGTCCCACATGAACTCCTGTGCAGAAAACAAGACAGAACATACATGATAAAGCAACAAAGGACAAGGATACGGAGGCCCTGGCCCTCTGATGCATTTCCAGCATCACAGTACCCCTAGTGTGTGTTTCTAGGCACCTGGGTGTTGTCCCGCAGAGCAGGGTATGGGCTAGTGGCAGCTACATGCTGACTTGGCAGTGGCTCTGGGTCTCCTCCATTTTGGGACCATGGATTCCTGAACAAAGGCAAGATGGTCACTGAAAGCCTCATGGCTTCCTGCCTTTCCTTCCTCTTTCTCAAAGTTCTGAGAAGCCCTGGCTCTGTCTCCCTTCCCCTGATTGGATGTTGGGTGGAAGGACCATATTTGGCTCTGGGGCTGCCCTGGCTCAACTGATAGGAGCCTTTCCAGAAACCGCTTGTTTTGGGTACCCCCTAGGGGTGGGACCTGAATGAACGGAAAGGGGAGTCAATTCACATTCTGTGTTGTGGGTGTCAGGCTTTGGTTGTGTGCAACACCACCTGTGGTCTGCCTGGACTAGCCCTGTCTGAAACTGGAGTGGAGTAGATGCAGTGTGTGCTTTCAAAGGCTGGGAGTTGACCCCAATACACATCCACTGTTTTGAGTGCCTGGTTTTGGGTGAATGGCCTGAATGCCTGGGAGCCTGATTGGGTGCTGCATGACGAATGCCCTAGTGTGTGATTGGCTGACTGAGCATAGCTCAGCCTGAGTGAATGGGGGGGGATTTGTGCATAACATGAGGGTTAGACTGGACACGCAGTGGAGCCTGAGTGATCGTATTCCCAACAAAGGCAGGCTGAAACAGGGCTGCGTGATGGCCCCATTGTTGCTTAACATTTATATGGCTCAGACTCTGTCGAACGGTAATAATCATCCACCTAGACTATCTTCTACGCCTGTGTTATGGCATTCGTATGCGGGCGCCTTGAAACACCATTTGCTGTATAACCGCGTTATAAATACCTAATAAATAAAGATATTTTGCTCTTCGATACAACAACTTGCCTCGCAGCATAGTCTGCCGACATTATCAGAATACTCGAGTGAGAACAACTTTAAAAAAAATCAATGGGCTAGCTGACCACCACGAGGCACTGAAGAAGATGGCTGCAGGAGCTCCTGTTCATGTCGGCCTAATGAGAAGAGATTGAGCGGATCTGTTTCGGGCCTGCGATACGTTTTAGGGGCAGTGGCAGGCAGTGGGGCTTGTGCTCATGTTGGGATCTGATATTGTGATCCAGCAAGCCTCAGTATCTGTTAAGCTGCTCCCTCAAATGGGACAGCTGAGGTGGTGCGAGGAGCCAGAGAAAGGAAACGCATGACCGGAGGAAGTGAGACACAGACTGTCGGGGATTGCACGGCGTCGGGGCTGGATCAACGCAGGTGCAACCCACGGGTCATCTGCAGAGTAAATGCTTCTGTGATGTCCTGCGGCCCGATGACTTACTTGCTGGGCTGGCTCAGAGTGCAAGACCGCTGGTAGTGAAGAGGGGAGCGAGGCGCCACACCACAGAGCGAAGTCAGGGCACCACCCGGCCCACCCTGCCAGCAGAACAGCCCTGCGGGGGTCTGTGAAGCTCCTGCGGTAAGGAGTGCAGCGGAGACAGTGGATTCAAGAGCCACCTAAAACCAGAGGTATACTCTCCCTCTGCTGGGCAGCAAAGTGAACGTCACAGCATCGGGCGGCATACACCCCAGGCCCCCGCTGCGTTACGGTGAGGAGACAGGCACTGGGCCAACACAAGAGAGGGACACTGTGTGAGTTGGGCCCATGTGGGGGAGGAGGACTGCCTTCGCCCCGCCCAGGGGAAGTCTGTAGTTCCTCACCTGAGCAGCATTGTGCATCTAAGCACTCAGACAAAAATTAAAAAATAAAGGGAAAAAACAACAACACTGATTGGCACAGAGGGATTTTGCTTGGGCCCAGGTAGCTTGAATTGAGACAAGATCAAAGGAGGCATGAGACTGCAGGGTGGCCCCCTCCCCTTCCAAGTGCGGTAAACTTGAATGCAGCTGTAATGCTGCAAGTGCATAGAATGCAGTGCCCCTTCCTGCCATTTGCTGACCTAGAGCGGACTTGGAATGGCTAGCTGCGTAACAGAGCACCACATGCATGAGCGGTCTGCATTTTTACAGGCGCACCATTGAGCAACACTCAGCCCTACTAGGATGCCGCTAATGCCTGCTGGCCAATCCACCCATAAGAATTTTACATTGCCAGAAGGGTTGCCTGCCCACAGGGGCCCACTAAATGCTCTGCGAGAGCTGGAGAGGTGCTCAGCCCGTAGTTGGGCAGCGGAGCAAGACACTTCTAGCTGTACAAGGCCAGCTCTGAGGCAGAGAGGGCCTGAGTGGCAGGGGAGGAGCAGGGTCAGTCTGGGAGAGGAGAATGTGAGACACACCTCCATGGACCACTGCAACAGCGTGTCCACGTGGAGGAGCCCGGAGTGCGCAGAGACCGAGGTGGCTGCAAACTAGTCGCAAGGCGACAGGGCAGAGTGGCCCAACACGGCTAAGTTACCAGAGCAAGTGGACATTTCTCAGTTCTCCATGAAAGAAGATGTGGGTGTATCCATGTCAAAATTAGAGCCCTATGCAATGACATGCAGACCTCCTTCACAAACCTTAAGGACAGGCTCAACACGATTGAAGGAAATGCGCCTGGACGCCCAAATGTCAGAGCTAGAGATGCAAGAAGAAGAAGTGGTCCTGGATCTCGATGACCTAGGAAACCGTGAGAGGAGTAATAATATTAGGATCATCGGACTGAGAGAAAAAGAAGTGGAAACTCCTGTCCACGTGGAGAATAAGGTACAAGACATTATCAACCTCATGTTCGAGTCGGAAAGGCAGCTGGAACAAGCGCACAGAGGAGGGAAGCCGTTAAGAAATGGTCCAAGGTTGATCATAGCAAAGTTCCACAGATACATGGTCCGAGCAGAGGTGCTAGCAAAGGCCAAGGAACTGCAGGACCTGGAATTTGAGGGTTACAATATAAAACATTTTCAGGATCTCTCCAGTATGAGGCTGTCCAGAAGAAGAGACTGCCACCCATTGTCTCAGAGGCTCACAGAACACGGGATCAGGGCTGCAATTTGAAGTGGAATAAGTGACCTATTGAATAACGTCACCAGCGGAGGCAGAGCAAGTGCTGTGCCATCTAACTGCATCTGAGAAGGGGCCAGGAGAGGAGCGTAACGACACAACAGGAGGGCAGGACCGAGGATACATCTGGGCGGGTCCACAGCACAAAAGGTGAGGGAAAAGTGCCCACAAGTATATGAGGCTCAATGGATCTTCCCCGAAGACATGCACGTGAGCGCCTCGCCAGAGGTAGTGCAAAGCTTTGCTCAGACTGTCACTGTCTTGAAGAGGCTGACACTGAATACAAAGGAGTTCATATGAGCGCCAACATGGGATTGTGGATCTCATGCCCCAAGTGGCCGTTTGAAGAGGAGAGGGCGTCTCATAACTTTCAATGGTTATCATACTGTTAAGTTCGAAGTTCTGTTGTTAGTATGCTAGGTGGGAATGTGCGGGGTAACTGGATGTGAGAAAACAGAGCTAAGTTCTCCTTTGAGCATGGTGGAGTTCAAGGGCAGGAGTGTTCAACAGTCTGTTTAGAGATGTGATGTGCAGAGGTACCGGGCAGTAAATGACGATGGTGCAGGGTGGGGGGGGGGTTCCGCACTCGCTATAGGCACTCTTAATGTGAAAGGCCTCAGCTCCCCCAGTAAGAGGTCACTGGTAGCCTGAGAGTTTAGGGCTACAGGGCTGGATGTGCTATTTCTACAAGAGATGGATGGAACTTAAATCGGGTGAGAAGAGGCCAATCAGAGGTGCAGGTATAGGACAAGTTTATTGGGCATCTGGGGCCATCAAGTGGGATGTAGTGGGAATTATCATGCATAGACGCTTGAAACTGCAGGGGGTGGTGACCACTAACCAGCTTGAGAGACGGTTGTTACTGGTGCATGGGGACCTGGAAGGGCTGTGGGTTGTACTTGCTGCAATTTACGTCCCCAATCAGGACCAGAGGAGATTTAATGGAGCAGCACCGGACATAGTCATGCCCTGCGGCGGGGTGGGGGGGATTTACGATAATAAGAGAGGACTAACTCCTGGGCAGATGAACGAGACACACAACAGCTAGTGCGGATTAGGAGCCGGTTGGTGCCCTTGGACGAGCCATAGCTGCTAGGGGACTTATAGATGCCTGCAGGCAGATTCACCCTAATCAGAAAGGATACACCTTTTACTCCACACCACATGCTACCTACACTAGGATTGACTACTTGCTGCTAAACAGAGACCAGGGCGGGAGGCTTTTGGACTCTGTGAATAGGCCTGTGGGTTGGACAGACCATGATATGGTACAAATGGAAATTGACATGGCAGGGATCTGTGGATCTGTAGGGCAGACGCTAAATGGAGGTGCAATAAATCCCTATGGTGTGCCTCGATTTTCACGTAACAACTCTTCACAACATAGCAGAATATTTCAAAATTAATGACACAGGGGAATCGACGTGAACATTGTGTGTGAAGTAGGCAAGGATACCTGGAGGGAATACCCAATGAGGGAGGGGACCCAGAGGAAGAGGGTGTGGACATGGAAGAGGTCCTACGGGAAGATATTGCGAGAAGAGAAGACAGGATGCACTCTAGAGAAGGGTACATGGAAACAGACCTCCAAGGTGTTGGGGCTAGGGGATACCCTCCGTAAACACAGGTTTCTCAAGCACAAATTGTATGAAAAGGGGGACCAAGTCAATGCTCTACTAGCAGCAAGGATCAGAGCGCAAAGAGTGGATAGGTGGGACTCTGCTATACAGGATGGAGGGGGAACTTCCAAGACAAGGCCCAAGGAGATAGCGGCCTATGGAACATGGAAAAGGGGCAATCAAACATCTAACATTGACTACGTAATACTTTCACGTTCATTGTATAATTGGTGTAACAGATTCAAGATTATCAACACACATCTGAGCAATCACAATATATGGTTCGCCACACTTGAATTATACGGTAAAAATCAAGCCATGAAGCTGTTACAAGTGCTGCCTTTAAGTAGTGGGGGAATAAACTCAGAAAGTTTACCTGTAAGGGAGCCAAATTAACAAGCAAACTAGAACACTTGATTAAGGATGCTGGGAGTGAATGCATACACAGGAAGTGTATCAGTAAAATGTTTAATGATTTTATTTGGGAGAGTGAAACAGAAAAAAGATCACAAAAAGGAATATTCCTCATGTACATGTATCCAATGCCTTAATATGGGAGCGCAAGGAAAAACTTAGGGCAGACCTTACAGCACTACATCAAGAGACACTGGATAGTAAAATGAATTGTGAAAACAAGAAGGCCTTGTTCAGAGTCTATATGAACTGGCTACGGAACCAGAAATGTCAGTTAATTCAAGAGGATGGTGAGAGGATGATGTTAGCTCTCATGGAGAGCAACACTATGAATTACTGGTCCCTGATGAACTCATATTCAGCTAAGCAGGTAGAATTGCAAATGTAACTGGGCAATGGTGAGAATATTAGGCTGAAATGTGCCACGAACAAATATAATCACCCATGGGTGGGACCCGGTGTGGTACATGGAAAATTGACTGATCAGGAGGACTTAAGGCGATTGATAATAAAATCATCTAATTCAAATGCCCCGGACCAAATGGACATACGATCTACATTCTTAAGTCCAATGTGGACACCTGGTCCTTGGTACTGACATATTTTACCCAAGACATGGGAAGAGTCCATAATAGTACCTAGTTTCAAAAAGGGCAATCGGTCAGACCCTAATAACTATCGGCCGATTGCCCTCTTGGATTGGGATAGCAAAGTTTTCTCTGCTCTAATACAGGAGAAATTGGAGCTATGGACAACATTTTACCAAGGAATCAATGTGGATTTAGAAAGGGCCAATCGACCACGCTTAATGGCCTTATATTGTCAGTAATCAAGGACGGTACTGGGAACAATGTGACTGGCCCTCCGAACCAAATGTATGTTGCACTTATAGACTTCTCTAAAGCATTTGATCTTGTAAATCAGAATTTGTCATGGAGTAAGTTAAAGAAGTGCGGGATTCCCCCATCACTTTTAGCTATATTGAAGTATATTCACAAAGGAACCTCAGTGACGGTGAGACTTGATGCTTGGGGCTCTTTAACAGGGAACCTCCGTACAACAAAAGGACTCCATCAGGGCTGCGTACTGGCCCCATTTTTATATAATCTGTACTTAGCTGACATGAATGAGGCCCAGGGAAAAGTTGCCTTGATCAGCCCAAAGATAGGAGGATTCCCTATCAGTTGGCTCTCATATGCGGATGACATGGCACTGTTAGATGGTTCGCCCGTTGGGCTGCAGAGGTTTCTTGGAGCACTGTCAGAGTATGCAAAGGCCAACAAACTGATTACAAACAACAAAAAAGTAATGTTATCACTTTTGGCAATAATAAAAAGAGAACTAAAAGGGCCGTTTGGACTATCAATGAAACAAAGATTGAGATCAAGGAAAGAGTAATATATCTTGGTTTTAATCTGTTTAAATTGTCACATAGAATACTCCTTGTGAATAGCATTGAAACTAAGATCGATCAGTTGGCAATCCAGGTGAAATGGATCTTAAATAAATTCTGTAAAGTTCTCTGTAAAACCTCTCACGTTTTATGTGGGCAAGGTTATACCTAAGATGCTGTATGGCATGGAGATTGACCCAATGGCATACAACATGCCAGGGGAGTGGTTGGAGGGTAGATTGTGGAAGAAGGTATCGGGACTCCCTCCTTCCCTTCCCATGGCATCCTTACACTTTGAACTGAGTCTTCTATCACTGGAATATTGGTTTAACTGGCGGCCCCTATCATTGGTGGGTAAAATCATATCACCTGTACAACACTCTTCATACTCATATTTGTGGCAATGTATGAGTGAGAAAGAAATCACTATTCCAGAATAAAATGTTAGCGCTGGCAGATGATGATTTGATTGGACTGCAGAGAGAGTTGGTGGGCAACCCACTGAGAATTAAAAAGGCATTGAAAGAAAGATTGGATGCGTACTATCTCAAGAACAAGAAGTTATAAAATATACCCAACCTTCTCATTTACTGATAAACCACTTGGCCAGCTTCCAAAATATTTGAATTGTTACTCATGTTCAAATACAAGAAACCAATTCCTAAGACTGCGCTAAACATACTCTGACTGGGGAAGTAAAATATGCTGTACGCAACAACAAAAAAAACGAGGGTGAAAAATGTATGCCCCCGTTGTAAGGTGGTGGGAGCAACTGAAACATTGAGACATACTCGTGGAATGCCCAACATTCACACTAGTTAGAACTATATTTTTGGGACGCTTCTTTCATATTGAAAATGATTTTGTAAATTTGGATGATATATGGCTTTGTATGTCAGTGGGATCCAAAATATTCCTAACAAAAAAAATAATACAAATGTTAAACAAGTTAGGCTTAACTGGATATTAGCCGAGATATGCTGCAAGTGTATATAATATTTGTTTTTATTGATACTAATACTGATGTGATTTTAAAATGCAACAATTGTAACAATAAATGCAGTGATTGTATCAACTTTTCTTTTAATTTTTTTTCACTAAATGTATAATAATTAATGTAGTAATTGTATTAACTTCTCTTTTTTTACTCACTAGATGTATAAATGTAATTGTGTAAAAGATACAAATTTTTCTCAAAATAAGAAAAAATTTAAAATTAAAAAAGATAGCGCCCTGCTTTACAAAGTATTATGTGAAACTCTACCAGAGTGAATGCCAAGAGGGCGCCACAGCACCCGAGGAATACCTCTGAGCTATAAACATGTCTAAGGTTACCCGAGAAGGGATAGGAATCATGGAAGAACCAATTACTGAGGAGGAGATTTTTGCGGCCATAAACACACTCCCTAATGGGAAAGTCCCAGACGGAGACAGATAAACAATAGGATTTTACAAACAATTTACATTGACGCTACTACCATTCATGGCAAAGTTTACAATAACATCCTAAACACAGGTGTGGCCCCACAGTCCTTCAGCAAGGTGCCGATATCTGTTATTCCCAAGGAAGGTAGGGACCCGGGCTAATGCCAATCTTACCGCCTGATATCAATGCTTAATCTGGACAAGAAAGTCTTTACAAGGTAGCTTTCCACACGACTAGAGGGGATGATGCCAAGCCTCATACACCCAGACCAGGTGGAGATTATTTGGGGACAGCAGGGAGCAGGCGCAATGCAAAAAACATTGAACCTTATGGAGCACATGGAATGGCATGGGGGAGATATTAAGTGTTACTCACTGGGGTGACTAACATACTCGTAGTCCATAGTCCCCTTTTCGCCATCATGTATGGGCGTCCCTCACTAGGGATGGGAAACAGAAACTTTTCCACCAGAAAAATAACACTTTTCCTTTAAATGTATATGCGCGCGGCCTTGGGAGCATGCAGTCCCTTAACCACGCCCACCGGCGCCACACCTCAGTACCCTTTGACGCATCAGCTGTATTAAACTGCTCAACCTCTCCTCTCTTTTTTAGGGTGAAGGATGGTGGAACGTAGGGAGGAAAGGGGACTATGGACTAGGAGTACGTTAGTCACTCCAGTGAGTAACACTTAATTACTCTTATATCCCATCCCACTGGGTTGGCAGAAGAGAAAGTTAACTTGTTGACCTGGACCCCTGATCTGGCTAGGTATGCCAAAAAAGACAACCCCTGGTCCAGAGTGCAAGATAGCGGGTCCACTCCTTTTTCCTTGGACCAGAAGCAGAACCTGGTCCATTTTCTATTGTACTGTTTTTGAGTAGCGGGACTCCTGACTCCCTGGGTGATTTCTAGGTTGTCCAGAGACAGCTGGAGATGTTGAAGACTTACCTGCTCAGGTACCAGGCTGATAGGTGTAGCCTCTACAGGGAGGGGTAGAGGACCACTCCCCCCTGCTCTCCAACGGGAGAGGTACTTCTGGCTGGACTGCCAGCTGTCGAAGGTCTGAGAACCAGGGCCTGGCAGCCCACTGAGGTACTATGAGAATAAGACACAGCCGCTGGGTCTGCCTGATCTTGCAAACAACCTTGTGGATGCGAGGAGTAGGAGGAAATGCATACGCCCACATCCTGTTCCAGGGTATCTGAAGCACGTCCCCAAGGGAGCCGTGCCCTCGTCCCCCCAGGACGTGAACTGCTGAAAAGTCCAGTTGTTGTCCGTCACAAACGGGTCTGTGACCGGGTGACCCCACCTGCTGAAAATCTCCTGAAGGACCCTCTCGTTCAGTTGCCATTTGTACTAGTCAGAGCCCAACCGACTGAGTCTGTCTACCTCCTGGTTTGACTCTTCCGGCAGGTGCACCGCTGAGATCCAGATGCCCTGCGCAATCGCCCACCCCCAGATGCTGAGGGCCAGCCTGCATAGGGACGGGGATCTGGTGCCCCTGTTTGTTGAGGTAGTACATGCAGGTAGAATTGTCCGTCCGAATGCAAACTGCACTGCTCCTGAATAATGGGAGGAATGCCTTGAGTGCCAGCCAAATGGCCATCATTTTCAGCCAGTTGCTGCGATCTTGTTGGTTGGTCCTGGACCATGAATGTGTTCCCAGGGTAGCCCCCCCACCACTGGAGTGAGGTATCTATAGATATGGTATGATCCGCTGGAGGTGGTCTGAAAGGCCTGCCCACCATGAGGTTAGTATCCAGCCTCCACCATCTGAGGTCTTGCTGTAGGTGAGCGGGAATTGTGGCCCGTGCTCCTTGATGACCCGACTCCTAATCCCAGGATGCCGAAAAATGCAGCTGCAGCCTCTTCATTCACAACCTGGCATAAGGGATAGCCAGGGAGCATGCCACCAGTACTCCCAGCAGGGAGTGAGCGAGACAGGCTTGGATCGCCACCTTCTCCCCAGTGGGTAACACCTTCCGCTTCTTCATATCCCACAGCAGCCCCAAAAACACCAGTGTTGGTGTAAGGTAGAGCTGAGACTTCTGGAAGTTGATTGAGAACCCCAGTTCATGGAGTGTACTCATGAGTCTGGCTGCCAAGTACCTGACCTGCTACAGGGAACCCCCCTCGAGTAACCAGTCATCGAGGTAAGAAAATACATGGTGGCCCTCCAACCTGAGCAGAGAAGCCACACCGTCCATCAGTCTTGTGAATACCCTCAGCGCAGAATTCAGGGCGAACAGCAGCACCTTGTGTTGAAAGTGCAACCCCATGACCCAGACCCTGAGGAAGGATCGATGAGACTGCACTATGGGGACGTGTAAATATGCGTCTTTCAGATCCAGGGAGCACGTCTAGTCCCACCCACACAGCATCTCTGCTATAAGAGTTGGCATCACCATTTTGAACTTCTGCAGAGGTAGGTACAGATTCAGGAAGGATAGATCTATGACCAGTCACAGGCCTGCCTGGTTCTTCTTTTGAATAGCAAAGATGCAGGAGTAAAAGCCTGGCCCCTGCTGAGGAAGAGGAACCTCCTCCACCACCCTGCTTGCCACAAGGCAACGTATCTCTGCTAAGAGTGATAGAGTCCCGTTCTGTGGGGGGAGGGAGGGAAGAGGGGGAGGTGACGTTAGGGGAAGCCGGAAGCCCGAGGAGACAACCGAAACCATGCAGGTCTGTCACCAGATAGCTCTGCTAGCGGTATCTATGTGTGCCACTGTGGCCTCCATAATGTCATGTGCCACTAGTTTTGCTTCAGTGAGCCCTGCCTTGAAGTAGGCTTGCCTGTGGGCTGGAATGTCCAGGAGAAAGTCACCAATTTCCCTCCACAGCCGTTGATTAGCAGCCGCCAGTTTGGCATCAGCGTTGGCTTGTCTGAGGAGGACCCCTGCATTAGAGTGCACCTTCCTCCCATAGGCCTCTAGCCTTTTTTCTTCCTTGCCCATTACCGCTTAAGATGAGGTGCTCGCTGAAGAGGTCTGAGGTTTGGTGTTCATGGACGCCGCCGCAATTACTGACGAAAGTGTCTGGGGGTGAACTGACCAGAACAGCGCTTCGCCCTTTACCTGCATTAATTTTGATTCCAGTCTTTTATTCACTGGCTGTGTGGAGTGGGGCTTGAGCCAACCCTTCTTAGCCAGAGCCTCCACTTCCTTCAGCAAAAGGATGCCGGATCTGGATTCCGCCTTGATGGAGAGTACTTTTGCCAGTACCCCCAACTCCAGCAACTCCTTTCTCGGGCTGAGGGATGCCCAGTTATTCCGCTAACCCAGCGATTCTGTCATGAAAGGCCCTTGCCGAAGATGGCATGTCCTGTTCCTCCTCATCTGTGTCTTGCTGGTCTCCTGCGTTAGTAGGGGCCACAGGGTCCATAGACGTCAGGCCTGCCGCTGGAGATGGCACAGGCACTGGAGCTGGAGGCGCTGTGACTGGAGCCACCAGAGGTACGGGCAGCGGTGGAGGTGCAGGTTGTGCAGGCATCGGCTGAGGCAGCAGTATGGGTGGAAGCATGTACTAAATTATGCCCTTACGAATGTTCCCCATCTACAGGGACCGCATAAGGGACAAAAGACAAACATTTGTCAAAGAAATGCTCCAAGCAGGTGGGCTGGGAGCAGTCCTACACAGGAAAAAAAGAGGATCAGCCTTAGATACAGTGTTGGCGCTCTAAGTGGAGGATATTTAGGGAGTATATAATAGTAGGAGTAGAGATGCTGCAACTGAGGGATGCCACAGAGGCTGACCTGGGCTTGGACAAACTGAAGGGAAAAAGGCCCACCTGTCGCGCTTCTCAAAATTAGATGTTGGCACAAGTAATAGGTTTAAAAAAATAAACGATTTTTAATTCAGCATCGTAAGTATAAACACATATAAATCGAAAAACTGGTTAATTGAAAACATGAAAATTAAAGCACAAGAAACTTTAAGAAACTTTTTGTCAAAGTGGAATCTAGTCAATGCGAAAATATGATGTCCTTAGTTACTTTCACTAAGTCTGTAGTACAATCCAATCAATGCGAAATTGTAATGTCCTTAGTTGCTTTCACTAATTCTTGGTATTAGGATCAGAGTTTCAAAAAATACAGATTGGCTGTGGCCTAAGTTGTTGTTGCTAGATCCTGATTCTTGATTTATGAGAACAGGGTTTCCAATAGTGTTAGGGAGTTGTCACTGGGTCAAGGTATCCTTTGGTTGGAGTGGATCCTTATTAGGGTTATGACCTTAGTTAGATTCACTAGGTCTTTTAAATTGTGAGACACAATAGTTTCCTGTAGATATCTTGAAATTCCAATTTGGAGTTGGGAATACAGTTGACTCTTGGGTTATAGTGGTTCCTTGAGACAGCAGTCCTGTAGTGGATTCAACTTGGAGGTGTAGTCAGAAGTAGTTCCTGAACACGTGTTTCCGCGCCGCAGGGTCACGGCGGTTCTTCAGGAGGAGTATAAGGTATGTTGAGACAAAGGTTGTCTGAGAGGAAGAAGAGAAAGGGGGTAAGGTTTGAAGGAGCATTGCGTCTTGTGCTTACTAGTCATATGGGTAAAACTCTGTGTAATTAAATGGGTGCATCAAATTTGGTACTTACATATTTGTGGAGTCAATGTTGTAAATGATGTTTATTCGGCTCGGTCAATGAAGCATATGATGGTTGTTGCAAATGGTCTGGTCTGAAATAGTTAAAATGCACACATTTGTGGGTGCTCACGTTGTGAGGTTCTCAAATTTCAATATGCCATATAGTGTGGTCTTAGGATGAGTGGCTAGGGGTATACATTTAAATTGCCATGAAGAAATTCTGAGCAAGTGACTTTAGTGGATATTTCGGTGTGAAGTGAAGAGCAAGTGATGATAGATGAGGCTATACAAAGCTGGCTGTAAGTTTGTGCAGTGATGAGGGTGAGAGGCCTGAATCGGCATTTTAAAATAAAGATGGAGTATACTCATAGCTATGTAAAAAATGGGGTGTTCAAGTGGGCCATAGTCAAAGTAATTTAGCAAGATGCTAAAGAAAATTCTGCTTACCGCTTTAGGTTTAGAGGGCCTTCTCGTTCGATTGCTTTTACCATTCTGTTTTGGAACGGTGTGTTTATAACGCTAAGCGTTGCGGGGTAACGTGTGCGCGATGATGTCATACGCATGCGCATTGCTGCGTATATGAACATATTTGGGCAATCACCAATCAAGATATAAGATCTCCGATAGCCAACCATTTTTTGGAATCACACCAACCAACCCAAATCAATCAACTAGAATTCTATGGAATTGACAAACTCAAACCTGCCCCCAGAGGAGGCAATATGGAACACAAATTAAGACAACAGGAAGCACGCTGGATCTGTCTAATGGACACCTGCAACACCGGTCTGAACACAGTGCAGGTCCTATGTCACTTCCTGTAAAGCCTGTGACTGGATAAATTCACCAACACAAACATCAACCCAATACTCACCATCTAGGTTACATCACACTTTAACACTAAACAATGCCACGCCAGTTTTTCAACTTCCCACCTAACCATTTATTATCCATATTCCTGTCACCTCCCGTGCTTTACCTATCTTGTCTCCCACTACCCTCTTCTTTTCACCATTGCTCCTCTTAGACCACATGACCCCTATGCCACAGCCTTTTCTCATGCAAATACAGAGCATGTCTTGCGCTTTCTTATTCTGATTTTTAGCACAACATGCACCTATGACCCAGCTGACACCTGGCTGGAGATCTTCAACCACCATTTAAACTCAACTCACCTCTTTATCATTAACAACATCTACCCCGTATTGTTCCAGCCAACACCTGGCTGGCAACTATTGTCCCAATTATCTTTTTATCTTTTTTTCTTTTCCAGCTCAACACATTGTTGATAATTGGAAAACCTTCACTTCTGTTCTTTCTCCCTCTTTACCATTTTTCAAATATTTACACTTTCTACTAAACATGCAGGCGTCCCAGCCGCAAAACGACATTCCTGAGAGGATACGTAGACGCGGTGACGAAATAGCGCAGCAACGCACGTGCGTATGACATCATCGCGCACACGTTACCCCGCAACGCTTAGCATTATAAACACACCGCTCCAAAACAGAACGGTAGAAGCAATCGAACGAGAAGGACCTCTAAACCTAAAGCGGTAAGCAGAATTTTCTTTAGCATCTTGCTAAACTACTTTGGCCCACTTGAACTCCCCATTTTTCACATAGCTATGAGTATACTCCATCTTTATTTTAAAACGCCGATTCAGGCCTCTCACCCTCATCACTGCACAAACTTACCGCCAGCTTTGTATAGCCTCATCTATCATCACTTGCTCTTCACTCCACACCGAAATATCCACTAAAGTCACTTGCTCAGAATTTCTTCACAGCACTTTAAATGTATACCCCTAGCCACTCATCCTAAGACCACACTATATGGTATATTGATATTTGAGAACCTCACAACGTGAGCACCCACAAATGCATGCATTTTAACTATTTCAGACCAGACCATTTGCAACAACCATCATATGCTTCATTGACCGAGCTGAATAAACATCATTTACAACATTGACTCCACAAATCTGTAAGTACCAAATCTGATGCACCCATCTAATTACACAGTTTTACCCATATGACTAGTAAGCACAAGACGCAATGCTCCTTCAAACCTTACCCCCTTTCTCTCAACATACCATATACTCCTCCTGAAGAACCGCCGCGACCCTGCGGAAGGGGAAACACGTGTTGAGGAACTACTTCTGACTACACCTCCAATTTGAATCCACTACAAGACTGCTGTCTCAAGGAAGCACTCTAACCCAAGAGTCAACTGTATACGCAACTCCAAATTGGAATTTCAAGCTATGTACAGGAAACTATTGTCTCTCACAATTTAAAAGAAGCAGTGAATCTAAGTAAGGTCATAACCCTAATAAAGATCCACTCCAACCAAAGGATACCTTCACCCAGTGACAACAACTGAGGTCACAACTCCCTAACACTATTGGAAACCCTGTTCTCACAAATCAAGAATCAGGATCTAGCAACAACAATTTAGGCCACAGCCAATCTGTATTTTTTGAAACTCTGATCCTAATACCAAGACTTAGTGAAAGCAACTAAGGACATGATATTTTTGCATTGATTAGATTCCACTTTGACAAAAAGTTTCTTTTTCCATATGTGCTTTCATTTTCATGTTTTCAATTAACCAGTTTTTCGACTTATATGTGTTTATACTTACGATTCTAAATTAAAAATTGTTTATTTTTTTAAAGCTATTACTTGTGCTAACATCTAATTTTGAGAAGCGCGACAGGGAGGCCTTTTTCCCTTCAGTCCTACACAGGGGCCTGCTGCGGTGGCATAAACACCTGTCTGCCCCCGCTGTGTGAGTACATAGCCTCAGTGTACCGTGCTTGCCCTGTGAAGGTCGGGTACATAGTGCTCCAAGTGATAGGAGTCATAGGAACCTAATCCACCCTGGCCATAGGTTCTCGCCTTTGCGGTTCACCTCTTTGGCGGGCTTCTTGCCTGGTCAAGACTGTTTCCCGTCTTTGTGGTGCAGGCCTGGCCGCCATCTTGTCTGCGCATCCTGCCATCTTGTCTGTGCCCTCTGCACGTGGGACCATGGCTGATGTGGGCATGGGCTCGGCCTGTATACCTGAATGCACCGGCTCTGCCCCGCCCTGCACCTCAGGTGTGGGCAAGGTAGGCTGTTGGGCCTCAGCCATGGGGCCGGTAGTGCTGTCTGCACTGCATGTAGGCGCCCCCTCAGGTGTGTGACCAGTAACAGAGCTGAGCCCCTCGGGATGTGTCCTGGTACCATAGCCAGCAGGGCCTTCGGTGGCGGAACCGGGAGGGCCCCTAGACCCTTGGCCGTTAAGCCGGTAGCTACTAGTGCCTCAGTGTCCTTCCTGCCAGTTTGAGGGTCCAACTGACCCCTCCCATTAACGGGCTTCCCATGAAAGGACTTGCCACAGCAGGGTGCATTGGAGAAGAGTACACTTACCTTATTGGTGTTCCTGCGTACGTATTCCTTAATGCTTGCGGACGGAGTCCTGGAGAATAACTCACTCCACCGGGCAAGTCAGTTTCTGAGGGACCAGGGTGTGAGAGAGTCACATGCCGAGCAGCCTTCCCATCTGTGGTCTTCCCCAAGGCACCAAAGGCAGAGCAGAGCGCATGTGGATCTGAGGAGGGAAAGGACCTGTTGAACGGGCACCTGCTGAAGCCAGCCCCGGCCGACATGCATCGCGACAGCCGAAGGCACCGGCGGACGGTGTTCCCAGAACCTGAATAGTAGAAAGATTAGGGAAAGCACATGGAATTACAAGGCTTGAGGCCTCCCTCCGGGAGCGCTGGTGAAAGCAGTCCGCTCCAGTCGACGCAGAAAAGAGGACTGAGGTGTGGCGCCGGTGGGCGGGTTCAAGAAAGCGCACGCGTATAAATGTAAAGGGAAAGTGTTATTTTTCTGGTGAAAAAGGTACTGTTTCTGTCCCTAGCGAGGGACGCCCATACAGGATGGAGGAAAGGGGACAGGATGTAGGAGGATATGCTTTGATCAGCCTTGATGCAGAGAAAACGTTCGACTGGGTGGAGTGGGTGTTCTTGTTTGCAGTCTTGGAGAAGGTGGATTTTAGGGAAAGGATGAGAAGAGGCATAAGAGCACTATATACCAACCCCACTACACAGGTAGTAGTCAATGGCAAGATGTTCCTGAATTTAGCTTGAGGAGAGGAATGAGGCAGGGGTGCCACTTGTCCCCACTATTATTTGCCCTAACTATACTGCCATTGGGCACCAAGCTAAGAAATGACAGTAGTATAAAGTGCATAATGGTAGGGGAGAGAGAATACAAACTAGGGAGGTATGCGGATGATATCCTCCTCCATGCTCGTGACATAGTGTGCTCAGCCCGGCAAGCGCTGCACATTGTGGAGAACTACAGATGTGTGGCAGGGTTTAAAGTCAATACCTCCAAGTCAACCCTTTTCCCCTGTAGCCTTGAAGAATCGCTCCCAGTAGAAGACCTGCAAGAACTCAGAATCCCGCTATAGAGACCCAAGATAAAATATTTGGGAGTACAGATCACTAGTGTCTTACCGTGTGTGTTCATCAAAGATCTCAGATCACACCCACTCATCCTGTGACTTAGCCTTGACTGCTCTCCAAGCTACCATGAATTGGTCCGGCTATCTTCCAAGAAGTGTTCCCTGTTTCACTAACAAAGGAGGCCTCCTAAACTTCGGTTCACCAGAGCAGTGTTTAGAAATCCATTCTAACAACCAGAGGACCAAATGTCACAAAGAGTTGAGTGGTCTTTCATAATTACTTAGTGCGAGCAACGTAGAACCTCAAAGCATGTACGACACCCAAGGAATGTAAAGATCATTCTGTATATGAAGCAGGGAATCCGAAGAAGACCAATAACAGGAGCGGTTCATTGAGGTGGAATGTTGAAGGAAAATCGGGCACAAAAGATGGGTTAGTGGGTAAAACCACCTTGGACTTGTGGAAAGTCAGGTAGGGTGCCTTGCAGGAAACGCTTGGATCTCGCCTACCCTCAGTGCTGATGCAATGGCAACTAGGAAGCCTGTTTTCCAAGAGAGAAATTTGAGTAAAGCCTTGTGCGTTTTCTCAAACATTGAAAAGAACAAAAGAGACCCTTGAGGACCACCTTGACTAGCTGGTTAAACCAATGGGAAGGTGTGAAATTATAAGTTACTCACTGTAGTGCCTAACATACTCCTAGTCCATAGTCCCCTTGCCTCCATACTGTATGGGCGCCCCTCGCTAGGGACGGGAAACAGAACCTTTTTCAACAGAAAAAATGTCTTCCCCTTTAAATTTAGGTGTACGGCCCTTGGAGCATGCGTTCACCTGACTCTGCCCACCCGCTCCACTCCTCAGTCCCCTTTGTTGTGTTGACAATGTTATGACTGCCTAATGACACAGATGTTAAGGGGGAGGATGGTGGGACGTATGGAGGAAAGGGGACTATCCCCTTTTTGCCATACTGTACGGGCGATTACAACTGAATGCAGCCCTGGGGAGGAGAGAGGCCCCTCTAAGAAAACAATATCTCCAAAGCTGCCTGGCCAAATGCCAGATCTGGCGCTGGCATCCAAGCAGTAGTGTTTGCAAAACGCTGATGGGGAAGCCCAAGTAGCCGCCATGCTGATCATCTGCCATGGGACGTGTCTTTGGAAAGCCTCTGCCGTGGTCTTGGCTCTGATGGCATGTTCATGCATGTTTTCTGGTGAATACATCTGCTGCCCCTCATATGCCTCCTTGATGGCCATAACCATACACCTTGCTATGGAAGCCTTGGAGGCTTGACAGCCTGGTTTTGATCTGCCAAAAGTCATGAACAAGGCATCCGATTTACAGAAGATCTTGGTCCTGTCCAGCTAAAATCTTAGTGCACGCCTGACATCCAGACAGTGCAAAACCTTCTCAGCCTCGTCCTTTGCATCCGCAAATAACATTGAGAGAACTATCTCCTCATTAATGTGAAAGGAAGGAACAACCTTAGGGAGAAAGGCAGGATGTGTACTGAGAACCACCTTGTCCCTGTGAAACGTGGTAGAAGGCTCTGAAGCCACCAGAGCCTGAATCTTGCTGATCTGGCATGCTGAAGTAAGGCTAACGCCATGGGTTCGAGGGGCTTATGAGCCAGGGCGCCCAACAATACGTTAAGGTCTGAGACCAGATGTGGACACTAGACTGGAGGATATAATCTGGGCAGTACCGCCAAATGTATTTTTACCACCGGATTGGACGAGGAGACAATGTTGTCTCCTGAATTCTTGTAGGCCCCTATGGCTGCCAGTTACGTACGGCAGGTGTCTACCTGCACACCTGAGTGAGCCAGATGCGCCGAGAATGATAACAGATTGTCTAGTGAGCAGGTCAGTGGATCAATCTTGTTTGTCTTTGCCCAGTGGCAGAAACTGGTCCACTTCCTCCTATATTGACTCCTGTTGGAGTCGCTTCTTGCCCCTTGTAGCCGGGTTGTCCTGTGATAAGTGCAGATGCGTCAGGGTGACCTGTTCAGGAACCAAGCTGCCAGGGCTAAATTCTGTGGAGCGGGGTGAACCACTGTGCCCCCTTGCTGGGAGAGTAAGTGGGCTGGGCCCAGCATGAGGTTTACTGAAGGTTGGTCCGACTGTCGACGAGCTCCGAGAACCAAGGTCTTGCCAGCCACCATGGCGCTATCAAGATGTCGAAGGCTCTGACTCCCTGACCCTGCAGATGACCCTGTGAATCTGCTGAGTGGGGGGGGGAACGCGTATGCATTCATGCCATTCCACATGATCTGCAACGCCTGACTTGCCCCAGCCAGGAAGCGAACTGAGGACACCTCCTGTTGTTCATGGTGGCGATTAGGTCTACCTGAGGGTGGCCTCACTTGTCGAAGATCCCCCTCAGGACCGTTTCAACCAACTGCCACTCATAGTTGGCGATTCCCAGCCTGCTGAGCCTGTCGCCTCCAAGTTGGATTGCACCGGCAGGTGGACTGCCGATAAGTAAAGGCTGTTGGACAGTGCCCACTCCCAAATGTCGATGGACAGCCAGCAGAGAGGAGGGGACCTGGTACCTCCCTGCATGTTTATGTAATGCATGCAAGTCGAGCTGTATGTGGCTGGATGCAGACCGACCTGCTGATGAACATGGGGAGGAATGCTTTGAGGGCCAGCCAGATGGCCATCATCTCTAGCCAATTGATGTGTTGCATCTACTCTGGTTGTGAGAATACTCCATGGACACTGTGGTTGTCTCCCATCCCTCTAGGGACGGGTCTATGGTAATGGTAATCTCTGGAGAGTGCTGCCAGAAAGATCTTCCCACCAACAGCTTGGTCTCTGCACTCCACCACTCCAAGTCCGGGTGCAGGTGATGTGGTATGCTGACAAGAGCTGCCTGGGAGTCCATCTCCTGATTCGAAGAGGCTGAGAAATGCAGCTGCAGCCTCCTCATTTTGAGTTCTGTGTGCAGCACAGCTAGGAGGCAAGCCGCCATTATGCCAAGCAAGGGCTGGTACCACCATGCTGAAGTCACTGGTCTGCTGAGAAAATCCCTGGTAGCCTTCCCGATTGCTGTGATCTTGTCAGCCGAGTGGAAGATCCTCTCCACCCTTGTATCCCAAATTAGCCCCAGGAATGTTAAGGACTGAGTGGGGAGGAACTGCGACTTCTTGAGGTTGATAGAGAAGTCCAGATCGTATGGCATGTGCATCCGTGCTGATGCTGTGCGCCATACAGCCTTAGGAGACTTCGCTCGGACTAGCCAGTCGTCGAGGTATGGATATAAGTGGTAGCCTTCCGCCCTGAGCAGGGCCGCTACCAAGCTCATTAACCTTGTGAAAACCCTTGGAACCGAGTTGAGGCCAAACGGGAGGACATTGTACTGAAAATGAAAGCCCATGATCCTGAACCTCAGGAAGAACGATGGGGACGTGCAGGTAAGCATCCTTCAGATCCAGGGAAAACATCCAGTCTCCCCACACAGTGTCTCTGCAATAAGAGCCGGAGTAACCATCTTGAACTTTTGAAGGGGTAGGGAAAGGTTCATGGAAGAAAGGTCCAGTACAACTCTCAGACCAGCCTGGTTCCTTTTCTGAATGGTGAATATTTGGGAATAGAAGCACAACGTTTGTTGCGAAGCTGTGACCGCCTCCACCACCTGACTCGTGATGAGCAAGCAGATTTCTGTCAAATGAGTTGCCATCCAGATCTGCAGGAATGGAGGGGAGGAAAGAGGAAGTGGAGGGTTTGACAGGCGGAAGCCCGTGGAAACTACAGAGAGGATCAATGGGTCCGCGAACCTTGCACGCCCGGAATGGAAATGATGGGCAAATCTGCCCCCCACTGGAGACTTGTGGATCTGGATGACATTGTCACAACTTCTTACCCTCTGAGGCTGGTGCCTGGGAAGAGGACTGGAAAAACCCTCTGAGGCCTGTGGCGATACAAATCTCTCTACCTGCGGTGTCGATGTGAGCTACTGTGGCTTCCATGATGTCTTGGGCCATGATTTTGGCCTCTGCCAATACAGCCCTGAAGCCCGCCCAACTATGCACGGGGATAGCTCTGGAAGGAAATCTGTAATCTCCTGCCACAGCTTTTGATTCACTGCAGCCAGCATAGCGTCAGCATTGGCCTGGCATAGATGGAGCGTGGCATTAGAGTAAATCATTTTGCTGTAAGATTCCAACAGCTTTTCCTCCTTCTCTAGGAGTGCTGAGGTGGGTGCCGATGACGAAGACTGTGGCTTGGAGTAAAGGGAGGCTGCAGCTATAACTGATGAATGCGGTTGAGAGTGCACTGCCAGAATGCGGGAGTCCCCCTTCCGTCTGCCTGCCTACACTTGGCATTGAGGCGTTAATTGGTAGGCTGCTTGAGTGTGGCTTCACCCATCCCTTTTTGGCCAGGGCTTCTACATCCTTTTGCAGAGGGATGCCAGCACCCCGGCTCCTGGTTGCTCACCTTGTAGCTGCGGAATAATGAGATATTCTACTACACCCGCCAGCTTCTTGTAGAAGGCCTTAGCTGACGAGGGAGTCTCCTGGTCCACGTACATATCGTCCACTTTGTCTTGCAGGCCGGGAGCTGTCGGAGAAGTGCTGGGTGCGGCCAGCTGTGGTGTGCTGACTGGCAGTGCCGGAGGCTGCTGCGGAGGCTGAGCGCGGGGACCAAGGGTTGACCTGGGGCAGGGGTGTGGATCACAGTTGGAGCCTTGGGTGGTGCCAGAGGGAGCATGTCCTTGATGACCCTTGAGGATGGTGCCCATCTGCAGTGATTTCCTGAGGTTAAAGACCTTTCAGAAGAACCTATCCTTGCATGCAGGAGAAGGGCCTGGGGGCGTAGGATCCGGGGCCAGTGGTTGCTGAGGTCTTGGCTGTCTTTGCCGCACAGCTTTGGGAGCTGTGTACCTCCCCTGTGAAGGTGTGGTCAGGTATGACGTTGACCAGGTCACTGGAGTGGTCCAGTCCCACCTAAACGTGCGTTCCCATGCCTGCTCTCCAGAAGGAGGTGGCTCTGGGCGAGCCGCCATCTGGCCTGGTGGCCATTTTGTCTTGCCCCACACCACATGCCTGCTGCGTGTTGTCTGAAGAACCGGGCCCAGTCTCCAATTGTACACTTAAAAGCAAAGGTTCGGACCTTCCCTGCACCTCAGGTAGCGACCTGGGAGGAAGAGTGCCCTCAGCCATGACGCTGGTAGTGCTGCATATTGGTGCGCCCTCGGGCACTAGCCCGGTAGTAGAGAAAAGCCCCTCAGGATGTCCCCGGAAGCAGAGCCTTGCGGCTCCCGAGTGGTGGAACTGGGGGGAACTTGCGACCCCTCAGCCTGTTGGCCGGTAGCTTCGAGAGCCTCGGTCTCTTTGCTGGTTTTAGGACCTGGAGGGCCCCTCCTACTTGGGCACTTCCCTGGGATGGAGTGCGAAGGAGAACAGGGCACCTACCTTGGACATGGTCTTCCTCCTCAAGTAATTATGGATGTCCTCTGGAGGTGATCTCTCAAACAGCTCCCTCCACCTGGCCAAACGATTCTTCAGAGCTTGTGGGGTCAACACATCGCACACAGAACAGCCGTCCCAGCCATAGTCAGGGCCAAGGCACCGGAGGCAGAGCATGTGAGGATCTGATGTGGGGAAGGAACCCTCAGAGGCCTGACACCTGCTGAAACACGCCGTCATTGATATGCGCCGGGGAGGAGCGTGGCACCAGAGGATAGAATCTTCTCTGACACTTGCTAGGAGAGAAAACAAAGAAAAAACAGAAAGCTTCGGGGAAGAGCATGTGGAATTACAAGGCTGGAGGCCTAACCCAGGAGCGCTGGTGAATCAGTCTGTTCCCATCGACATGGAAAAGAGGACTGGGGAGTGGCACTGGTGGGCGGGGTCAGGGGAGCGCATACTACCAGGGCCGTGCCCCCACATGCACCTATATTTAAAGGGGAAGACAATTTTTCTGGGGAAAAAGGTTCAGTTTCCTGTCCATAGCATGGGACGCCCATACAGTATGGAGGAAAGGGTCAGTACGTAGGAGTAAGAATAGCGGGTGGAACAGGAAGACTGCCGCAAGGTGCACCTTGATGGAGGAATGCGCTAAGCCAGATCGAGCCAACGATAGCAGGTAAGGTAGTATGTTATTTGGCTGAATGGCTAAAGGGTCCAGGCCACGTGTTCTATACCAAATAGCAAAGCATGTCCATTTGCTGTTGTAGCAGGTGAGCGTAGATGAGGCGCATGCCCGCACCAGAATGTGTTTGCAGTCTTGAAGCAGTTGTATAGAGCTGAATTCTAGGAGTACAGGAGCCAGGCCGTCGGGTTGAGCAAGGCTGGGTTGTGATGGAGGGCTGCACCCTTGTCCCTGGAGGGCAGATCTTGAAGAGGAGGAATCCTCATTGTGGGAGCAGAAGTTAGTGAGAGGAGGTTGGTGTCATGATGCCTACCTCCAAGGAGCCAGACCAGGCCCAGCTACCCCAGAGGCAGACATCATGTCCCCGAGGGAAGTCTCAGCAGCCCCAAGTAGGGGCCCTTTGGACTCAGTCCTGGCGCCTTTGGCACCAGGCTCATGTTGGACAACAGTCCTGGCGCCAGGCTCATAAAAGATGACTTTGTGTTTAAAGGTGCTTGGTGTAAACTTACCTTATGCAGACCATGCTGCAACATCCAGGCCATGAGGCCTGAATGGGACTACTATATCTTTGGGGACTACTTAACCACACGGGTGTGGCCGGAGGAAGAATACATACCTGAGAGGAAGGATACATACCTGGAACTACTTTGAAGGCTATTTAAGCCACGCCCAAGCAGCAACTCACACTTCGCGTTGTTCTGCATCTAGCAGCTGGACGCTCACCGTGTCTGCTCCTGCATCCTGACTTCTGCCACGCCCGCCAGCATCCTGGAACACCTGCAAAGGGAGAAGAGAAGAGAATAGGAGAAAGAAGAGTCCTTACCTGCTAAATCCGCATTCCGGAGACATTTCGCCGACGATTCTGAAAAGGAAGACATTCATTTTAAAAGCACATCGCATCGATCGCTGCAGCGCCGCATTCCACTCACCTTTACTAGGCACCTCCATGTTCATCAGCGACCATCTGGATCCGCAGCTACATTTCAGCGCCTAGGGAGAAAAAGACAAGAACAAAGGTGAGCTAGGGAAGAGAATAAGAAAACTTTAATTTGCCATCATAAGACTTAGCTGTTGGGTCATTCCCACTTCATTTCGGGTCGGTGCCGCTTCCTGGCATTTCCGGACCCTGGCCCCTAAGGGGAAAAAAGACACAAGCATTAGTGCATTAATGCAAGGACACTAAAGGAACCTCTCATCAAACAACTCACCTGAGTTTCCTTCGTCGGTTCCATTGCTCATCTCGGAATCTTTGTTCTGCACCTGAAATAGAGACAACGGACAATTATTATTTCGGGCTCATACTTATAAACAGAATTCTCACAGTACTTTACCGGGAAGGTCAAGCAAGCTTGAACTCTCTACAATCCATGATCCAGTGAAGTAACTGGATTACAACGCGCCCCTACATCGGAAGCAGGATGGAGAGCTCGTCCTTTCAGACCCTAAGGTGAGACTTCACGGGGAATGGCAGAAGGGTTTCGTGGAGGGTGATAAGGGAGTGGGAGGCTTACACATTATCCCGCAGATTGTTAATACTCCCTTGTCACACACAGAAGGATATTTCTGCGAGCCAGACAAGCCAGATTTGAGAGTCCGGTCCGGTCCATCTTCCGAGTCCTGCGCTTCACCATAGAAGAGGCAACAGCACTCCAAACCAGGCCTGCGCCTCCGTGGGAGTCAGGTGAGCGTAACAGTTGGAGCACCAGAACTGTCTTGGCCAGGCAGGGGCCACTAAGATCAGTCTGCACCGATGTCTGAAACCAACACTTGCACGATCAAGGAGATCGGGGGAGGGGCATGAAGGCATCCCTCGGCCTACCAGATGTAGCAACCTGCTTGCAAAGGCCATGCACCTCTTGTTCTCGCGGGTGGCAAAAATGTCAATTTCGTGAGTTCCCCAACAACGGAAAATCCAGCAGAGCTGAGACTTCTGGAGCTCCCACATGTGGCAGGAGCCGAGTTCCCTGCTACGGGAATCCGCCATGGTGTTCTGACCACTTGGAAGTTACAAAGGAATGAGGAACATGTGGCGTTTCAGTTCCCAGTGCTACAGTGCCTGAACTTATGCCAACAGAGAGAGATATCTGGTGCCTCCCTGCTTACGTACATAGATCATCATGGTGGTGATGTCCGTAAAGATCTGAACCACGCAACCGCTGATGTGGAAAGACTGACCTGAGTGCCCAAAAGACAGCACCCATCTCCAACATTTTGATATGTAGCGTGAGACGGGCATGGTATAAAGAGAGACACAGACTCAAAAGCAACAGATTGAAAACCTTGGTTGGGTTGGTGTAATGCCTAAATGACCCTAACTCTAAAGGGGTTGTTGCCATGAATGATGTTTCTAAGGGACGTGGATGTCCGTAAGCCCAAAACCAGAGCACGTCTGTGTCAAAACATATGCTAGACGAAATATGTTCTGGGATCCTCTTACAGAAATAAAATGGTGGCTCAAAAAGAAATGTAAACCACAACTGGTTTCAGGTGGCCTTACCATCAGGTATAGTTCTGCCAGTTTTAGAAACAATATAGCTCAACACAAAAAATGTTCCCCTTGGTACCTTCCACATAGGGCTCTTGCAGAAAATAAAGTTCACATATCTCTGGGTTGCCTGGGGTCCCTTCCCCAAGCTTTATTCCTTCCAGCTCCAAACACAAAACACACAGTTCTGGTCAGGCCTCTAAGGGTTCCCTTCCACAAGCGTAGGCCCCTCTGGTCTCAAACAAAAAGTTCAGATCCATGAGACAGTGTCGGAGACTTTCCAAAATGCCAGGCTTTGCTCCACCCCTGCAAGACCACTCTGACTTCTGACCTCACGCTTGGTATCTTTTCTTCTGTCTTTTTACTTTCCCCTTTCTTTCCACTGTGTTGTGCACTCCTGCACCTTCTTTCTCTTTGCTGCGCCTCTTGCACACTCTTCTTGCTTTGTCGTGCCCTGGCACATTCCTTTCACTTGGCCCTGCACCCTTGCACTTTCTTTTCTTAATTTCTGGTGACTCACACCCTTTCTTTGCAGTCTTTCTGTCCGTCAGGTTGCTTACATACTCTTTCCTGCTTTCGGCCCGGTTACGCCCTGCCCTCTTTTCTCCAACTCAAAATACACTTTTTCTGTCTTTCGAGTCGCTCGCACACTTTCTTCTGTTTTCAGGTCGCTCGCACCCTCTTTTCTGTTCTTTCGTCTCTTTGCGCCACTCACGCACCTTGTTTTCCTTGCTTTCCTTTTCCCGTTGCACTTTCCAATTTCTGCTCCAGCTACACGCACGCCACTGGGTTTCTCTCACTCTCCGGCTACACTACAAGACTCACCCAGATAGCGCAGCGCTGGCTAACAGCTTCTTTGGGTTCTGTGGGTCGAAGTCAAGGTCTCACCACCTGCCCCTCAGACACACCTGGGACCAGCACATGTCCCAGGGGAATGAGCACTGGCCTGGACACAGCCAATAATTAGCAACTCGCCTCACTCCAGCTCCATCCAGCCACGGCTCCCTCACCATACTGCAACCGTACAGCCACACAGGGTCAGCGTCCCACTCTCCTCCGGACCTTCCAGGCTTCTTGTGCAGTAGCCTCTACGTTCCAATCAGCAACCCCAGTTCACTCATCTTTTCTGGAAGAACCACACCTTGTATAAACTGAGGGTCAAGTGGAGCCAGATGTAGATGGCTAAGGTAAACTGCCTGACCTTGCCTGGCTCCATTAGTGGGACAGCCTAGTGGTGTAATGTGTCTATGGGTATTCTTCACTGCTCTTGTTTGCCTAGTCTTTGTCACAGTATTTGTTGGAAATGGGGAGGGGAGATGGCATGAAATTGGAAATATCCCATAAAAGCTGAGGGAGAGGGTTTTGGTGTACAATAGGAAAAAAGGGGAATACCATGTCTCGCCCTTAGGCATTCTCCTCCCAATCCCCTATGACCCTCCACTTGTCCACCCCAGGGGCGGGATCCAAAAGCGATGACCCTTCCCATGCCACCTGAATGGAGGATCCCAGGGGAGTAGGTGGGAGAATACTGTCATGTTTCTTACAAGAACCTTCTTTTCCTCCGTCCATAAACCCCTGGCATATCGGTGTCCTGCATGCGCGCACCAGCTCTCCAGGGAGGACATCCACCTTCACAGTGACTTGGTGAGGGGGCAGGCAAAAGGGGGCACCCTAAATAGGGTGAGCTTGGACTGACCACAAGCGCAGCGTCTTCCTGAATTGATGCGTTAGCGAGATTTTGCCCTCCCAGGAACCTGAGCTTTGCTGCGAATGCACATCGAGGAACTCCTGCAGACGCTGCATGCAGAGCCTGCATTAGAAGCAGTTGGCAACCGGGAGAGCCATTGTACCTTGGTGAGAAGGGATTGAACCCTGCAAGAGAGCATGTCCATGCATGCCGCCAAGTAGAGATCCTGCTGAGATGGGATCAGACAGGGTTTTGGATAGTTCACAGAGAACCCCAGAGACTGCAGGCATTGCATTGTCAGTGTGGTGTGCTCGGAAGCTATGGTGGACGATGCCGCCCACACCACCCAGCTGTCTAGGTACAGGTAGACGTGTGTGCCCGACTGTCATGATGCCTACCCCCGGGCATCCGGATCAAGCCCATCAGCCCCGGGAGCAGGTATCCAGATATTTAATAAAACCTCAGCAGCACCGGCTGGGGGCTGTCTGGGTTCAGTCCTGGCGCCTTAGGCGCCAGGCTCATAATAGAAATCAGTGCTGGCGCCAAAGGCGCCAGCCTCATAGACTTTACTTAACTCATGCAGACCCTGCTGCAAATGAATCCAAGCCAACGTGAGGCCTGGATGGGACTATTTTACTACAGGGACTATTTTTTTCTCGGGTGTGGTTCTAGTGACTTCTTATCTGGAACTACTTTGGAGGCTATTTAAACCACACCCGAACAGTAGCACATGCTTCGCGTTATTCTGCATTCAGCAGCGTAACGCTCACTGTGCCTGCAGTCAGCATCCAGTCTTCAGCCACGCCCGTCTCAAATCCAGAGCTCCTAGCAATAGAAGAAAGAAGAAGGAAAGGTTAGAAAACAGATATTATTTCAATCCTTAGCTGAATTCCGGATCCATCACGTCTTCAAACTTGAAAAGGACATTATTCTAGACACGTCGCATCGCCAGCTGCAGCGCCGCGCCATACTCACCAGTCCTCACAGCATTTTTCGATCCGGCGCAGCCTCCATCATTTTCTCAGCCGAATTCCACCATCTAGGGGACAAAAGAAACATAAGGTGAGCTGAGAGAGCCAGCAAATACAACCTCTTCACCATAGACTTACCTGATTAACAACCGGAGGCATTATTCCGTAACAAACCGCAACTACTTACGCCGCACCTGTGAGGAGAGTGAAACCAGCAATTTAAACACACGCATCTTTGCCGGACAGTGTTGGGTAATACAGACTCTTACCTGAACACCATCAAGACAATCTTCCCTTGGACCCAGCTGCAACACAAGAAAGGAATGTACAAGAGTGAACATCGGACATATTGAACTCTTTGAACTTTATACTTATGGGTTCTTGCCTGGCACCTCGGAGTCAATATTCATCCGGAACTCTTCCAACACCTTCAAACCAGTGAAGTAACTGGTATCTACGCGCCCCTGCGTTCCACGCAGGATGGAGAGCTCATCATTTACAAACATAAGGAGAATACTTCTACGGGTCAAGCAGACGAGATTAGGCGGTCCAGTCCAGTCTGTCATCTCTGCACTACGCTTCACGTTGGAGGAGGTCGCAGCTGTCCGGGTCCGATCGACGCCCCTGTGGGAGCCAGGTGAGCGTAACAGAACACGAAGCCTATCTACAAATTCCCACCCGGGCGTTATGGAAACCTCCGAAACAGACCAACTAGCCCAATTATTAGGGGAACTTAGGGCGGAAGTGCACTCTGCGCGTCAAGAGACTAATGCCCTCAGGAGAGAACTGATTGTGTCAAAGGAACGCACAGATGATCTTGCTAGACAACTGCAGCAAAATCAAGCTGGGCAAACACCACTACCTGGACTCGGGGGAAACCCAGCTCCTGTTTCATCGAGCAATCCTGTGCAAGTAATCCTACCAGGGGCTATTCCTTTAGCTCCACCCGAACGCTTTGCTGGGGACCCAAAAAGGTTTGCAGTGTTTATGAATCAATGCCGCTTGCACTTTTTATGCAGACCTGGAGCTTTTCCAAATGACCAAGCCAAAGTAGCCTTTGTACTATCATATCTTAGTGGCAGCGCAGCTGACTGGTCAATTCCACTAGACAACCAGGATGAGCCTCTTCTTCGGGATTTTCAGGGTTTTCAAAGAAGCATGGAAAGACTATTTGCCAGACATTCACAGGGACAGGCCCTGGATAACAAACTTTTATCCCTTCAACAGGGTAATCAGGATCTGCTAACCTATATCGCAACCTTCAATAGGTTGGTGGTGGAAACCGGATGGCCTGAGGAGAAACGATTTACATTATTTCATTGTGGGCTTCGGGGAGAAATCAAAGATTTTCTTCATTCAAGTTATGAACCCACCTCAGGATTGCGCAGAATATACAGACTTAGTGGTCCAGTTAGACCACCGACTTCAGAATAGAAAGGCTGATCGAGCTAAGTTCGAGAGTCGGGTATGGGCTAAACCCAATGTTACCCACAAAGGAACAGATGCATCAGAACCTATGCAGATCGGGGGGAAGGGGGTAAAGGACCCTTAACTCAAAAGGAAAGAGAAAGAAGACAACAGATGAAGTTGTGTCTGTACTGTGGAACCTCAGGACATTTTCTACGGGATTGCCCTACAAAACCACCCAAGAAGGTGGTAGGAGTTGCTGATAAAAGCCACATAGAGCCTGAATCAGGAAACGACCACGCCCGACAAGCATAGAGGTCCGCCTGCCGAGCTCAAAGAAGGACACTCACACCTTGCATCTGATCATCCCAATGGTCCTACTTGATCCCAGGCAGCCATCACGTATGCACGCAGTAAGGGCATACATAGATAGCGGGGCTGTAGGAAACTATATGGACCACAAATTGGTGTCAAGTATGAATCTACCTCTTTGCAAAAAGACCACTTCAGATGTCATCACCATAGTTGATGGAACTGAGATTGCCTCAGGCCTGTAACTCATTCCACTACAGAGATGACACTGTTGAGTCAAGATGGGCATCGAGAGACTATTGTGTTTAATCTAATCAAAGCCCCACAGTTCCAGATAATACTGGGGATGCCATAGTTGGAAACACATAATCCTTGTATAGAATGGCAAGAGAAGAGAATAACCTTCCTGGATTGTGCACACACCTGTTACCCGGAGAAAACTTTGAACAAAGGCCTGGCTACAGTCGTTAACCCAATCCTGCAGTTACCTCAGGAATACCAAGAATTTCAGGATGTTTTTCAAAAAGAACAGGCCAATACATTACCTCCTCACAGATCATACGATTGTCAAAGCGACCTCCTACACGGTGCACAACCCCCATGCAGTAGAATCTACGCCCTCACGGAACCTGAAAATCTTCATCTACGGCAATACTTGGACCAATACCTTGCTAATGGCTTTATTCGTCCTTCCAAGTCTCCTGCATCCTCAGCTTTATTCTTCTTGCCAAAAAAGGAAGGTGACCTTAGAACGTGCATAGATTACCACGCATTAAATCAGATTACGGTAAAAAACCGATACCCATTGCCTCTTATCCCCGAATTACTAGACCAAGTAAAGGATGCTTGTATCTACACTAAGTTAGATCTCCGAGGGGCATATCATCTGGTACGTGTCAAGAAAGGCGACAAATGGAAGACTGCCTTTCGCACCAAGTATGGATTATTCGAATATCAGGTGATGCCCTTCGGGTTGTGCAATGCACCAGCAGCCTTCCAGTATTTTATGAACAATGTCCTTCGTGAACTCATTGATGTCTGTGTCGTCGTATACATAGATGATATTCTAGTGTACTCCTCCTCAGAATCAGACCATGTTAAGCACGTGCGCGCAGTCCTTGAGAAACTACGCCAGCACAAGTTATATGCAAAATTGGAAAAATGTGTTTTTCATGCTACAGAAGTTGAATTTCTTGGATTTATCCTGACTCCAAAGGGAGTCCGAATGGACTCTCGAAAGGTGGACGCAATTCTCAAGTGGCCATCACCCAGTTCAGTCAAAGGGGTACAAAGCATGCTCGGATTTGCTAATTTCTACCGCAGATTCATTCCGGACTTCTCCCATGTTGTACACCCCATCACAGCACTTTTGCGAAAAAGCAAACGCTTCTTGTGGACCGAAGAGGCTGAAAAGGCCTTCAAAGAGCTGAAAGCGAAATTCACATCAGCACCTGTCTTGAAGCATCCACGCCCTGAGCTTCCACACATGGTAGAAACTGATGGATCCAGTTTAGCCATGGGAGCTGTCCTGTCCCAGAAGGATCCTGAAACTGGTCAACTTCACCCAGTAGCGTTTTGGTCCAGAAAGTTCTCAGCACCTGAGTTAAACTATGCGATTACCGATAAAGAGCTATTAGCAATCAAATCCGCCTTTAAGGCTTGGCGGCACTACCTTCTTGGTGCCAGGCATACCATTACCGTATTCACTGATCACCGGAACCTGCAGTATTTAAGAACAGCCAAAGCCCAATCATCGCAACAACTTCGATGGGCATTGTTCTTTGCCGAATTCGATTTCGTTATCACTTATCGACCAGGCCGCAAAAATGGCAAAGCAGATGCCTTATCCCGAATAGGGATGGGAGAAGCATATGCAAACCCGGAACCGGTGCCAATAATTCCCGAGCAAAGAATTCTTGGCACAACTACTCAACAGACACTAGAAGATATTCATTCAAAAATCCAACAACTCTTCGATCCAGCAACCCTGCAGAACTGGGCAAAGAAAGGCCCGGACTACTCAGTCGTCAATGACCTACCTTACTATCAAGGACGACTATTTCTACCACACAAGGAAATACAAGAACTAGTCATCTCCAATTACCATGACACCCTGATGGAAAGGCACCCAGGTATCGCAAAAACTGAAGCGAAAATTAAGAGACAGTTCTGGTGGCCCACTTGGTGAAAAGACGTAAAGTCATTTGTGATGTCTTGTGGCATTTGCGCCCAAAACAAAAGCCAGAAGAAAAAACCTGCTGGCCTTCTACAACCTTTGGATATTCCACCTACACCAATGCACACCTTGTCTTTAGACTTTATTACAGATCTACCTCCATGTAATGGATTTAACACCATCCTAGTTATTGTGGGTCTTTTTTCCAAGATGGCCCACTTTATTCCTTTAAAAGGATTACCTTTCGCTTCAATTTTGGCCAAGGAGTTCCTCGAAAACATTGCTCGAATACACGGATTCCCTTCCGTATTGGTCTCTGACCGAGGCAGTCAATTCATTTCACAATTTTGGAAGAAATGTTGTCAATTGGCGCAAATCGACGTGAGGTTATCAACCAGTCACCATCCCTAGACCGATGGTCAGACGGAGAGGACCACCCAGACCCTTAAACAGTACCTACATTGCATGCTGCACCAGACCGAAAGCAATTGGAAGGATATTTTATGGATTTCCGAATATGCATACAATAACTCAGTACATTCTGGAACCGGACAAAGCCCCTTCTATACCATATACGGACATCACCCTCGAACCTCAGAACTCGATTTGCCTCAGCACTTAGAAATGCCTGCAGTTAGTCATTTACACTCTACTATTAAACAAGCCTTTAAGGAGGCAACAGAACATTTGAAACAAGCAAAAGAGAAATATAAGAAAAATGCTGATCAACATAGAAGCGATGCTCCACGATATCAGATTGGGGATCAAGTTTGGCTGGCTACAAAACACATACCTCTAAAAGGAACTCTGACTTTTAATCCTAGGTGTTTGGGACCTTACACTATTAAGGCCATTATCAACCCGGTGGCCGTCAAGTTGAATTACCCTCTAATATGCGGATCCATCCTGTCTTTCATGTTTCACTTCTAAAACCAGTTCAACCCGGGACAAGACTTGCCAAACCACTTGACCCCATCCTAATAGATGGAGAACCTGAATTCGAGGTAAAGAATATCCTGGACTCCAAGTTGGTTAAATCAAGACTTTTTTATTTAATCGACTGGAAAGGTTACGTACCACAGGAAAGGTCATGGGAGCCTAGTGACCACGTTCATGCACCTCGGTTGGTGAAGAAATTCCATCAGAACTTCCCAGACAAACCAGGGTCAAGGGGAACAACAACTTTAGGAGGGGCTGTGGGGGGGGGGGGGAGTGCTGTCAAGATGCCTACCCCCGGGCATCCGGATCAAGCCCATCAGCCTCGGGAGCAGGCATCCAGACATTTACAAAAACCCCAGCAGCCCCAGCAAGGGGCTGTCTGGGTTCAGTCCTGGTGCCGTAGGCACCAGGCTCATAGACATTACTTACCTCATGCAGACCATGCTGCAAATAAATCCAAGCCAACGTGAGGCCTGGATGGGACTATTTTACTACAGGGACTATTTTTTACTCGGGTGTGGTCCTGGGGAACTTCTTTCCTGGGACTACTTTGGAGGCTATTTAAACCACGCCCGAACAGCAGCACATTGTTTGTGTTATTCTGCATCCAGCAGCGTGACTCTCACCGTGCCTGCAGCCAGCATCCAGTCTTCTGCCACGCCCGCGTGCCTGCAGCCAGCATCCAGTCTTCTGCCACGCCTGCCTCGAATCCGGAACTCCTAGAATAAAGAGGAAGAAAAGGACAAGGTTAGAAAACAAACTTATTTCAAATTCCTCACCTGATTCCGGATCCATTTCATCTCCCGACCTGGAAAGTACATCAGTCCTGCACGCGTCGCTTCGCCAGCTCCAGCACGGCACCATACTCACCAGTTCTCACAGCATCTTTCGATCCGGCACTGTCTCCATCATTTCTTCGCCGTACTCCGGCACCTAGGGGCACAAGAATAACAAGGTGAGCCAAGGGAATCAACAAATAACAATTACCACCATAGACTTACCTGATTTACCACCGGCGGTATTATTCTCCATATCTTCATATGCCGCATCTGTAAAGAGGGAGAAAAACAACACGTTAACGCATGCAATAGTTACCGGACAGCGTTGGGTAACACAGACTCTTACCTGAATGCCAGCAGCAGCTACGAGACCTTCTTCTCACAAACTCAGTTGCAACTTAAGGAAGGAAGGGGACAAGAGTGAACATCGGGCACATTGAACTCTTTGAACTTGATACTTCCCAATCCCGTCTGGGACTTCAGAGTCAATACTTACCGGAACTCTCCCAAAGCCTTCAAACCAGTGAAGTAACTGGTATCTACGCGCCCCTGCAAGACACGCAGGATTGAGAGCTCATCTTTTACAAACATAAGGTCAGGTTACTAAGGGGATATCGGAGGTGATTAGTGGGGGAGAGCGAGAACAGTTGGGACATCACTAAAACCCACAGGTGGCTAATCCCTGTCTCCACTTGCAGGAAAATACTTCTTCGGGTCCAGCAGACAAGACTAGGCGGGCCAGTCCAGACAGTTATCTCTGCAATATGCAGCTTCCGGGTCCGATCGACACCCCTGTGGGGTCCAGGTGAGTGTAACAAGAGCCCCACAGTCCCAACAAGTGCCAGGAATACGGGGTACCATACTGGAACCAACCAGAGCCTGATTTGCAGCAGGTGAACCACTACTCTTACTCCTACCCACATAGGACTTATTCCCACTAGTTTTTGGGTTTTAGGAGAGGAAGGTTTTGGTTTACTCGACTGTGAATGCTTCTGGGACTCCTCAGCCTTCCGAGAGGTCCCCTTTTCTTTGTCCTTGTCCATCCCACTGGAGTCCTTAGGGGACACCCGGTGGGGGACCCACTTGTCAGCCAGCCTGGCAAGCTTAAAGGGATCTACAATGTTCTGATCAGCAACATACTGATGCAGCTCTGGTGAAGAGGATTCAGAAAAATGCTCAAAAAACAAAAGGTGGGACAATTCGACAAAAATGTTCACCTTGTAACCATCAATCCACCCCATCATGTTCATATGTGCAGCACTCACCCAGTCAATCCAAGACACATTCTCTTTTTTCTTAAAATCTCTAAACCTTTTAAGGTATTGAGTAGGTGTCTTGCCAAACTTTGCAATCAAAGCAGACTTCATGCACTCATACTAACCCCTTTCTTCCACACTTAGTTTCAGAATACAGTCATATCTAGTCTGAGGCACTCTGCTTAGCAAACACTTAGCCCAATCTCTCTTTTCAACATCATGGATGCCACAAGCCATCTCAAATGCTTCAATCCATTGGAGGATATCAGAACACTCCACAAGCACACCAACCAAATCTTTCATAAACTTGGTGTCTGGGGACCGGACGCTCTCAACTGGTTTTGCTGAAGTCTCCACTCTAGCTCTCTCCAGCTGAATTTTATGGTGCTCAGTGTCCCTATCGTATCACTTGTTGTGCCAACTCCTCTTCCTTCAATTCAGCTTCTGTTGCCAACTTTTTATATTGAAGGCTAACTGTTCCCGTTGTAGCTCCAGTTTTAAAAGTTCAACCTTCAGGGCTTCCCCCTGAAGAGCAGTGCTGGGGTTTGGAACAGAGGCAGCAGGAATTGTGGTGTTCCCAGAATCAATAACAACCCCAGGGGCAGGGTCCTCATTGGTTATATCCCCCCGTTCAGCAAGAGTTTCACAATCTGTCTGCTAGTCCACCAGGGCAGCTATCAGCTCAGCCCTAGACTAATCTTCAAAGTCTTACTCCCTGGCTTCACAAGCACTCTGGAGAGCCTCTAAACTCTTCCTAGTCAATTTACCATTTGCAATAGATTTAATTGCTTGTAATGTAGTTATCTAGTACACAACTAAACCTCAGTTTCACAAAGTGTAGATATTTTGTAAGTGGCAAGGTCACACAGTGATTCTTAAAACCATTAGCATCCCACCGCTGCCACCAGTGTAAAGACTGGAGGGGGTAATCTGTACTCCTGCTCTCTAGAGTCGAAGCACAGAGCACCCCAGCCAAGAGTCTCTATTGTTGGTAGCAATGGACGAGCAATCAAGGCTTAGCTCTCAGGAGGTGATGCGGGCTGGTTCTTAAGTACAGTGTAGTCCCCAAGCACCCACAAAGGAATCTCCACACACTATGTTAGTGAAAACACAGTCTTTATATAAATAAGGTTCACATTATATACACAATCACAATAACACACTTTGTACTCTGGCAATACTATAGTGGCAAATATATACAGGTCTATGTGGTACCACTCTTAACTATCGATGCCTTTGAAATGTATCAACTTCTAACAGTTCAACTGGCATACGAATCAGACTGTAAGATGAATCAACGATAGACCACAGAAAGAAAGCAAGTTAAATCAAGCAATGGCAAAACACTGACTCCCGATACCTAGAGACAGTTCTGGGTGAGGATCCCCCCCACCTGGGCAACCTGTAAATAAAGCGTATTTGACAATGACAAGCCCAGTCCAATTATGCTCAATATAGACTTGATTACTTCTAAAAGGTTCCGCGACCCCAAAGTACCTGGTTTCGTAGAGTTCTCTGATGAGTCGTCGACGTGCCCTTCTTGAGTGCACTCCTTTTATGGCAGGGGCCACGGGTCGTCGAGAGTCGGTGAAGAAAGGGGTGAACACTGTTGTTGCGGCAGCAGCTTCGGTTCTTGCGGTGCTCTTTGACGATCGGTCGAAAACGTCCTGCAAGCACCGCGATAACGAGAGTTCGTTGCTGCAGGGAGTCGATGAAAAACTTTGGCCCAGCAAGGGCGTTGGGTCGTCAGCATCTCTTTGGTCTTCGGGTGGCGAGAAACCCACCGTCGGATTCTCCTCGGTCGTCGGCGACCATGGCTTTCTCCGGCGGGACAAAGCGGTCATCTGGGGGGGGGAAGCGAGGTAGTGCTTGTTTCAAATGTCTCAGGCAATGGAGCGTTCGGCTCCGTTCGAGGAGGTTCGTCGTCGACGGTGATGGACTTCAATGTCTGGGTGCTTCGCTTCGTGATTCCGCGGCGGTCCCAGTCTCCGCTAGGCAGCTTTTCGAAGGTCTGATGTCCAGGGAGCTTTGGAAAAGATCAGCTGGTGCACGATGGTCCCTTGTAGCTCGGGAAGAGGACTCCTAGCCAGGTCCTCTCTTGGATCATTTCCTTGACAGTCACGCAGCTTTCAGATTACCGAAGGACAGCAGCAGCAATTCTTCTTCTTCCAGTGGGCTTCAAGGTTAAGCATCAAGTATCAACTTCAGCTTCTGAACGATTTCCATCAGTGATAGGCCCTCAGATATATTGTTGATCTCCCATTCACTCTGCTGGGTCACTCTCAGGCAACCAATCATTCAGAAGGGCATTCAGGCAGCCAATCAGGCTCACAGTGCATTCAGGCCATTCTTCTCCATCCAGACACTCACAACACGGAATGTGGATTTGGACAAGCACCCAGCCATTCAGCACTCCACATTGCATTCATCCCAGTTTCGGGCAGGGCTGTCTCAGTCATTGTGTCAACCACCAGATACTAGACACCCATAAAATGAAATGCGTATCCATCACACGCTCCATTCACCCAGGTCCCACCCACGGGCGTACCCACAACATAGTCATTGGGAAGGCTCCAGCCAGTCTGGCCTGGACTTCCCCACAATACCATATACAGAACCTCCACCCAACAGCCAGTCAGGGGGAAGGGACAGAGTCAGGTCTTCCTGGGACTTCGGGAATACAATGTAATAGCAATAGAAAGCAAGAGGCCACAGGGGCCATTTTGTCTCCTATCAGGAATCAACTGATTCCAATGGCAGTGCCTGGGTATCCCAAAATGGAGGATACTCAGAGCACCTGTTAAATTCAGCATGGAGCTGCCACCAGCCCATACCTTGCTCTGTGGGCCACACACACGTGCCCAAAAACATACACTAGGGGTACAGGGTTGTACCCCCACCCATAGGTGCCATAAGGGTATCCCCAAGGGTCTGTTCATCACAACCAAAAAGAGGAAGAGCTGCACTGCCAGGAGTCCCACATGAACTCCTGTGCAGAAAACAAGACAGAACATACATGATAAAGCAACAAAGGACAAGGATACGGAGGCCCTGGCCCTCTGATGCATTTCCAGCATCACAGTACCCCTAGTGTGTGTTTCTAGGCACCTGGGTGTTGTCCCGCAGAGCAGGGTATGGGCTAGTGGCAGCTACATGCTGACTTGGCAGTGGCTCTGGGTCTCCTCCATTTTGGGACCATGGATTCCTGAACAAAGGCAAGATGGTCACTGAAAGCCTCATGGCTTCCTGCCTTTCCTTCCTCTTTCTCAAAGTTCTGAGAAGCCCTGGCTCTGTCTCCCTTCCCCTGATTGGATGTTGGGTGGAAGGACCATATTTGGCTCTGGGGCTGCCCTGGCTCAACTGATAGGAGCCTTTCCAGAAACCGCTTGTTTTGGGTACCCCCTAGGGGTGGGACCTGAATGAACGGAAAGGGGAGTCAATTCACATTCTGTGTTGTGGGTGTCAGGCTTTGGTTGTGTGCAACACCACCTGTGGTCTGCCTGGACTAGCCCTGTCTGAAACTGGAGTGGAGTAGATGCAGTGTGTGCTTTCAAAGGCTGGGAGTTGACCCCAATACACATCCACTGTTTTGAGTGCCTGGTTTTGGGTGAATGGCCTGAATGCCTGGGAGCCTGATTGGGTGCTGCATGACGAATGCCCTAGTGTGTGATTGGCTGACTGAGCATAGCTCAGCCTGAGTGAATGGGGGGGGATTTGTGCATAACATGAGGGTTAGACTGGACACGCAGTGGAGCCTGAGTGATCGTATTCCCAACAAAGGCAGGCTGAAACAGGGCTGCGTGATGGCCCCATTGTTGCTTAACATTTATATGGCTCAGACTCTGTCGAACGGTAATAATCATCCACCTAGACTATCTTCTACGCCTGTGTTATGGCATTCGTATGCGGGCGCCTTGAAACACCATTTGCTGTATAACCGCGTTATAAATACCTAATAAATAAAGATATTTTGCTCTTCGATACAACAACTTGCCTCGCAGCATAGTCTGCCGACATTATCAGAATACTCGAGTGAGAACAACTTTAAAAAAAATCAATGGGCTAGCTGACCACCACGAGGCACTGAAGAAGATGGCTGCAGGAGCTCCTGTTCATGTCGGCCTAATGAGAAGAGATTGAGCGGATCTGTTTCGGGCCTGCGATACGTTTTAGGGGCAGTGGCAGGCAGTGGGGCTTGTGCTCATGTTGGGATCTGATATTGTGATCCAGCAAGCCTCAGTATCTGTTAAGCTGCTCCCTCAAATGGGACAGCTGAGGTGGTGCGAGGAGCCAGAGAAAGGAAACGCATGACCGGAGGAAGTGAGACACAGACTGTCGGGGATTGCACGGCGTCGGGGCTGGATCAACGCAGGTGCAACCCACGGGTCATCTGCAGAGTAAATGCTTCTGTGATGTCCTGCGGCCCGATGACTTACTTGCTGGGCTGGCTCAGAGTGCAAGACCGCTGGTAGTGAAGAGGGGAGCGAGGCGCCACACCACAGAGCGAAGTCAGGGCACCACCCGGCCCACCCTGCCAGCAGAACAGCCCTGCGGGGGTCTGTGAAGCTCCTGCGGTAAGGAGTGCAGCGGAGACAGTGGATTCAAGAGCCACCTAAAACCAGAGGTATACTCTCCCTCTGCTGGGCAGCAAAGTGAACGTCACAGCATCGGGCGGCATACACCCCAGGCCCCCGCTGCGTTACGGTGAGGAGACAGGCACTGGGCCAACACAAGAGAGGGACACTGTGTGAGTTGGGCCCATGTGGGGGAGGAGGACTGCCTTCGCCCCGCCCAGGGGAAGTCTGTAGTTCCTCACCTGAGCAGCATTGTGCATCTAAGCACTCAGACAAAAATTAAAAAATAAAGGGAAAAAACAACAACACTGATTGGCACAGAGGGATTTTGCTTGGGCCCAGGTAGCTTGAATTGAGACAAGATCAAAGGAGGCATGAGACTGCAGGGTGGCCCCCTCCCCTTCCAAGTGCGGTAAACTTGAATGCAGCTGTAATGCTGCAAGTGCATAGAATGCAGTGCCCCTTCCTGCCATTTGCTGACCTAGAGCGGACTTGGAATGGCTAGCTGCGTAACAGAGCACCACATGCATGAGCGGTCTGCATTTTTACAGGCGCACCATTGAGCAACACTCAGCCCTACTAGGATGCCGCTAATGCCTGCTGGCCAATCCACCCATAAGAATTTTACATTGCCAGAAGGGTTGCCTGCCCACAGGGGCCCACTAAATGCTCTGCGAGAGCTGGAGAGGTGCTCAGCCCGTAGTTGGGCAGCGGAGCAAGACACTTCTAGCTGTACAAGGCCTGCTCTGAGGCAGAGAGGGCCTGAGTGGCAGGGGAGGAGCAGGGTCAGTCTGGGAGAGGAGAATGTGAGACACACCTCCATGGACCACTGCAACAGCGTGTCCACGTGGAGGAGCCCGGAGTGCGCAGAGACCGAGGTGGCTGCAAACTAGTCGCAAGGCGACAGGGCAGAGTGGCCCAACACGGCTAAGTTACCAGAGCAAGTGGACATTTCTCAGTTCTCCATGAAAGAAGATGTGGGTGTATCCATGTCAAAATTAGAGCCCTATGCAATGACATGCAGACCTCCTTCACAAACCTTAAGGACAGGCTCAACACGATTGAAGGAAATGCGCCTGGACGCCCAAATGTCAGAGCTAGAGATGCAAGAAGAAGAAGTGGTCCTGGATCTCGATGACCTAGGAAACCGTGAGAGGAGTAATAATATTAGGATCATCGGACTGAGAGAAAAAGAAGTGGAAACTCCTGTCCACGTGGAGAATAAGGTACAAGACATTATCAACCTCATGTTCGAGTCGGAAAGGCAGCTGGAACAAGCGCACAGAGGAGGGAAGCCGTTAAGAAATGGTCCAAGGTTGATCATAGCAAAGTTCCACAGATACATGGTCCGAGCAGAGGTGCTAGCAAAGGCCAAGGAACTGCAGGACCTGGAATTTGAGGGTTACAATATAAAACATTTTCAGGATCTCTCCAGTATGAGGCTGTCCAGAAGAAGAGACTGCCACCCATTGTCTCAGAGGCTCACAGAACACGGGATCAGGGCTGCAATTTGAAGTGGAATAAGTGACCTATTGAATAACGTCACCAGCGGAGGCAGAGCAAGTGCTGTGCCATCTAACTGCATCTGAGAAGGGGCCAGGAGAGGAGCGTAACGACACAACAGGAGGGCAGGACCGAGGATACATCTGGGCGGGTCCACAGCACAAAAGGTGAGGGAAAAGTGCCCACAAGTATATGAGGCTCAATGGATCTTCCCCGAAGACATGCACGTGAGCGCCTCGCCAGAGGTAGTGCAAAGCTTTGCTCAGACTGTCACTGTCTTGAAGAGGCTGACACTGAATACAAAGGAGTTCATATGAGCGCCAACATGGGATTGTGGATCTCATGCCCCAAGTGGCCGTTTGAAGAGGAGAGGGCGTCTCATAACTTTCAATGGTTATCATACTGTTAAGTTCGAAGTTCTGTTGTTAGTATGCTAGGTGGGAATGTGCGGGGTAACTGGATGTGAGAAAACAGAGCTAAGTTCTCCTTTGAGCATGGTGGAGTTCAAGGGCAGGAGTGTTCAACAGTCTGTTTAGAGATGTGATGTGCAGAGGTACCGGGCAGTAAATGACGATGGTGCAGGGTGGGGGGGGGGTTCCGCACTCGCTATAGGCACTCTTAATGTGAAAGGCCTCAGCTCCCCCAGTAAGAGGTCACTGGTAGCCTGAGAGTTTAGGGCTACAGGGCTGGATGTGCTATTTCTACAAGAGATGGATGGAACTTAAATCGGGTGAGAAGAGGCCAATCAGAGGTGCAGGTATAGGACAAGTTTATTGGGCATCTGGGGCCATCAAGTGGGATGTAGTGGGAATTATCATGCATAGACGCTTGAAACTGCAGGGGGTGGTGACCACTAACCAGCTTGAGAGACGGTTGTTACTGGTGCATGGGGACCTGGAAGGGCTGTGGGTTGTACTTGCTGCAATTTACGTCCCCAATCAGGACCAGAGGAGATTTAATGGAGCAGCACCGGACATAGTCATGCCCTGCGGCGGGGTGGGGGGGATTTACGATAATAAGAGAGGACTAACTCCTGGGCAGATGAACGAGACACACAACAGCTAGTGCGGATTAGGAGCCGGTTGGTGCCCTTGGACGAGCCATAGCTGCTAGGGGACTTATAGATGCCTGCAGGCAGATTCACCCTAATCAGAAAGGATACACCTTTTACTCCACACCACATGCTACCTACACTAGGATTGACTACTTGCTGCTAAACAGAGACCAGGGCGGGAGGCTTTTGGACTCTGTGAATAGGCCTGTGGGTTGGACAGACCATGATATGGTACAAATGGAAATTGACATGGCAGGGATCTGTGGATCTGTAGGGCAGACGCTAAATGGAGGTGCAATAAATCCCTATGGTGTGCCTCGATTTTCACGTAACAACTCTTCACAACATAGCAGAATATTTCAAAATTAATGACACAGGGGAATCGACGTGAACATTGTGTGTGAAGTAGGCAAGGATACCTGGAGGGAATACCCAATGAGGGAGGGGACCCAGAGGAAGAGGGTGTGGACATGGAAGAGGTCCTACGGGAAGATATTGCGAGAAGAGAAGACAGGATGCACTCTAGAGAAGGGTACATGGAAACAGACCTCCAAGGTGTTGGGGCTAGGGGATACCCTCCGTAAACACAGGTTTCTCAAGCACAAATTGTATGAAAAGGGGGACCAAGTCAATGCTCTACTAGCAGCAAGGATCAGAGCGCAAAGAGTGGATAGGTGGGACTCTGCTATACAGGATGGAGGGGGAACTTCCAAGACAAGGCCCAAGGAGATAGCGGCCTATGGAACATGGAAAAGGGGCAATCAAACATCTAACATTGACTACGTAATACTTTCACGTTCATTGTATAATTGGTGTAACAGATTCAAGATTATCAACACACATCTGAGCAATCACAATATATGGTTCGCCACACTTGAATTATACGGTAAAAATCAAGCCATGAAGCTGTTACAAGTGCTGCCTTTAAGTAGTGGGGGAATAAACTCAGAAAGTTTACCTGTAAGGGAGCCAAATTAACAAGCAAACTAGAACACTTGATTAAGGATGCTGGGAGTGAATGCATACACAGGAAGTGTATCAGTAAAATGTTTAATGATTTTATTTGGGAGAGTGAAACAGAAAAAAGATCACAAAAAGGAATATTCCTCATGTACATGTATCCAATGCCTTAATATGGGAGCGCAAGGAAAAACTTAGGGCAGACCTTACAGCACTACATCAAGAGACACTGGATACTAAAATGAATTGTGAAAACAAGAAGGCCTTGTTCAGAGTCTATATGAACTGGCTACGGAACCAGAAATGTCAGTTAATTCAAGAGGATGGTGAGAGGATGATGTTAGCTCTCATGGAGAGCAACACTATGAATTACTGGTCCCTGATGAACTCATATTCAGCTAAGCAGGTAGAATTGCAAATGTAACTGGGCAATGGTGAGAATATTAGGCTGAAATGTGCCACGAACAAATATAATCACCCATGGGTGGGACCCGGTGTGGTACATGGAAAATTGACTGATCAGGAGGACTTAAGGCGATTGATAATAAAATCATCTAATTCAAATGCCCCGGACCAAATGGACATACGATCTACATTCTTAAGTCCAATGTGGACACCTGGTCCTTGGTACTGACATATTTTACCCAAGACATGGGAAGAGTCCATAATAGTACCTAGTTTCAAAAAGGGCAATCGGTCAGACCCTAATAACTATCGGCCGATTGCCCTCTTGGATTGGGATAGCAAAGTTTTCTCTGCTCTAATACTGGAGAAATTGGAGCTATGGACAACATTTTACCAAGGAATCAATGTGGATTTAGAAAGGGCCAATCGACCACGCTTAATGGCCTTATATTGTCAGTAATCAAGGACGGTACTGGGAACAATGTGACTGGCCCTCCGAACCAAATGTATGTTGCACTTATAGACTTCTCTAAAGCATTTGATCTTGTAAATCAGAATTTGTCATGGAGTAAGTTAAAGAAGTGCGGGATTCCCCCATCACTTTTAGCTATATTGAAGTATATTCACAAAGGAACCTCAGTGACGGTGAGACTTGATGCTTGGGGCTCTTTAACAGGGAACCTCCGTACAACAAAAGGACTCCATCAGGGCTGCGTACTGGCCCCATTTTTATATAATCTGTACTTAGCTGACATGAATGAGGCCCAGGGAAAAGTTGCCTTGATCAGCCCAAAGATAGGAGGATTCCCTATCAGTTGGCTCTCATATGCGGATGACATGGCACTGTTAGATGGTTCGCCCGTTGGGCTGCAGAGGTTTCTTGGAGCACTGTCAGAGTATGCAAAGGCCAACAAACTGATTACAAACAACAAAAAAGTAATGTTATCACTTTTGGCAATAATAAAAAGAGAACTAAAAGGGCCGTTTGGACTATCAATGAAACAAAGATTGAGATCAAGGAAAGAGTAATATATCTTGGTTTTAATCTGTTTAAATTGTCACATAGAATACTCCTTGTGAATAGCATTGAAACTAAGATCGATCAGTTGGCAATCCAGGTGAAATGGATCTTAAATAAATTCTGTAAAGTTCTCTGTAAAACCTCTCACGTTTTATGTGGGCAAGGTTATACCTAAGATGCTGTATGGCATGGAGATTGACCCAATGGCATACAACATGCCAGGGGAGTGGTTGGAGGGTAGATTGTGGAAGAAGGTATCGGGACTCCCTCCTTCCCTTCCCATGGCATCCTTACACTTTGAACTGAGTCTTCTATCACTGGAATATTGGTTTAACTGGCGGCCCCTATCATTGGTGGGTAAAATCATATCACCTGTACAACACTCTTCATACTCATATTTGTGGCAATGTATGAGTGAGAAAGAAATCACTATTCCAGAATAAAATGTTAGCGCTGGCAGATGATGATTTGATTGGACTGCAGAGAGAGTTGGTGGGCAACCCACTGAGAATTAAAAAGGCATTGAAAGAAAGATTGGATGCGTACTATCTCAAGAACAAGAAGTTATAAAATATACCCAACCTTCTCATTTACTGATAAACCACTTGGCCAGCTTCCAAAATATTTGAATTGTTACTCATGTTCAAATACAAGAAACCAATTCCTAAGACTGCGCTAAACATACTCTGACTGGGGAAGTAAAATATGCTGTACGCAACAACAAAAAAAACGAGGGTGAAAAATGTATGCCCCCGTTGTAAGGTGGTGGGAGCAACTGAAACATTGAGACATACTCGTGGAATGCCCAACATTCACACTAGTTAGAACTATATTTTTGGGACGCTTCTTTCATATTGAAAATGATTTTGTAAATTTGGATGATATATGGCTTTGTATGTCAGTGGGATCCAAAATATTCCTAACAAACAAAATAATACAAATGTTAAACAAGTTAGGCTTAACTGGATATTAGCCGAGATATGCTGCAAGTGTATATAATATTTGTTTTTATTGATACTAATACTGATGTGATTTTAAAATGCAACAATTGTAACAATAAATGCAGTGATTGTATCAACTTTTCTTTTAATTTTTTTTCACTAAATGTATAATAATTAATGTAGTAATTGTATTAACTTCTCTTTTTTTACTCACTAGATGTATAAATGTAATTGTGTAAAAGATACAAATTTTTCTCAAAATAAGAAAAAATTTAAAATTAAAAAAGATAGCGCCCTGCTTTACAAAGTATTATGTGAAACTCTACCAGAGTGAATGCCAAGAGGGCGCCACAGCACCCGAGGAATACCTCTGAGCTATAAACATGTCTAAGGTTACCCGAGAAGGGATAGGAATCATGGAAGAACCAATTACTGAGGAGGAGATTTTTGCGGCCATAAACACACTCCCTAATGGGAAAGTCCCAGACGGAGACAGATAAACAATAGGATTTTACAAACAATTTACATTGACGCTACTACCATTCATGGCAAAGTTTACAATAACATCCTAAACACAGGTGTGGCCCCACAGTCCTTCAGCAAGGTGCCGATATCTGTTATTCCCAAGGAAGGTAGGGACCCGGGCTAATGCCAATCTTACCGCCTGATATCAATGCTTAATCTGGACAAGAAAGTCTTTACAAGGTAGCTTTCCACACGACTAGAGGGGATGATGCCAAGCCTCATACACCCAGACCAGGTGGAGATTATTTGGGGACAGCAGGGAGCAGGCGCAATGCAAAAAACATTGAACCTTATGGAGCACATGGAATGGCATGGGGGAGATATTAAGTGTTACTCACTGGGGTGACTAACATACTCGTAGTCCATAGTCCCCTTTTCGCCATCATGTATGGGCGTCCCTCGCTAGGGATGGGAAACAGAAACTTTTCCACCAGAAAAATAACACTTTTCCTTTAAATGTATATGCGCGCGGCCTTGGGAGCATGCAGTCCCTTAACCACGCCCACCGGCGCCACACCTCAGTACCCTTTGACGCATCAGCTGTATTAAACTGCTCAACCTCTCCTCTCTTTTTTAGGGTGAAGGATGGTGGAACGTAGGGAGGAAAGGGGACTATGGACTAGGAGTACGTTAGTCACTCCAGTGAGTAACACTTAATTACTCTTATATCCCATCCCACTGGGTTGGCAGAAGAGAAAGTTAACTTGTTGACCTGGACCCCTGATCTGGCTAGGTATGCCAAAAAAGACAACCCCTGGTCCAGAGTGCAAGATAGCGGGTCCACTCCTTTTTCCTTGGACCAGAAGCAGAACCTGGTCCATTTTCTATTGTACTGTTTTTGAGTAGCGGGACTCCTGACTCCCTGGGTGATTTCTAGGTTGTCCAGAGACAGCTGGAGATGTTGAAGACTTACCTGCTCAGGTACCAGGCTGATAGGTGTAGCCTCTACAGGGAGGGGTAGAGGACCACTCCCCCCTGCTCTCCAACGGGAGAGGTACTTCTGGCTGGACTGCCAGCTGTCGAAGGTCTGAGAACCAGGGCCTGGCAGCCCACTGAGGTACTATGAGAATAAGACACAGCCGCTGGGTCTGCCTGATCTTGCAAACAACCTTGTGGATGCGAGGAGTAGGAGGAAATGCATACGCCCACATCCTGTTCCAGGGTATCTGAAGCACGTCCCCAAGGGAGCCGTGCCCTCGTCCCCCCAGGACGTGAACTGCTGAAAAGTCCAGTTGTTGTCCGTCACAAACGGGTCTGTGACCGGGTGACCCCACCTGCTGAAAATCTCCTGAAGGACCCTCTCGTTCAGTTGCCATTTGTACTAGTCAGAGCCCAACCGACTGAGTCTGTCTACCTCCTGGTTTGACTCTTCCGGCAGGTGCACCGCTGAGATCCAGATGCCCTGCGCAATCGCCCACCCCCAGATGCTGAGGGCCAGCCTGCATAGGGACGGGGATCTGGTGCCCCTGTTTGTTGAGGTAGTACATGCAGGTAGAATTGTCCGTCCGAATGCAAACTGCACTGCTCCTGAATAATGGGAGGAATGCCTTGAGTGCCAGCCAAATGGCCATCATTTTCAGCCAGTTGCTGCGATCTTGTTGGTTGGTCCTGGACCATGAATGTGTTCCCAGGGTAGCCCCCCCACCACTGGAGTGAGGTATCTATAGATATGGTATGATCCGCTGGAGGTGGTCTGAAAGGCCTGCCCACCATGAGGTTAGTATCCAGCCTCCACCATCTGAGGTCTTGCTGTAGGTGAGCGGGAATTGTGGCCCGTGCTCCTTGATGACCCGACTCCTAATCCCAGGATGCCGAAAAATGCAGCTGCAGCCTCTTCATTCACAACCTGGCATAAGGGATAGCCAGGGAGCATGCCACCAGTACTCCCAGCAGGGAGTGAGCGAGACAGGCTTGGATCGCCACCTTCTCCCCAGTGGGTAACACCTTCCGCTTCTTCATATCCCACAGCAGCCCCAAAAACACCAGTGTTGGTGTAAGGTAGAGCTGAGACTTCTGGAAGTTGATTGAGAACCCCAGTTCATGGAGTGTACTCATGAGTCTGGCTGCCAAGTACCTGACCTGCTACAGGGAACCCCCCTCGAGTAACCAGTCATCGAGGTAAGAAAATACATGGTGGCCCTCCAACCTGAGCAGAGAAGCCACACCGTCCATCAGTCTTGTGAATACCCTCAGCGCAGAATTCAGGGCGAACAGCAGCACCTTGTGTTGAAAGTGCAACCCCATGACCCAGACCCTGAGGAAGGATCGATGAGACTGCACTATGGGGACGTGTAAATATGCGTCTTTCAGATCCAGGGAGCACGTCTAGTCCCACCCACACAGCATCTCTGCTATAAGAGTTGGCATCACCATTTTGAACTTCTGCAGAGGTAGGTACAGATTCAGGAAGGATAGATCTATGACCAGTCACAGGCCTGCCTGGTTCTTCTTTTGAATAGCAAAGATGCAGGAGTAAAAGCCTGGCCCCTGCTGAGGAAGAGGAACCTCCTCCACCACCCTGCTTGCCACAAGGCAACGTATCTCTGCTAAGAGTGATAGAGTCCCGTTCTGTGGGGGGAGGGAGGGAAGAGGGGGAGGTGACGTTAGGGGAAGCCGGAAGCCCGAGGAGACAACCGAAACCATGCAGGTCTGTCACCAGATAGCTCTGCTAGCGGTATCTATGTGTGCCACTGTGGCCTCCATAATGTCATGTGCCACTAGTTTTGCTTCAGTGAGCCCTGCCTTGAAGTAGGCTTGCCTGTGGGCTGGAATGTCCAGGAGAAAGTCACCAATTTCCCTCCACAGCCGTTGATTAGCAGCCGCCAGTTTGGCATCAGCGTTGGCTTGTCTGAGGAGGACCCCTGCATTAGAGTGCACCTTCCTCCCATAGGCCTCTAGCCTTTTTTCTTCCTTGCCCATTACCGCTTAAGATGAGGTGCTCGCTGAAGAGGTCTGAGGTTTGGTGTTCATGGACGCCGCCGCAATTACTGACGAAAGTGTCTGGGGGTGAACTGACCAGAACAGCGCTTCGCCCTCTACCTGCATTAATTTTGATTCCAGTCTTTTATTCACTGGCTGTGTGGAGTGGGGCTTGAGCCAACCCTTCTTAGCCAGAGCCTCCACTTCCTTCAGCAAAAGGATGCCGGATCTGGATTCCGCCTTGATGGAGAGTACTTTTGCCAGTACCCCCAACTCCAGCAACTCCTTTCTCGGGCTGAGGGATGCCCAGTTATTCCGCTAACCCAGCGATTCTGTCATGAAAGGCCCTTGCCGAAGATGGCATGTCCTGTTCCTCCTCATCTGTGTCTTGCTGGTCTCCTGCGTTAGTAGGGGCCACAGGGTCCATAGACGTCAGGCCTGCCGCTGGAGATGGCACAGGCACTGGAGCTGGAGGCGCTGTGACTGGAGCCACCAGAGGTACGGGCAGCGGTGGAGGTGCAGGTTGTGCAGGCATCGGCTGAGGCAGCAGTATGGGTGGAAGCATGTACTAAATTATGCCCTTACGAATGTTCCCCATCTACAGGGACCGCATAAGGGACAAAAGACAAACATTTGTCAAAGAAATGCTCCAAGCAGGTGGGCTGGGAGCAGTCCTACACAGGAAAAAAAGAGGATCAGCCTTAGATACAGTGTTGGCGCTCTAAGTGGAGGATATTTAGGGAGTATATAATAGTAGGAGTAGAGATGCTGCAACTGAGGGATGCCACAGAGGCTGACCTGGGCTTGGACAAACTGAAGGGAAAAAGGCCCACCTGTCGCGCTTCTCAAAATTAGATGTTGGCACAAGTAATAGGTTTAAAAAAATAAACGATTTTTAATTCAGCATCGTAAGTATAAACACATATAAATCGAAAAACTGGTTAATTGAAAACATGAAAATTAAAGCACAAGAAACTTTAAGAAACTTTTTGTCAAAGTGGAATCTAGTCAATGCGAAAATATGATGTCCTTAGTTACTTTCACTAAGTCTGTAGTACAATCCAATCAATGCGAAATTGTAATGTCCTTAGTTGCTTTCACTAAGTCTTGGTATTAGGATCAGAGTTTCAAAAAATACAGATTGGCTGTGGCCTAAGTTGTTGTTGCTAGATCCTGATTCTTGATTTATGAGAACAGGGTTTCCAATAGTGTTAGGGAGTTGTCACTGGGTCAAGGTATCCTTTGGTTGGAGTGGATCCTTATTAGGGTTATGACCTTAGTTAGATTCACTAGGTCTTTTAAATTGTGAGACACAATAGTTTCCTGTAGATATCTTGAAATTCCAATTTGGAGTTGGGAATACAGTTGACTCTTGGGTTATAGTGGTTCCTTGAGACAGCAGTCCTGTAGTGGATTCAACTTGGAGGTGTAGTCAGAAGTAGTTCCTGAACACGTGTTTCCGCGCCGCAGGGTCACGGCGGTTCTTCAGGAGGAGTATAAGGTATGTTGAGACAAAGGTTGTCTGAGAGGAAGAAGAGAAAGGGGGTAAGGTTTGAAGGAGCATTGCGTCTTGTGCTTACTAGTCATATGGGTAAAACTCTGTGTAATTAAATGGGTGCATCAAATTTGGTACTTACATATTTGTGGAGTCAATGTTGTAAATGATGTTTATTCGGCTCGGTCAATGAAGCATATGATGGTTGTTGCAAATGGTCTGGTCTGAAATAGTTAAAATGCACACATTTGTGGGTGCTCACGTTGTGAGGTTCTCAAATTTCAATATGCCATATAGTGTGGTCTTAGGATGAGTGGCTAGGGGTATACATTTAAATTGCCATGAAGAAATTCTGAGCAAGTGACTTTAGTGGATATTTCGGTGTGAAGTGAAGAGCAAGTGATGATAGATGAGGCTATACAAAGCTGGCTGTAAGTTTGTGCAGTGATGAGGGTGAGAGGCCTGAATCGGCATTTTAAAATAAAGATGGAGTATACTCATAGCTATGTAAAAAATGGGGTGTTCAAGTGGGCCATAGTCAAAGTAATTTAGCAAGATGCTAAAGAAAATTCTGCTTACCGCTTTAGGTTTAGAGGGCCTTCTCGTTCGATTGCTTTTACCATTCTGTTTTGGAACGGTGTGTTTATAACGCTAAGCGTTGCGGGGTAACGTGTGCGCGATGATGTCATACGCATGCGCATTGCTGCGTATATGAACATATTTGGGCAATCACCAATCAAGATATAAGATCTCCGATAGCCAACCATTTTTTGGAATCACACCAACCAACCCAAATCAATCAACTAGAATTCTATGGAATTGACAAACTCAAACCTGCCCCCAGAGGAGGCAATATGGAACACAAATTAAGACAACAGGAAGCACGCTGGATCTGTCTAATGGACACCTGCAACACCGGTCTGAACACAGTGCAGGTCCTATGTCACTTCCTGTAAAGCCTGTGACTGGATAAATTCACCAACACAAACATCAACCCAATACTCACCATCTAGGTTACATCACACTTTAACACTAAACAATGCCACGCCAGTTTTTCAACTTCCCACCTAACCATTTATTATCCATATTCCTGTCACCTCCCGTGCTTTACCTATCTTGTCTCCCACTACCCTCTTCTTTTCACCATTGCTCCTCTTAGACCACATGACCCCTATGCCACAGCCTTTTCTCATGCAAATACAGAGCATGTCTTGCGCTTTCTTATTCTGATTTTTAGCACAACATGCACCTATGACCCAGCTGACACCTGGCTGGAGATCTTCAACCACCATTTAAACTCAACTCACCTCTTTATCATTAACAACATCTACCCCGTATTGTTCCAGCCAACACCTGGCTGGCAACTATTGTCCCAATTATCTTTTTATCTTTTTTTCTTTTCCAGCTCAACACATTGTTGATAATTGGAAAACCTTCACTTCTGTTCTTTCTCCCTCTTTACCATTTTTCAAATATTTACACTTTCTACTAAACATGCAGGCGTCCCAGCCGCAAAACGACATTCCTGAGAGGATACGTAGACGCGGTGACGAAATAGCGCAGCAACGCACGTGCGTATGACATCATCGCGCACACGTTACCCCGCAACGCTTAGCATTATAAACACACCGCTCCAAAACAGAACGGTAGAAGCAATCGAACGAGAAGGACCTCTAAACCTAAAGCGGTAAGCAGAATTTTCTTTAGCATCTTGCTAAACTACTTTGGCCCACTTGAACTCCCCATTTTTCACATAGCTATGAGTATACTCCATCTTTATTTTAAAACGCCGATTCAGGCCTCTCACCCTCATCACTGCACAAACTTACCGCCAGCTTTGTATAGCCTCATCTATCATCACTTGCTCTTCACTCCACACCGAAATATCCACTAAAGTCACTTGCTCAGAATTTCTTCACAGCACTTTAAATGTATACCCCTAGCCACTCATCCTAAGACCACACTATATGGTATATTGATATTTGAGAACCTCACAACGTGAGCACCCACAAATGCATGCATTTTAACTATTTCAGACCAGACCATTTGCAACAACCATCATATGCTTCATTGACCGAGCTGAATAAACATCATTTACAACATTGACTCCACAAATCTGTAAGTACCAAATCTGATGCACCCATCTAATTACACAGTTTTACCCATATGACTAGTAAGCACAAGACGCAATGCTCCTTCAAACCTTACCCCCTTTCTCTCAACATACCATATACTCCTCCTGAAGAACCGCCGCGACCCTGCGGAAGGGGAAACACGTGTTGAGGAACTACTTCTGACTACACCTCCAATTTGAATCCACTACAAGACTGCTGTCTCAAGGAAGCACTCTAACCCAAGAGTCAACTGTATACGCAACTCCAAATTGGAATTTCAAGCTATGTACAGGAAACTATTGTCTCTCACAATTTAAAAGAAGCAGTGAATCTAAGTAAGGTCATAACCCTAATAAAGATCCACTCCAACCAAAGGATACCTTCACCCAGTGACAACAACTGAGGTCACAACTCCCTAACACTATTGGAAACCCTGTTCTCACAAATCAAGAATCAGGATCTAGCAACAACAATTTAGGCCACAGCCAATCTGTATTTTTTGAAACTCTGATCCTAATACCAAGACTTAGTGAAAGCAACTAAGGACATGATATTTTTGCATTGATTAGATTCCACTTTGACAAAAAGTTTCTTTTTCCATATGTGCTTTCATTTTCATGTTTTCAATTAACCAGTTTTTCGACTTATATGTGTTTATACTTACGATTCTAAATTAAAAATTGTTTATTTTTTTAAAGCTATTACTTGTGCTAACATCTAATTTTGAGAAGCGCGACAGGGAGGCCTTTTTCCCTTCAGTCCTACACAGGGGCCTGCTGCGGTGGCATAAACACCTGTCTGCCCCCGCTGTGTGAGTACATAGCCTCAGTGTACCGTGCTTGCCCTGTGAAGGTCGGGTACATAGTGCTCCAAGTGATAGGAGTCATAGGAACCTAATCCACCCTGGCCATAGGTTCTCGCCTTTGCGGTTCACCTCTTTGGCGGGCTTCTTGCCTGGTCAAGACTGTTTCCCGTCTTTGTGGTGCAGGCCTGGCCGCCCTCTTGTCTGCGCATCCTGCCATCTTGTCTGTGCCCTCTGCACGTGGGACCATGGCTGATGTGGGCATGGGCTCGGCCTGTATACCTGAATGCACCGGCTCTGCCCCGCCCTGCACCTCAGGTGTGGGCAAGGTAGGCTGTTGGGCCTCAGCCATGGGGCCGGTAGTGCTGTCTGCACTGCATGTAGGCGCCCCCTCAGGTGTGTGACCAGTAACAGAGCTGAGCCCCTCGGGATGTGTCCTGGTACCATAGCCAGCAGGGCCTTCGGTGGCGGAACCGGGAAGGCCCCTAGACCCTTGGCCGTTAAGCCGGTAGCTACTAGTGCCTCAGTGTCCTTCCTGCCAGTTTGAGGGTCCAACTGACCCCTCCCATTAACGGGCTTCCCATGAAAGGACTTGCCACAGCAGGGTGCATTGGAGAAGAGTACACTTACCTTATTGGTGTTCCTGCGTACGTATTCCTTAATGCTTGCGGACGGAGTCCTGGAGAATAACTCACTCCACCGGGCAAGTCAGTTTCTGAGGGACCAGGGTGTGAGAGAGTCACATGCCGAGCAGCCTTCCCATCTGTGGTCTTCCCCAAGGCACCAAAGGCAGAGCAGAGCGCATGTGGATCTGAGGAGGGAAAGGACCTGTTGAACGGGCACCTGCTGAAGCCAGCCCCGGCCGACATGCATCGCGACAGCCGAAGGCACCGGCGGACGGTGTTCCCAGAACCTGAATAGTAGAAAGATTAGGGAAAGCACATGGAATTACAAGGCTTGAGGCCTCCCTCCGGGAGCGCTGGTGAAAGCAGTCCGCTCCAGTCGACGCAGAAAAGAGGACTGAGGTGTGGCGCCGGTGGGCGGGTTCAAGAAAGCGCACGCGTATAAATGTAAAGGGAAAGTGTTATTTTTCTGGTGAAAAAGGTACTGTTTCTGTCCCTAGCGAGGGACGCCCATACAGGATGGAGGAAAGGGGACAGGATGTAGGAGGATATGCTTTGATCAGCCTTGATGCAGAGAAAACGTTCGACTGGGTGGAGTGGGTGTTCTTGTTTGCAGTCTTGGAGAAGGTGGATTTTAGGGAAAGGATGAGAAGAGGCATAAGAGCACTATATACCAACCCCACTACACAGGTAGTAGTCAATGGCAAGATGTTCCTGAATTTAGCTTGAGGAGAGGAATGAGGCAGGGGTGCCACTTGTCCCCACTATTATTTGCCCTAACTATACTGCCATTGGGCACCAAGCTAAGAAATGACAGTAGTATAAAGTGCATAATGGTAGGGGAGAGAGAATACAAACTAGGGAGGTATGCGGATGATATCCTCCTCCATGCTCGTGACATAGTGTGCTCAGCCCGGCAAGCGCTGCACATTGTGGAGAACTACAGATGTGTGGCAGGGTTTAAAGTCAATACCTCCAAGTCAACCCTTTTCCCCTGTAGCCTTGAAGAATCGCTCCCAGTAGAAGACCTGCAAGAACTCAGAATCCCGCTATAGAGACCCAAGATAAAATATTTGGGAGTACAGATCACTAGTGTCTTACCGTGTGTGTTCATCAAAGACCTCAGATCACACCCACTCATCCTGTGACTTAGCCTTGACTGCTCTCCAAGCTACCATGAATTGGTCCGGCTATCTTCCAAGAAGTGTTCCCTGTTTCACTAACAAAGGAGGCCTCCTAAACTTCGGTTCACCAGAGCAGTGTTTAGAAATCCATTCTAACAACCAGAGGACCAAATGTCACAAAGAGCTGAGTGGTCTTTCATAATTACTTAGTGCGAGCAACGTAGAACCTCAAAGCATGTACGACACCCAAGGAATGTAAAGATCATTCTGTATATGAAGCAGGGAATCCGAAGAAGACCAATAACAGGAGCGGTTCATTGAGGTGGAATGTTGAAGGAAAATCGGGCACAAAAGATGGGTTAGTGGGTAAAACCACCTTGGACTTGTGGAAAGTCAGGTAGGGTGCCTTGCAGGAAACGCTTGGATCTCGCCTACCCTCAGTGCTGATGCAATGGCAACTAGGAAGCCTGTTTTCCAAGAGAGAAATTTGAGTAAAGCCTTGTGCGTTTTCTCAAACATTGAAAAGAACAAAAGAGACCCTTGAGGACCACCTTGACTAGCTGGTTAAACCAATGGGAAGGTGTGAAATTATAAGTTACTCACTGTAGTGCCTAACATACTCCTAGTCCATAGTCCCCTTGCCTCCATACTGTATGGGCGCCCCTCGCTAGGGACGGGAAACAGAACCTTTTTCAACAGAAAAAATGTCTTCCCCTTTAAATTTAGGTGTACGGCCCTTGGAGCATGCGTTCACCTGACTCTGCCCACCCGCTCCACTCCTCAGTCCCCTTTGTTGTGTTGACAATGTTATGACTGCCTAATGACACAGATGTTAAGGGGGAGGATGGTGGGACGTATGGAGGAAAGGGGACTATCCCCTTTTTGCCATACTGTACGGGCGATTACAACTGAATGCAGCCCTGGGGAGGAGAGAGGCCCCTCTAAGAAAACAATATCTCCAAAGCTGCCTGGCCAAATGCCAGATCTGGCGCTGGCATCCAAGCAGTAGTGTTTGCAAAACGCTGATGGGGAAGCCCAAGTAGCCGCCATGCTGATCATCTGCCATGGGACGTGTCTTTGGAAAGCCTCTGCCGTGGTCTTGGCTCTGATGGCATGTTCATGCATGTTTTCTGGTGAATACATCTGCTGCCCCTCATATGCCTCCTTGATGGCCATAACCATACACCTTGCTATGGAAGCCTTGGAGGCTTGACAGCCTGGTTTTGATCTGCCAAAAGTCATGAACAAGGCATCCGATTTACAGAAGATCTTGGTCCTGTCCAGCTAAAATCTTAGTGCACGCCTGACATCCAGACAGTGCAAAACCTTCTCAGCCTCGTCCTTTGCATCCGCAAATAACATTGAGAGAACTATCTCCTCATTAATGTGAAAGGAAGGAACAACCTTAGGGAGAAAGGCAGGATGTGTACTGAGAACCACCTTGTCCCTGTGAAACGTGGTAGAAGGCTCTGAAGCCACCAGAGCCTGAATCTTGCTGATCTGGCATGCTGAAGTAAGGCTAACGCCATGGGTTCGAGGGGCTTATGAGCCAGGGCGCCCAACAATACGTTAAGGTCTGAGACCAGATGTGGACACTAGACTGGAGGATATAATCTGGGCAGTACCGCCAAATGTATTTTTACCACCGGATTGGACGAGGAGACAATGTTGTCTCCTGAATTCTTGTAGGCCCCTATGGCTGCCAGTTACGTACGGCAGGTGTCTACCTGCACACCTGAGTGAGCCAGATGCGCCGAGAATGATAACAGATTGTCTAGTGAGCAGGTCAGTGGATCAATCTTGTTTGTCTTTGCCCAGTGGCAGAAACTGGTCCACTTCCTCCTATATTGACTCCTGTTGGAGTCGCTTCTTGCCCCTTGTAGCCGGGTTGTCCTGTGATAAGTGCAGATGCGTCAGGGTGACCTGTTCAGGAACCAAGCTGCCAGGGCTAAATTCTGTGGAGCGGGGTGAACCACTGTGCCCCCTTGCTGGGAGAGTAAGTGGGCTGGGCCCAGCATGAGGTTTACTGAAGGTTGGTCCGACTGTCGACGAGCTCCGAGAACCAAGGTCTTGCCAGCCACCATGGCGCTATCAAGATGTCGAAGGCTCTGACTCCCTGACCCTGCAGATGACCCTGTGAATCTGCTGAGTGGGGGGGGGAACGCGTATGCATTCATGCCATTCCACATGATCTGCAACGCCTGACTTGCCCCAGGCAGGAAGCGAACTGAGGACACCTCCTGTTGTTCATGGTGGCGATTAGGTCTACCTGAGGGTGGCCTCACTTGTCGAAGATCCCCCTCAGGACCGTTTCAACCAACTGCCACTCATAGTTGGCGATTCCCAGCCTGCTGAGCCTGTCGCCTCCAAGTTGGATTGCACCGGCAGGTGGACTGCCGATAAGTAAAGGCTGTTGGACAGTGCCCACTCCCAAATGTCGATGGACAGCCAGCAGAGAGGAGGGGACCTGGTACCTCCCTGCATGTTTATGTAATGCATGCAAGTCGAGCTGTATGTGGCTGGATGCAGACCGACCTGCTGATGAACATGGGGAGGAATGCTTTGAGGGCCAGCCAGATGGCCATCATCTCTAGCCAATTGATGTGTTGCATCTACTCTGGTTGTGAGAATACTCCATGGACACTGTGGTTGTCTCCCATCCCTCTAGGGACGGGTCTATGGTAATGGTAATCTCTGGAGAGTGCTGCCAGAAAGATCTTCCCACCAACAGCTTGGTCTCTGCACTCCACCACTCCAAGTCCGGGTGCAGGTGATGTGGTATGCTGACAAGAGCTGCCTGGGAGTCCATCTCCTGATTCGAAGAGGCTGAGAAATGCAGCTGCAGCCTCCTCATTTTGAGTTCTGTGTGCAGCACAGCTAGGAGGCAAGCCGCCATTATGCCAAGCAAGGGCTGGTACCACCATGCTGAAGTCACTGGTCTGCTGAGAAAATCCCTGGTAGCCTTCCCGATTGCTGTGATCTTGTCAGCCGAGTGGAAGATCCTCTCCACCCTTGTATCCCAAATTAGCCCCAGGAATGTTAAGGACTGAGTGGGGAGGAACTGCGACTTCTTGAGGTTGATAGAGAAGTCCAGATCGTATGGCATGTGCATCCGTGCTGATGCTGTGCGCCATACAGCCTTAGGAGACTTCGCTCGGACTAGCCAGTCGTCGAGGTATGGATATAAGTGGTAGCCTTCCGCCCTGAGCAGGGCCGCTACCAAGCTCATTAACCTTGTGAAAACCCTTGGAACCGAGTTGAGGCCAAACGGGAGGACATTGTACTGAAAATGAAAGCCCATGATCCTGAACCTCAGGAAGAACGATGGGGACGTGCAGGTAAGCATCCTTCAGATCCAGGGAAAACATCCAGTCTCCCCACACAGTGTCTCTGCAATAAGAGCCGGAGTAACCATCTTGAACTTTTGAAGGGGTAGGGAAAGGTTCATGGAAGAAAGGTCCAGTACAACTCTCAGACCAGCCTGGTTCCTTTTCTGAATGGTGAATATTTGGGAATAGAAGCACAACGTTTGTTGCGAAGCTGTGACCGCCTCCACCACCTGACTCGTGATGAGCAAGCAGATTTCTGTCAAATGAGTTGCCATCCAGATCTGCAGGAATGGAGGGGAGGAAAGAGGAAGTGGAGGGTTTGACAGGCGGAAGCCCGTGGAAACTACAGAGAGGATCAATGGGTCCGCGAACCTTGCACGCCCGGAATGGAAATGATGGGCAAATCTGCCCCCCACTGGAGACTTGTGGATCTGGATGACATTGTCACAACTTCTTACCCTCTGAGGCTGGTGCCTGGGAAGAGGACTGGAAAAACCCTCTGAGGCCTGTGGCGATACAAATCTCTCTACCTGCGGTGTCGATGTGAGCTACTGTGGCTTCCATGATGTCTTGGGCCATGATTTTGGCCTCTGCCAATACAGCCCTGAAGCCCGCCCAACTATGCACGGGGATAGCTCTGGAAGGAAATCTGTAATCTCCTGCCACAGCTTTTGATTCACTGCAGCCAGCATAGCGTCAGCATTGGCCTGGCATAGATGGAGCGTGGCATTAGAGTAAATCATTTTGCTGTAAGATTCCAACAGCTTTTCCTCCTTCTCTAGGAGTGCTGAGGTGGGTGCCGATGACGAAGACTGTGGCTTGGAGTAAAGGGAGGCTGCAGCTATAACTGATGAATGCGGTTGAGAGTGCACTGCCAGAATGCGGGAGTCCCCCTTCCGTCTGCCTGCCTACACTTGGCATTGAGGCGTTAATTGGTAGGCTGCTTGAGTGTGGCTTCACCCATCCCTTTTTGGCCAGGGCTTCTACATCCTTTTGCAGAGGGATGCCAGCACCCCGGCTCCTGGTTGCTCACCTTGTAGCTGCGGAATAATGAGATATTCTACTACACCCGCCAGCTTCTTGTAGAAGGCCTTAGCTGACGAGGGAGTCTCCTGGTCCACGTACATATCGTCCACTTTGTCTTGCAGGCCGGGAGCTGTCGGAGAAGTGCTGGGTGCGGCCAGCTGTGGTGTGCTGACTGGCAGTGCCGGAGGCTGCTGCGGAGGCTGAGCGCGGGGACCAAGGGTTGACCTGGGGCAGGGGTGTGGATCACAGTTGGAGCCTTGGGTGGTGCCAGAGGGAGCATGTCCTTGATGACCCTTGAGGATGGTGCCCATCTGCAGTGATTTCCTGAGGTTAAAGACCTTTCAGAAGAACCTATCCTTGCATGCAGGAGAAGGGCCTGGGGGCGTAGGATCCGGGGCCAGTGGTTGCTGAGGTCTTGGCTGTCTTTGCCGCACAGCTTTGGGAGCTGTGTACCTCCCCTGTGAAGGTGTGGTCAGGTATGACGTTGACCAGGTCACTGGAGTGGTCCAGTCCCACCTAAACGTGCGTTCCCATGCCTGCTCTCCAGAAGGAGGTGGCTCTGGGCGAGCCGCCATCTGGCCTGGCGGCCATTTTGTCTTGCCCCGCACCACATGCCTGCTGCGTGTTGTCTGAAGAACCGGGCCCAGTCTCCAATTGTACACTTAAAAGCAAAGGTTCGGACCTTCCCTGCACCTCAGGTAGCGACCTGGGAGGAAGAGTGCCCTCAGCCATGACGCTGGTAGTGCTGCATATTGGTGCGCCCTCGGGCACTAGCCCGGTAGTAGAGAAAAGCCCCTCAGGATGTCCCCGGAAGCAGAGCCTTGCGGCTCCCGAGTGGTGGAACTGGGGGGAACTTGCGACCCCTCAGCCTGTTGGCCGGTAGCTTCGAGAGCCTCGGTCTCTTTGCTGGTTTTAGGACCTGGAGGGCCCCTCCTACTTGGGCACTTCCCTGGGATGGAGTGCGAAGGAGAACAGGGCACCTACCTTGGACATGGTCTTCCTCCTCAAGTAATTATGGATGTCCTCTGGAGGTGATCTCTCAAACAGCTCCCTCCACCTGGCCAAACGATTCTTCAGAGCTTGTGGGGTCAACACATCGCACACAGAACAGCCGTCCCAGCCATAGTCAGGGCCAAGGCACCGGAGGCAGAGCATGTGAGGATCTGATGTGGGGAAGGAACCCTCAGAGGCCTGACACCTGCTGAAACACGCCGTCATTGATATGCGCCGGGGAGGAGCGTGGCACCAGAGGATAGAATCTTCTCTGACACTTGCTAGGAGAGAAAACAAAGAAAAAACAGAAAGCTTCGGGGAAGAGCATGTGGAATTACAAGGCTGGAGGCCTAACCCAGGAGCGCTGGTGAATCAGTCTGTTCCCATCGACATGGAAAAGAGGACTGGGGAGTGGCACTGGTGGGCGGGGTCAGGGGAGCGCATACTACCAGGGCCGTGCCCCCACATGCACCTACATTTAAAGGGGAAGACAATTTTTCTGGGGAAAAAGGTTCAGTTTCCTGTCCATAGCATGGGACGCCCATACAGTATGGAGGAAAGGGTCAGTACGTAGGAGTAAGAATAGCGGGTGGAACAGGAAGACTGCCGCAAGGTGCACCTTGATGGAGGAATGCGCTAAGCCAGATCGAGCCAACGATAGCAGGTAAGGTAGTATGTTATTTGGCTGAATGGCTAAAGGGTCCAGGCCACGTGTTCTATACCAAATAGCAAAGCATGTCCATTTGCTGTTGTAGCAGGTGAGCGTAGATGAGGCGCATGCCCGCACCAGAATGTGTTTGCAGTCTTGAAGCAGTTGTATAGAGCTGAATTCTAGGAGTACAGGAGCCAGGCCGTCGGGTTGAGCAAGGCTGGGTTGTGATGGAGGGCTGCACCCTTGTCCCTGGAGGGCAGATCTTGAAGAGGAGGAATCCTCATTGTGGGAGCAGAAGTTAGTGAGAGGAGGTTGGTGTCATGATGCCTACCTCCAAGGAGCCAGACCAGGCCCAGCTACCCCAGAGGCAGACATCATGTCCCCGAGGGAAGTCTCAGCAGCCCCAAGTAGGGGCCCTTTGGACTCAGTCCTGGCGCCTTTGGCACCAGGCTCATGTTGGACAACAGTCCTGGCGCCAGGCTCATAAAAGATGACTTTGTGTTTAAAGGTGCTTGGTGTAAACTTACCTTATGCAGACCATGCTGCAACATCCAGGCCATGAGGCCTGAATGGGACTACTATATCTTTGGGGACTACTTAACCACACGGGTGTGGCCGGAGGAAGAATACATACCTGAGAGGAAGGATACATACCTGGAACTACTTTGAAGGCTATTTAAGCCACGCCCAAGCAGCAACTCACACTTCGCGTTGTTCTGCATCTAGCAGCTGGACGCTCACCGTGTCTGCTCCTGCATCCTGACTTCTGCCACGCCCGCCAGCATCCTGGAACACCTGCAAAGGGAGAAGAGAAGAGAATAGGAGAAAGAAGAGTCCTTACCTGCTAAATCCGCATTCCGGAGACATTTCGCCGACGATTCTGAAAAGGAAGACATTCATTTTAAAAGCACATCGCATCGATCGCTGCAGCGCCGCATTCCACTCACCTTTACTAGGCACCTCCATGTTCATCAGCGACCATCTGGATCCGCAGCTACATTTCAGCGCCTAGGGAGAAAAAGACAAGAACAAAGGTGAGCTAGGGAAGAGAATAAGAAAACTTTAATTTGCCATCATAAGACTTAGCTGTTGGGTCATTCCCACTTCATTTCGGGTCGGTGCCGCTTCCTGGCATTTCCGGACCCTGGCCCCTAAGGGGAAAAAAGACACAAGCATTAGTGCATTAATGCAAGGACACTAAAGGAACCTCTCATCAAACAACTCACCTGAGTTTCCTTCGTCGGTTCCATTGCTCATCTCGGAATCTTTGTTCTGCACCTGAAATAGAGACAACGGACAATTATTATTTCGGGCTCATACTTATAAACAGAATTCTCACAGTACTTTACCGGGAAGGTCAAGCAAGCTTGAACTCTCTACAATCCATGATCCAGTGAAGTAACTGGATTACAACGCGCCCCTGCATCGGAAGCAGGATGGAGAGCTCGTCCTTTCAGACCCTAAGGTGAGACTTCACGGGGAATGGCAGAAGGGTTTCGTGGAGGGTGATAAGGGAGTGGGAGGCTTACACATTATCCCGCAGATTGTTAATACTCCCTTGTCACACACAGAAGGATATTTCTGCGAGCCAGACAAGCCAGATTTGAGAGTCCGGTCCGGTCCATCTTCCGAGTCCTGCGCTTCACCATAGAAGAGGCAACAGCACTCCAAACCAGGCCTGCGCCTCCGTGGGAGTCAGGTGAGCGTAACAGTTGGAGCACCAGAACTGTCTTGGCCAGGCAGGGGCCACTAAGATCAGTCTGCACCGATGTCTGAAACCAACACTTGCACGATCAAGGAGATCGGGGGAGGGGCATGAAGGCATCCCTCGGCCTACCAGATGTAGCAACCTGCTTGCAAAGGCCATGCACCTCTTGTTCTCGCGGGTGGCAAAAATGTCAATTTCGTGAGTTCCCCAACAACGGAAAATCCAGCAGAGCTGAGACTTCTGGAGCTCCCACATGTGGCAGGAGCCGAGTTCCCTGCTACGGGAATCCGCCATGGTGTTCTGACCACTTGGAAGTTACAAAGGAATGAGGAACATGTGGCGTTTCAGTTCCCAGTGCTACAGTGCCTGAACTTATGCCAACAGAGAGAGATATCTGGTGCCTCCCTGCTTACGTACATAGATCATCATGGTGGTGATGTCCGTAAAGATCTGAACCACGCAACCGCTGATGTGGAAAGACTGACCTGAGTGCCCAAAAGACAGCACCCATCTCCAACATTTTGATATGTAGCGTGAGACGGGCATGGTATAAAGAGAGACACAGACTCAAAAGCAACAGATTGAAAACCTTGGTTGGGTTGGTGTAATGCCTAAATGACCCTAACTCTAAAGGGGTTGTTGCCATGAATGATGTTTCTAAGGGACGTGGATGTCCGTAAGCCCAAAACCAGAGCACGTCTGTGTCAAAACATATGCTAGACGAAATATGTTCTGGGATCCTCTTACAGAAATAAAATGGTGGCTCAAAAAGAAATGTAAACCACAACTGGTTTCAGGTGGCCTTACCATCAGGTATAGTTCTGCCAGTTTTAGAAACAATATAGCTCAACACAAAAAATGTTCCCCTTGGTACCTTCCACATAGGGCTCTTGCAGAAAATAAAGTTCACATATCTCTGGGTTGCCTGGGGTCCCTTCCCCAAGCTTTATTCCTTCCAGCTCCAAACACAAAACACACAGTTCTGGTCAGGCCTCTAAGGGTTCCCTTCCACAAGCGTAGGCCCCTCTGGTCTCAAACAAAAAGTTCAGATCCATGAGACAGTGTCGGAGACTTTCCAAAATGCCAGGCTTTTGCTCCACCCCTGCAAGACCACTCTGACTTCTGACCTCACGCTTGGTATCTTTTCTTCTGTCTTTTTACTTTCCCCTTTCTTTCCACTGTGTTGTGCACTCCTGCACCTTCTTTCTCTTTGCTGCGCCTCTTGCACACTCTTCTTGCTTTGTCGTGCCCTGGCACATTCCTTTCACTTGGCCCTGCACCCTTGCACTTTCTTTTCTTAATTTCTGGTGACTCACACCCTTTCTTTGCAGTCTTTCTGTCCGTCAGGTTGCTTACATACTCTTTCCTGCTTTCGGCCCGCTTACGCCCTGCCCTCTTTTCTCCAACTCAAAATACACTTTTTCTGTCTTTCGAGTCGCTCGCACACTTTCTTCTGTTTTCAGGTCGCTCGCACCCTCTTTTCTGTTCTTTCGTCTCTTTGCGCCACTCACGCACCTTGTTTTCCTTGCTTTCCTTTTCCCGTTGCACTTTCAAATTTCTGCTCCAGCTACACGCACGCCACTGGGTTTCTCTCACTCTCCGGCTACACTACAAGACTCACCCAGATAGCGCAGCGCTGGCTAACAGCTTCTTTGGGTTCTGTGGGTCGAAGTCAAGGTCTCACCACCTGCCCCTCAGACACACCTGGGACCAGCACATGTCCCAGGGGAATGAGCACTGGCCTGGACACAGCCAATAATTAGCAACTCGCCTCACTCCAGCTCCATCCAGCCACGGCTCCCTCACCATACTGCAACCGTACAGCCACACAGGGTCAGCGTCCCACTCTCCTCCGGACCTTCCAGGCTTCTTGTGCAGTAGCCTCTACGTTCCAATCAGCAACCCCAGTTCACTCATCTTTTCTGGAAGAACCACACCTTGTATAAACTGAGGGTCAAGTGGAGCCAGATGTAGATGGCTAAGGTAAACTGCCTGACCTTGCCTGGCTCCATTAGTGGGACAGCCTAGTGGTGTAATGTGTCTATGGGTATTCTTCACTGCTCTTGTTTGCCTAGTCTTTGTCACAGTATTTGTTGGAAATGGGGAGGGGAGATGGCATGAAATTGGAAATATCCCATAAAAGCTGAGGGAGAGGGTTTTGGTGTACAATAGGAAAAAAGGGGAATACCATGTCTCGCCCTTAGGCATTCTCCTCCCAATCCCCTATGACCCTCCACTTGTCCACCCCAGGGGCGGGATCCAAAAGCGATGACCCTTCCCATGCCACCTGAATGGAGGATCCCAGGGGAGTAGGTGGGAGAATACTGTCATGTTTCTTACAAGAACCTTCTTTTCCTCCGTCCATAAACCCCTGGCATATCGGTGTCCTGCATGCGCGCACCAGCTCTCCAGGGAGGACATCCACCTTCACAGTGACTTGGTGAGGGGGCAGGCAAAAGGGGGCACCCTAAATAGGGTGAGCTTGGACTGACCACAAGCGCAGCGTCTTCCTGAATTGATGCGTTAGCGAGATTTTGCCCTCCCAGGAACCTGAGCTTTGCTGCGAATGCACATCGAGGAACTCCTGCAGACGCTGCATGCAGAGCCTGCATTAGAAGCAGTTGGCAACCGGGAGAGCCATTGTACCTTGGTGAGAAGGGATTGAACCCTGCAAGAGAGCATGTCCATGCATGCCGCCAAGTAGAGATCCTGCTGAGATGGGATCAGACAGGGTTTTGGATAGTTCACAGAGAACCCCAGAGACTGCAGGCATTGCATTGTCAGTGTGGTGTGCTCGGAAGCTATGGTGGACGATGCCGCCCACACCACCCAGCTGTCTAGGTACAGGTAGACATGTGTGCCCGACTGTCATGATGCCTACCCCCGGGCATCCGGATCAAGCCCATCAGCCCCGGGAGCAGGTATCCAGATATTTAATAAAACCTCAGCAGCACCGGCTGGGGGCTGTCTGGGTTCAGTCCTGGCGCCTTAGGCGCCAGGCTCATAATAGAAATCAGTGCTGGCGCCAAAGGCGCCAGCCTCATAGACTTTACTTAACTCATGCAGACCCTGCTGCAAATGAATCCAAGCCAACGTGAGGCCTGGATGGGACTATTTTACTACAGGGACTATTTTTTTCTCGGGTGTGGTTCTAGTGACTTCTTATCTGGAACTACTTTGGAGGCTATTTAAACCACACCCGAACAGCAGCACATGCTTCGCGTTATTCTGCATTCAGCAGCGTAACGCTCACTGTGCCTGCAGTCAGCATCCAGTCTTCAGCCACGCCCGTCTCAAATCCAGAGCTCCTAGCAATAGAAGAAAGAAGAAGGAAAGGTTAGAAAACAGATATTATTTCAATCCTTAGCTGAATTCCGGATCCATCACGTCTTCAAACTTGAAAAGGACATTATTCTAGACACGTCGCATCGCCAGCTGCAGCGCCGCGCCATACTCACCAGTCCTCACAGCATTTTTCGATCCGGCGCAGCCTCCATCATTTTCTCAGCCGAATTCCACCATCTAGGGGACATAAGAAACATAAGGTGAGCTGAGAGAGCCAGCAAATACAACCTCTTCACCATAGACTTACCTGATTAACAACCGGAGGCATTATTCCGTAACAAACCGCAACTACTTACGCCGCACCTGTGAGGAGAGTGAAACCAGCAATTTAAACACACGCATCTTTGCCGGACAGTGTTGGGTAATACAGACTCTTACCTGAACACCATCAAGACAATCTTCCCTTGGACCCAGCTGCAACACAAGAAAGGAATGTACAAGAGTGAACATCGGACATATTGAACTCTTTGAACTTTATACTTACGGGTTCTTGCCTGGCACCTCGGAGTCAATATTCATCCGGAACTCTTCCAACACCTTCAAACCAGTGAAGTAACTGGTATCTACGCGCCCCTGCGTTCCACGCAGGATGGAGAGCTCATCATTTACAAACATAAGGAGAATACTTCTACGGGTCAAGCAGACGAGATTAGGCGGTCCAGTCCAGTCTGTCATCTCTGCACTACGCTTCACGTTGGAGGAGGTCGCAGCTGTCCGGGTCCGATCGACGCCCCTGTGGGAGCCAGGTGAGCGTAACAGAACACGAAGCCTATCTACAAATTCCCACCCGGGCGTTATGGAAACCTCCGAAACAGACCAACTAGCCCAATTATTAGGGGAACTTAGGGCGGAAGTGCACTCTGCGCGTCAAGAGACTAATGCCCTCAGGAGAGAACTGATTGTGTCAAAGGAACGCACAGATGATCTTGCTAGACAACTGCAGCAAAATCAAGCTGGGCAAACACCACTACCTGGACTCGGGGGAAACCCAGCTCCTGTTTCATCGAGCAATCCTGTGCAAGTAATCCTACCAGGGGCTATTCCTTTAGCTCCACCCGAACGCTTTGCTGGGGACCCAAAAAGGTTTGCAGTGTTTATGAATCAATGCCGCTTGCACTTTTTATGCAGACCTGGAGCTTTTCCAAATGACCAAGCCAAAGTAGCCTTTGTACTATCATATCTTAGTGGCAGCGCAGCTGACTGGTCAATTCCACTAGACAACCAGGATGAGCCTCTTCTTCGGGATTTTCAGGGTTTTCAAAGAAGCATGGAAAGACTATTTGCCAGACATTCACAGGGACAGGCCCTGGATAACAAACTTTTATCCCTTCAACAGGGTAATCAGGATCTGCTAACCTATATCGCAACCTTCAATAGGTTGGTGGTGGAAACCGGATGGCCTGAGGAGAAACGAATTACATTATTTCATTGTGGGCTTCGGGGAGAAATCAAAGATTTTCTTCATTCAAGTTATGAACCCACCTCAGGATTGCGCAGAATATACAGACTTAGTGGTCCAGTTAGACCACCGACTTCAGAATAGAAAGGCTGATCGAGCTAAGTTCGAGAGTCGGGTATGGGCTAAACCCAATGTTACCCACAAAGGAACAGATGCATCAGAACCTATGCAGATCGGGGGGAAGGGGGTAAAGGACCCTTAACTCAAAAGGAAAGAGAAAAGAGATGGCAGATGCAATTGTGTCTGTACTGTGGAACCGCAGGACATTGTCTATGGGATTGCCCTATAAAACCACCCACGAAAGTAGCAGGAGTTGCTGACAAAAGTCAAATAGAGCCTGATTCGGGAAACGGCCACGCCCGACAAGCGTAGAGGTCCGCTTGCCGAGCTTAAAGGAGGACACTCAGACCTCCCACCTAATTATACCAATGGTCCTAATTGATCCAAGGCAGCCATCACGTATGCACGCAGTAAGGGCATACATTGATAGCGGGGCCGTAGGAAACTACATGGACCATGAATTGGCCTCAAGGATGAATCTACCCCTTTGCAAAGAGACCGCTTCGGATGTCATCACCACAGTCGATGGAACTGAAATTGCCTCTGGGCCTGTAACTCATTCCACTACTGAGCCGACACTGTTGGGTCAAGATGGGCATCGAGAAACTATTGTGTTTGATTTAATCAAGGCCCGGCAATTCCTAATAATTCTGGGAATGCCATGGTTGGAAACACATAATCCTTTTATTGATTGGCGAGAGAAGAGAGTGACCTTCCCAGATTGTGCATACACCTGTTACCCGGAAAAAACCTTGAACAAAAGCCTGGCCACCGTTACTAATCCAGTTGTGCAGTTACCTCAGGAATATCAAGAATTTCAGGATGTTTTTCAAAAAGAACAGGCAAATACCTTACCACCTCACAGATCATACAATTGTCAAATTGACCTAGTACCCGGTGCACAACCTCCATGCAGTAGAATCTACGCCCTGACGGAACCCGAAAATCTTCACCTACGACAATATCTGGACCAATACCTTGCTAATGGCTTCATTCGTCCATCCAAATCTCCTGCATCCTCAGCTCTATTCTTCGTGCCTAAAAAGGAAGGTGACCTTAGAACGTGCATAGACTACCGCGCATTAAATCAGATTACGGTAAAAAAACGATACCCATTGCCTCTGATCCCCAAATCACTAGACCAAGTAAAAGATGTTTGTATCTACACTAAGTTAGACCTCCGAGGGGCATATAATCTGGTACGTGTAAAGAGAGGTGATGAATGGAAGACTGCCTTTCGCACCAAGTACGGTTTATTCGAATACCAGGTGATGCCCTTCGGGTTGTGCAATGCACCAGCAGCTTTCCAGTATTTTATGAATGATGTCCTTCGTGAACTCATTGACGTCTGTGTTGTCGTATACATAGACGATATTCTAGTGTACTCCTCCTCAGAATCAGACCATGTGAAGCACGTTTGTGCAGTCCTAGAGAAACTACGCCAGCACAAGTTATACGCAAAATTGGAGAAATGTGTTTTTCATTCTACAGAAATTGAATTCCTGGGATTTATCCTGACTCCAAAAGGAGTTCGAATGGACTCTCGAAAGGTGGACGCAATCCTCAAGTGGCCATCACCCAGTTCTGTTAAAGGGGTACAAAGCATGCTTGGATTTGCTAATTTCTATCGCAGATTTATTCCTGAATTCTCACATATTGTATACCCCATCACAGCACTTTTGCAAAAAAGCTAACATTTTTTGTGGACTGAAGAGGCTGAAAGAGCCTTCCAAGAGCTAAAATCGAAATTCACGTCTGCACCTGTCTTAAAGCATCCACGCCCTGAGCTTCCATACATAGTTGAAACCGATGCATCCAGTTTAGCCATGGGAGCTGTCCTGTCCCAGAAGGATCCCGAAACCGGTCAACTTCATCCAGTAGCATTATGGTCAAGAAAGTTCTCAGCACCCGAATTAAATTATGCAGTTACTGATAAGGAGTTATTAGCCATCAAGTCCGCCTTCAAGGCTTGGCGGCATTATCTTCTCAGTGCCAGGCATACCATCACTGTAATCACCGATCACAGGAATCTGCAGTATTTGAAAACAGCCAAGGCCCAATCATCGCGTCAACTTCGGTGGGCATTATTCTTTGCCGAATTCGATTTCGTGATCACTTATCGACCAGGTTGTAAAAACGGCAAGGTAGATGCCCTATCCCGAATAGGGATGGGAAAAGTATATTCGAACCCGGAACCAGTGCCTATAATTTCAGAACAAAGAATTCTTGGCATAACTACTCTACAGACTCTAGAAGACATTCATTTAAAAATCCAACAACTTTTCGATTCAGCAGCCCTGCAGGACTGGGTAAAGAAAGGCCAAGATTATTCAGTCATCAATGACCTGCCTTACTATCAAGGACGTCTATTTCTACCACACAAGGAACTACAAGAACTAGTCATCTCCAATTATCATGACGCCCTTATGGAAGGACACCCAGGTATCGCAAAAACTGAAGCTAAAATTAAAAGACAATTCTGGTGGCCCACCTGGCGAAAGGACGTAAAGTCATTTGTGATGTCTTGTGGTATCTGCGCCCAAAACAAAAGTCAGAAGAAAAAACCAGCTGGCCTTTTACAACCTTTGGATATTCCATCTACACCATGGCACACCTTGTCTTTAGACTTCATTACAGATCTACCTCCGTGTAATGGATTTAACATCATTTTAGTTATTGTGGATCTTTTTTCCAAAATGGCCCACTTTATTCGTTTAAAAGGATTACCATCCGCTTCGATTTTGGCCAAGGAATTTCTCGAAAACATTGTTCGAATCCATGGATTTCCTTCCGTATTGGTCTCTGACCGAGGTAGTCAATTAATTTCACAATTTTGGAAGAAATGCTGTCAATTGGCACAAATCGGCGTAAGGCTATCAACCAGTCACCACCCCCAAACTGATAGTCAGATGGAGAGGACCAACCAGACTCTTGAACAATACCTACGTTGTATGCTACACCAAACCGAAAGCAATTGGAAAGATATTTTATGGATTTCCGAATACGCATACAATAACTCCGTACATTCAGGAACCGGACAAAGCCCCTTTTATACCATATATGGACATCATCCTCGAACCTCAGAACTCGATTTGTCTCAACACTTAGAAATGCCTGCAGTGATTCATCTGCACTCTACTATTACAGAAGCCTTTAAGGAAGCAATAGAACACTTGAAACAAGCAAAGGAGAAATACAAGAAAAATGCTGATCGACATAGAAGTGAAACTCCACAATACCAGATTGGAGATCAAGTTTGGCTGGCTACAAAACACATACCTCTAAAGGGAACTCGAACTTTCAATCCTAGATATTTGGGACCTTACACCATTAAGGCCATTATCAACCCGGTGGCCGTCAAATTGGAATTATCCTCTAATATGCGGATTCATCCTGTCTTTCATGTTTCACTTCTAAAACCAGTTCAACCTGGGACAAGATTAACCAAACCACCTGACCCCATCCTAATATATGGAGAACCTGAATTCGAGGTAAAGAATATCCTGGACTCTAAGATGGTCAATCGACTGGAAGGGTTACGGACCACAAGAAAGGTCATGGGAACCTAGTGACCACGTTCATGCACCTCGGTTGGTGAAGAAATTCCATCAGAACTTCCCAGACAAACCAGGACCAAGGGGAAGAGCAACTTTAGGAGGGGCCTTGGGGGGGGGGGGGAGTGCCATCATGATGCCTACCCCCGGGCATCCAGATCAAGCCCATCAGCCCAGGGAGCAGGCATCCAGATATTTAATAAAACCTCAGCAGCCCCGGCTTGGGGCTGTCTGGGTTCAGTCCTGGCGCCTTAGGCGCCAGGCTCATAATAGAAATCAGTCCTGGTGCCATAGGCGCCAGGCTCATAGACTTTACTTACCTCATGCAGACCATGCTGCAAATGAATCCTAGCCAACGTGAGGCTATTTAAACCACTCCATGCCCGAACGGCAGCACATGCTTCGCGTTATTCTGCATCCAGCAGCGTAACGCTCACTGTGCCTGCAGTCAGCATCCAGTCTTCATAAATCATGGGGAAGAAGGAGTGTCGCTGTGTCGTGGGTTTTTAGACAGAGATGGGGGTCATTTGGTTCCCGAGACTCCCCTGGTCAACCCAATGTGGAAGCAATAAATGCTGCGATATTTTGTTTTAAATCTAATCCTCTTGACTAAACATGTGAGATACCAAAAGGAGGCAAGTATCTAAAAAAATATATTTTTAATATATGTAAAATAATGGAGGAAACAATCAACAAGAAATACAAAAAAAGAAAAGCAATAACATAGGCTTCAAATCACATGAAACAATTTGGTGTAGTGTGGCACACACCTGAACTTAGTCTGTTATTTAATCACAGAAAAAGATACGTTTGATTCAAAGCAGTGGTGTCCAAGTAACAACAGAGATGCAGAAAGGAGAAAGGTAAAAAAGTGAGGTAGGCTGAAAATATAGACAGGAAAAGTACAGTGAGAGTTAGCAGCAAACAGTGGGGACAGGGGTGTATCTGCCTGTCCAAACACAATTTCATGAGCGAATCAAAACGGTCAACGTTGTGTTGTGCTGCTATAATTGGGAAGTGAGTCCTCAATATTCCCAATAAAAAAGTCTGGAGAGATAAATGCAAACAGAAGGAATCCTGGTATTGCTTCTCAGGAATATCGTCTTTTTCCAAGGTTTCCCCTGGATGGGACTATTTTACTACAGGGACTATTTTTTACTTGGGTGTGGTTCTAGGGACTTCTTATCTGGAACTACTTTGGAGGCTATTTAAACCCCGCCCGAACAGTAGCACATGCTTCGCGTTATTCTGCATCCACCAGCGTAACGCTCACCGTGCCTGCACTCAGCATCCAGTCTTCAGCCACGCATTTCTCGAATCCAGAGCTCCTAGCAATAGAAGAAAGAACAAGGAAAGGTTAGAAAACAGATATTATTTCAATCCTTAGCTGAATTCCGGATCCATCACGTCTTCGAACTTGAAAAGGACATTATTCTACACGCGTTGCATCGCCAGCTGCAGTGCCGCGCCATACTCACCAGTCCTCCCAGCATTTTTCGATCCGGCGCAGCCTCCATCATTTTCTCCGCCAAATTCCACCATGTAGGGGACAAAAGAAACATAAGGTGAGCCGAGAGAGCCAACAAATACAACCTCTCCACCATAGACTTACCTGATTAACAACCAGAGGCATTATTTCGTAACAAACCGCAACTTCTTACGCCGCACCTGTAAGGAGAGTGAAACCAGCAATTTAAACACCCGCATCTTTGCCGGACAGTGTTGGGTAATACAGACTCTTACCTGAACACCATCAGCTGCCACAAGACAATCTTCCCTTGGACCCAGCTGCAACACAAGAAAGGAATGTACAAGAGTGAACATCGGACATATTGAACTCTTTGAACTTTATACTTACGGGTTCTCGCCTGGAACCTCTGAGTCAATATTCATCCGGAACTCTTCCAACACCTTCAAACCAGTGAAGTAACTGGTATCTACGCGCCCCTGCATTCCACGCAGGATGGAGAGCTCATCATTTACAAACATAAGGAGAATACTTCTACGGGTCAAGCAGACGAGATTAGGCGGTCCAGTACAGTCTGTCATCTCTGCACTACGCTTCACGTTGGAGGAGGTCGCAGCTGTCCGGGTCAAATCGACGCCCCTGTGGGAGCCAGGTGAGAGTAACACCGACTGGCGCAGATGAGCCACTACTGGGCCCAGGCATTTGGTGAAAACTCTTGGGGCTGACCGGAGTCCGAAAGGTAGAGCCTTGAACCGATAGTGGCAACTTGCGACCATGAAGCACAGGTCGCAGCTGGGCCTCTGGTGGACAGGGATGTGGAAGTAGGTGTCCTCTAGGTCTAGGGACGCCAGAAAATTCCCTTCTTGCAGAAGGGACAGGACCTGTTGCAGGGTTACTATGCAGAAAGTTTGGTCCTTTAAGAATTTGTTTAGTACTTGGAGGTCTAGTATGGGCCTCAAACCCCTGACTTTTTCCATACTAGGAAGTGCCTGGAGTAGATGCCATGCCCCTGCTGGTTGTTTGGTACTTTCTCAATGGCACCTTTTGACAGAAGAGACTGAACCCCCCGAAGTAGCACGTGTATGTGCTTCTTCACTTTCTGCTACAGAGGAATGGTGGGTGGTCGCTTGACGAACTGAAGTGTGTGGCCCTGTTGGATAAGGGATAGCACCCACTCGTCGCTGGTGATATTTTGCCACTTGTGGATGAAATGTGAAAGCCTTCATCTCACTTCAGTACGAAAGTGGGGGAATTGGACATGAGGCAAGTCAGGTTTGTTTAGCCAGTTGGCCTCTGGTGTGCGAAGAACTGCATCAGCGCTTATTCCTGTACGTCTCAGACGTCGAGTAGGAAGGCGACCTGTATGAAGGCGATTGGTAGGAAGGCCAATATTCTCATATAGTTCTGTTGTAATATGCCCAGCGAGCGGGCCCTGTCGGTCTTGATGGTCGGCAATGTCTCGCCCACCTTTTTTCCAAAGAGCTCAACGCCATTGAACGGCAGTTCTACTGTTTTTGTCTGCACCTCTGGCAAGAAATTGGTAGCCTTGAGCCAGCCTTGCCTGCGAAGTCCAGCGCCATTCCCTAGCTTCTGGAACCAGGTGTTAGCGATGTTCACAGATAGGCATATTGCATGATCCAAAGCCACCTTTCCCTCACAAAGAAGGGCAAAAGCCTTTTGTCTTCTATTATCTGGTAGAAACCCTATAATGTGTACCATCTTGAACCAGAGCTCTCGATCGTACCTGTACAGGATGGCCATGGCATAGGCTGCCTTGATGGTCGTGGCAGCTGTTTTGATGACCTTTTCCCCAAATGCATTAAGATGCTTTCCCTCCTTGTCCGGTGTGACTGAACAGGAAGAAGAACAGTTGGCAGAGTGTTTGCCAGCAGCTGCTGATACCACAGAGTCTGGGGTGGCTTGCGTCCTAAGACATGTAGGCGCAGTGTTTTTGTCAAACCTCTCCTTCTTGGGAGCCGCAGAGGAAGGATAGGTCATCGTTAAACAGTATTCCCAGATGTCGTCCAGCAGGGGTATGGCCACAACTGATTTTCGGTATTGTTTCTGCTGCGGGTAGAGCAGGCTGTCCTTTTTCTGCTCTTCAGGGGCCACTCGGAACATCTTGGTTGCGCTGGACACCAGGGCATGGAGAGACCCAATTTCGTCAGGCGGAGAGTCTCGCAGAGGAACCACATCTGGTTTGCCATCTGCCGGGATAAGGTAATTAAACTTATCTGTGTCTGTATCTGTGGGGATAAGGTAATCAAACTTATCTGTGTCTGTATCTGTGGGGTGTGTGTGGAGGCCTGGTCGCCGTGAGCATCATCTTCCGACTGTGTATCTGTTAGTTGTACTGGCACAGAGGGGGGGCGGTGTTCCCTCATAGGGTGAGGGGGGGCAGCTAAACCACTCGCGCCCGGTTGAGGTGCTGAGGGTGTCGGGCAATCTGTGCTGAAGCTTTGACAACAAAGATCGTAGAGTGGTTAGGATGCCCAAGGAGATGCTTCTAGGAGCCGAAGGAGGAATGACCCCAGGCAGCGAAACTGCCTTAGGCAGAGGCAAATGTGCCAGGGTTGCTTTAGGTGGACATGTCCAGTTTAGGGCTGGGCTCCTCCAACACCATCTCATCACCGGAAAAACTGCCACAGGTCCTTCTAGATCCATATCAAGCTGCAGGATCTCTTACGGTGGAACCCTTGACAATCCACTCTCCAGTGTGCTTGCAAAGGTTAGTGGAAGACGGCGAACAGGCCAGGGTAAGGCAGCTAATGCGGATGGCTGAGCCAATGAAGGCATTGACAGTGTAGGAGCCGACGATCGCTGGTATAGCCTTGATCGAGATGGATGACGGAGTCCTTGCAGTTCAATTTTTTTGAGCGCTCATTGACAGGGTTGTTTTCGTGTTCATCGACGGTATCAAAAGGTTTTTGTGTCTGCGTTAGGCGTCGGTTGAATGGTAGGTGAAGACCTAGACTGTTACAACAACTATTTCTCTGTCGATAAAGGAATGGTTTTGGTCTGCGTGGTCATCGAGGACGATGGTGCATCCTTCTGTGAACATCCAGAGGGAGGCGTCCTAGTGTGAGCATTCTTTGTTTCGAGATGCTTCTTCGTGCGACTTAGACCTCTTGCTAGAGATGGTAGACTGAGTTGGTCTGGCTTTTTCCGAGTGAGGCATGACTGCGGACCGAAGCAGAGTCAGAGGACCTCCCAGCATCCTCGAGCCATGCCACTAACCTCTGGTGGCAGTGTCAGAGCGTTTTGTTGGAAAACGACTGGCAGATCTCACACTCCTGGATGATGTGTGTCGGATGCAGGCAGTAGAGGCAATTGTTGTGGAGTTCCTCCATGAACAAATTCTGCAGGCCGCACCAGGCGCAGGCCTTGAACAGAATTTCTCCTGGACTCAGCCATGGAAGTGGGCCTCAGAGTCGGAGAAGAGTTAAAGATGAGAATCCGCTCAAAGAGAGGCCAGTGATAAACTTGGAGTGAAACCCCAGGGGTCACCAGAGCACAGAATCCTCGAACTTTCGTAGGAATTGAAGAAACTTTGTGGAAAACTGTTGAAAACATCAAAAATATACGAGAGATTTTTCAGAGGACTCCCAAACAACACCAAATGTGAGGGAAACAATCTGAAGATGGCCTCCAGGGGTGGAGCTTAGGGAGCCCTTTCCATTGGCTGTGGGCAGCTGGACCCAAAAATGACTAGGGCACTAAAGTGACTGAAGTTTTAATTTAAAAAATAAACTGCTCTATTTTAGACCGAGGATTCCCAGCCTGATGACAGGGAATATTCACAGCGCGTGAATCTATGGAAGATCCAATGCTGGAGAAGGCCAGATTTAATCTTGGAGAAATTGATATCTACCAATACAATACCAATACAATACAAACACAGCATTGGATTTCCGAACCCGAAGAAAGCAAGGGAGCCTGCAGATAATAAACCCCCTTTGAATCTTTCAACTTGCAAAATAGTTTCCCACCTCTACAAAACTCACAAAAATACTGATTCGTCACTGCAACCCACATTTATGCACAAATGGGAAAAATTGACATTATGCTGCAACCACGGCAACATATATGGACCAGAGCAGCCAGCAGTGGTGGAAGCCCCAACTTAAAGTGAAAGTGTTTATAAGATGATAGATAACCCTAAATGTACTGAAACATATCTACCTCCTGTCATGTGTCAGGCTGAGATCCTGGTGTCTGCAGAAGCTGCTGAGCCCCAGACAATCCACCCAAAATGTGGCACTCTGAGCTGATACTATAAACTGCTCAGTTTACCTCACTTCCAGGGGAAAGGGGGAAGGGACAAATTAACAAACACCAGGCTGGAAGCTAAGACTAGCTGGTTCTTCACCTGTGGTAAAACATAAGGAACAAGTTACTTACCTGTAACTGTTGTTCTCCAGCATGGGTCTGGCATGGATTCACATGCTCATGAATATTCCCCGTCGTCAGGCTGGGAATCCTCGGTAAAGAAAAAACCAGTATCAGTTTCGTTTCTGATCTGTCTTTCGTAGTAATAACCAATCACTGGTCTCTGCGTCATACTGACCACAGCCAATGACTGCCCTCTACCTAAGCACCGCCTCTGGCAGCCATCTTCAGATTTGGAAGCACGTGAAGTGGCAGTATGACCAAGTGAAGAGCCGCAGAGGGGTAGGCGGGAGGGTTCGCATGTGAATCCATGCCAGACCCATGCTGGAGAACAACAGTTACAGGTAAGTAACTTGTTCCTTCTCCAGCATGGGGTCTGGCATGGATTCACATGCTCATGAATAAAGAATACATAGCAGTACACACATGCACAACCACGGGAGGTGGCAAAGGCTCAACATTAAGCATCACATCAACTCAACATTAAGCATCTTACCTCCTCACCAGGCTCACCTCAGGCGAACAGGTTGCGCAGCACTGCTTGGCCGACCCTGGACTCCTCCCTGGAATCCCGGTCGACGCAGTAGAATTTCGTGAAGGTGTGCGTCGACCTCCACGTAGCAGCCCTGCATATGTCCAGCAGGGGCACACCAGATAGGAACGCCGTGGTAGCTGCGATCGCTCTGGTGGAATGGGCTCTCGGACGGCCAGGCAGCGGTCGGTTTGCCAACCGGTGACAGCACATGATACAGCCGGAGAGCCATCTGGAGATGGAAGCCTTCGAGAGAGCCTTCCCCTGATTGACAGGTCCAAAGTTCACAAAGAGTTGTGACGTCTTCCGAAAACCCTTCGTGCGGTCTACGTAGAACTTCAGCGCTCTAGCTACATCCAGCGAGTGCAAAGTCCTCTCAGCCGGCGACGAAGGCGACGGGAAGAACACAGGTAACACCAAGGGTTCGTTGAGATGGAAGTCCGACGGTACCTTGGGCATGAAGGAGGGGTGCGTCCTGAGCACTACCCTCGTGTCGTGGAAAGTCAAGTACGGGGCCTTGCAGGAAAGGGCCTGGATCTCTCCCACTCGTCGTGCGGAGGTGATGGCCACAAGAAACGCTGTTTTCCACGATAGAAACTTCAACGGGGCCGAGTGCAGAGGCTCGAACGGAGGTCCCATGAGCTTGGTCAGCACCACGTTGAGCTCCCACGCCGGGGCCGGAGCCTTCACCGGCGGGAACGATCTGAACAGTCCCTTCATGAACTCTTTCACCAGACGATGAGACCACAAGGACGTCCGGCCCGTGGTTCTGGTGTATCGGGAGATCGCAGCAAGATGAATCTTGATGGACGCATGTGCCAGACCAGCTTTGGCCAGCGTCAGCAGGTACGGCAGTACTTGGGGAGCCGTAATCCGTAGAGGGTTAATCTTCTGTGCGTGGCACCAGACAGAGAACCTCTTCCATTTGTGTCCGTAGCATTTAAGAGTCGAGGACGCCCTGGCCTTTGCAAGAACCTCTCTGCAATCGGCCGGTATGTCGTATCCTCCAAACTCTAGTGCTGCAGGAGCCAGGCCTGCAAGTTCAGCGACTTCGGGTCGTGGTGGAGGATGGCGCCTCCTTCCCTGGAGAGTAGATCCGCGTCCGCCGGCAGCTTGATCGGCGGGGACGCTGACAAGTCCAGAAGGTCCGGGAACCATATCTGCCTCGGCCACGCAGGTGCGACGAGGATCATCCTGCACCGTGACCTCTTGAGCTGGTTGACGAGCCGGATTAGCAGAGGCAAGGGAGGGAACGCGTAGAGGAACAGGCCCTCCCAGGGGAACGAGAAAGCATCGCCCATGCTCCTCGCCTGGGGAAACCTGCTGGCGAACCTCCGGCACTTGGTGTTCGTCGCCGTCGCGAACAGGTCGATCTGGGGTGTGCCCCACCGTCGGAAGAGGCGATCCACCAGATCCTGCCGTAGTTCCCACTCGTGGCACGAGCGCAGCTCCCTGCTGAGTGAGTCGGCGATGGTGTTTTTTTATCCCTGCCAGATGAAACGGCACCAGAAAAATCCCTTGGGCGACGGCCCAATGCCACAGGTCCTGCGCCTCCTTGGACAGCGCTGGGGACCTGGTTCCGCCCTGTTTCCTGATGTAAAACATGGTGGTGGTGTTGTCGGTGAAGATCCTCACCACCTTGCCCTTGAGGGACGGAAGGAAGGACCTGAGGGCCCAAAACACTGCACGGAGCTCCAGGACGTTGATATGTAGGGACTTCTCCGTCGGGAGCCAGAGTCCCCTTGCGTGCAGATTTTCGGTGTGCGCTCCCCACCCTTCCAGGGAGGCATCCGTGGTCACAGTCTCCTGGTGGGCTGGGGTCTGGAAGTCCATGCCCGCCGTCAGATGCGCGCGGGTGCCCCACCACCGTATCGCTCGTCGGAAACTCTCGTCGAGCTTGATCCTTTCCTCGAAGCTGCCCGTCGTCTGGATCCAGCGCGCATCCAGGAATTCTTGCAACGGGCGCATCCGGAGCCTGCACATGGGAATGAGGTAGATGCAGGAAGACATCATCCCGAGGAGGGACTTGATGGACCTCACTTTGGCCGCGTCGGCCACCAACATCCGTTGCACCTTGCCCAAGATGGTCCTGGTCCTCTCCTCCGACGGGGAGGCCAGAAGGGACACTGTGTCGAGCCTCGCTCCCAGAAACAGTGCGACTTGCGCGGGCACCAGGTGGGATTTGGCGTAGTTCACGGAGAATCCCAGGTCCGTGAGGAGTTGGACGGTCCTTGCCGTGTGGACCACGGCGAGCTCCCTCGTCTTGGCGCGGATGAGCCAGTCGTCCAGGTAGGGGTAGACGTGGATCCCCTTGCGGCGCAGCTGCGCCGCCACCGGTGCAAGGCACTTGGTGAATACCCTGGGTGCCGACCGTAGTCCGAAGGGAAGGGCTTTGAACTGGTAATGACGCCCTTGGACCACGAATCTGAGGAATTTGCGGTGCCCCTTTAGGATGGGAATGTGGAAGTAGGCATCCTCCAAATCCAACGACGATAGGAAGTCTCCTTCCTCCAGCTGACCCAGGACGTGCTGGAGGGTGACCATCCGGAACTTCTGCGCCTTGATGAACTTGTTCAGACGTCGCAGGTCCAGGATGGGGCGCCATCCTCCCGTCTTCTTCTTCACGAGGAAGTATCTCGAGTAGACTCCGGAGCCCCGAAGCCTCTTTGGGACGAGTTCGATGGCGCCCTTTCTGAGCATCGCCTTTACCTCCAGGAGAAGTTGAGGGACGTGAAGTTCTTTCCTGGCCACGGGGGGGACGCGCGGGCACCTTCTTTGAAATTCGAGCGCGTGGCCCCGGGCCAGGGCGTCCAGCACCCAACGGTCGGTGGAGATGGACTCCCACACGCTGACGAAGCCCGCCAGCCGGCCTCCCACCGGGGTGCTTCGGTGGGGGCCCGACCCCACGGCCGGTTCAATCCTGCTTGGACGCGGCCTTGCCGGCTTGACCTCCTTGGCGACGACGGCGGGGTCCGCTAGACTTGCCTCGTCCTCTGTAGGCCTCTTGCGACGACGAGCGGGCCGCTTGACGGTAGGAAGCGAAACCGCCGCCGGAACCTTTGGAGGCGCCCTTGCCTCCGCCGCTCCGAAAGGGCGTCCGTCGTTGCAGGACTCCAAGGGCCCGGGCCGTCTCAGTATCCGCCTTGATGGCCTGAAGGGAATCGTCCACTGTCTTCCCAAACAGGTTGTTCCCGTCGAAGGGCATGTCCAGGACTCTGGTCTGGACGTCCTGCCGGAAGTCCGTAGCTTTGAGCCATCCACGACGTCGAAGGCAAACACCGTTGCCCAGCTGGCGGAATCCAGTGTCGGCGATGTCCGTCGCCACGGTGATGGCGTGGTCCGAGGCCACCTCACCTTCCTGCAGGATCTCAAGGGCCTCCGCCCTCTTGTCGTCCGGCAGAAAATCCAGCAGGGGAGCCATCTTGTACCAGAGCTCCCTGTCGTAGCGGGCCACGATAGCCAAGGCGTTGGCCGCTTTAATCGTCGTCGCTGCCGACGAGATGACTCTACGCCCCATAGTATCCAATTTCTTTCCCTCGCCGTCCGGCGGGGAAGTCGATGTGGAGGCCGCACCCCCCCCCGCTTTCTTCCTGGCTGCCGCGGAGACGACGGAGTCCGGGGTAGGCTGCGCCCGGAGGCATAGGGGGGCCGTGTCCGGGACCCGGTACTTTTTCTCGTACCGGTCTCTTCTAGCTGGCGTCGTGGAAGGGTTCTTGAGGAGGGAAAGGCCCTCATCCCAAATGTCGTCCAACAGAGGCACTGCGAGGACCGTCTTCCTCTTGGCCTCGCGCCGCTGATAAAGGAAGCCTTCCTTTTTCTTCTCCTCAGGGCAGAGTTGGAAAAGCTCGGAAGCCCTGGAGATCATGGAGTGGAAAGATCCGATCTCGTCGGGCGGAGAGGCCCTGGTGGGAGGCGACGACGGAAAGTCCTCGTCGTATGCCTCGTCGTCCGTACCCGTCGCTGCCGTGTCAGTCCCCGTATCATCCCCTCGGGTGGACGGGGAGGAGGGCTGGAAGGGGCGCGACGGTTGAAAAGGAGGTGGTGGATGGATCCTTCTTTTCTTGGTAGGGGGAACACCAGAAGGTCCCGGTTCTGGATCCCCCGACGGGAGAGGTTCCTCCGTCGGTAACGGTAGCCTCGTCCTTATCTCGGAGCATAAGGACTGTATGGCCAACAAAATGGCCGCCGAGTTGTCTTGCGGCGCTGGCAGAGGGGAACCCGACGGGAGGGCAGGGGCCCCGTCGGTATCCTCGACGATGTCGTCGTCGTCACCTGCGTCGGGGTCCATTCCGACGGGCTGGCCTTCTTCCACGCCTAGGCCGTGGCTTAAGACCTCGATCAGCTCCTCTTCTGAGGTTGAGGCCGACTCTACGACGACGCCCTGCCCCCCCTTCTTCTTCCCCACGGAGGGTTTCACGGGGGTCCTATCGATGGGCACAAAGGAAGACTCCCTCCGAGGAGGCAGGGAGATTCTGGGCCCTGAGGTCGCCACCACTGGTGCAGCCACCACAGGCTGAGCCAGGGCCGCCGCGACCGTTTCGATAGAGGGCTTGGTCGGATGGATCAAGGCCTTCACCACCTTAGGTGCGCTCACCGCCTTATCCTTGAGGGAGGGGGCACTGCCACGCTCCTCCTCTGCCTTAGAGCTCGACCGGGGCCTCTCCAGGAGCTTCGCCGGGTGCTCGGCCTTCCTCTTACCCGACCCAGAGCGTTGGCTCGTGGTTGATGGTGCCGGGGAGGGTGCGCCCTGCCTGGCGCCCGTAGAGCCCGACCGTTCGGCGCTCCCGGTGCCAGCGGACTCGCGGTGCTTGGCCTTATGTTGGGCCCCCGTCGCCGGGGCGCCCTCAAAGGTCTTAGAAGACCGCTCGGATTTCTTCTTCTTCTCGCCAGACGGGCTCTTACCCTCCAGCCAGTTGGCGAGACGTTGATGGCGGTCCTTCATGGTCCGTTCCGACATGTTGCCGCAAAACGCACAGTCCTTCTCCACGTGCGTCTTGTCCTCATGAAGGCAGTAAAGGCAGAAAGAGTGTTCGTCCTCCTTGAAGACGTTCTGCAGCTGGCATCCAGGGCAGACCCTGAACAGCTTTCCGGGCGTCGAGCTTCCCTTCTCCTGGGCCATCTCCGAGACAGGGCCTGAGAAGCTTCTGGAGTCCTCCGAAGTGTAGCTCGACGAAATCTTCACCCTTGAGGGGCACAGATGAATCCGACACGGGTCCCCGTTGATCGGATGTAGGATCAGTGGAGCTTTAGGCTCTTTTGACCGAAAGAATCGAAGTTTTTGTAAAAAGCGCGAAAAAAAATAGCACTAACGCTCGAGAGCAATAGCACGAGGATCCCAACACATGAACGTGCGGTAAAAATCTGAAGATGGCTGCCAGAGGCGGTGCTTAGGTAGAGGGCAGTCATTGGCTGTGGTCAGTATGACGCAGAGACCAGTGATTGGTTATTACTACGAAAGACAGATCAGAAACGAAACTGATACTGGTTTTTTCTTTACCGAGGATTCCCAGCCTGACGACGGGGAATATTCATGAGCATGTGAATCCATGCCAGACCCCATGCTGGAGAAACATATAATACACCTTGTTATTCATGAGGCACTATACTAACCTTAAGTATCAATATCCTTTACCAAATAAAGTAAAAACCATACCTGGAACTTCTCTACAAAATGCCCAGAGAAGTGATAAGCTGACTAGACTTCCTTACTAGTTGACTTGAATCTCAACGATCATTCAGCCTTCTTAGTAGGTCCATGAATGTGAAATTAACTTTGCAGGTAATCTTCTTTAAACTCAAGAAGCTTGAACAAAGTCTTAAGTTCATTAAAAGTAAATGGAAGTTCTAGTGTTTCTGGAAAGTATTTATATTTCTTCTTATTAATTTCTTTTTAGAGTGTTTTTACTTAAATAAATAGTTCTTGAAACTTGCGTCAAAAATCTCACGTGGAAATCTCTTGAACTCGCATAGGGATCCAAACTGAGTGAAGATCGTTGAAGCGCTGTAGGTTAAACCGCAGGAAAAAACCACACGCGCTTATCCAAGGAGCGAGTAAACTCACACGCGCTGAAATCGAACCGCGAGAGAAAAAACCACACGCGCTTTGTCCAAAATGCGAAAACACTCACACGCGCTAAGTCGAAACCGCGGGAAAAAATCCACACGCGATTAAACGAAAACAAGCACACGCGCTGAAGTTCAACCGCGGGAAATATCCACACGCGCTTAGTCCAAGATGCGAGCACATGCACACGCGCTGACGACAAACCGCGGGTAAAAATCCACACGCGCTTAGTCCAAGATGCGATCACACGCACACGCGCTAAAGTCGGAACAGCGGGAAAAATCCACACGCGCTTAATACAAGATGCACACGCGCGGAAATCCAACCGCGGGTAGAAAAAACACACGCACAAGAGTATCACGCGACACCATAGAGCTCGCGCTAGATACTCAAGCGAAGACTCTCACGCGCAGGCTTCTGTTAACGGAAAGCCAAACATGCGACAGCAATATAGTTCTTAGTAAATATTTTTCATATGAACTTGAAAATCAGATTAAATCTTCTACAATGACATTATAGAAAGAGTCTTGAGTTTTAAAAGGACTTATCTTGTGAAGAGTCTTTGAAACTTTTTTTCTTTTTGGATAACTCGAAATCTTCTTACTCCTGTTCAGTGCCAAAATGAATCTCCACAAGATTCCTGTTTGCTTTTCCAAATAAGCCGCTCGACCGCTTGAAACTTGAAACCCCTGAACAAGTTAAGCAGGAGCAGCTTAATACACGACCTCTCAGCTGGGCAAAGACGATGAAATGCAGTTTAGAATGTTCACTGTCTTCCCTATAAACAATCACCAGCCAATCAGAACTTAGACTGAGGACCTCCATCTTGGCTTGGGGCATTCTCCATAGACTGCAATGAATGTTAAGGGCAAAATTGGCTGTTTTAAAATTAAACTCATAATAACTTCCAAAAACCTTTCTATACTAATTTTCCCCAGACCTAATGTCTCAGAATATGTCACTGTATCCTAACAGTACCTGACAGTATGAACTACAGAACACGCTCCTTTTGGACTTCCTGGTCCTTGTCTCAACGGGGCTTACACTCCCTTGTACTCCCAACATGACCGTCCACTGTGAAACACCTTCCTCGCTCTACACCTCGCTCTATTAATAGACCACGCCTCCCGCGGCTCCGCGCGGCTCAATGCTATTGCGAAGTAGCGACCAGACGTGTGCTCCGTAGCTCGCTGTATTGTTTGCCTTGCTTCTTTCCAGCCAACCCCATTCCTAGTCCCTTTCCTTCCTTTCTTGATTCCTGGACTCTTGTGCTAGTAGCGCAAGAGTAGTAGTACATTTCGCGGATTCCTGGATCTTTGCATCCAGGAACTTTGAACGCACGCTGGAGTCGGAAGAGACTCGTGCAGCCTTATTCAAGAATCGATCCTTCCGCAAGAAGGCATCGATCAAGAAATCCAGCAAAGATCGAACTCAGGTGAGAAGGGGGGGAACTCCTTGACACCTGGATGCATCAGACATATGTTGGTGAAACTTCACCTTTATTAATTTATAATGTGAATGCCACAAACTAGATATATGGAAACAGATATTACCCAAGATAAAAAGTACCACTAATCACCATACGTAAAGATCCTCTCTCAATATTGCAAGGTGATCCCGGTCAAAACCATAAGTATCATCTACAATCTCAGATGAGTATACTAAGGACGTACCTACTGATGTGCACTGCATTGACCATTGCACAAGTGTGAAAGTTTCCCGAACCCTCTAATTCAAACATATGGTAGCATAAGATATGGGCAGTAATATCAATGGCGAAAATAGCTGCAAACGTTTGCATCAAATTCCAGACTTGCATGGCAACATAGTCACATTTTGCTTACTTTGCGAATCACAGTGAGTAGACAGATCTTCCGAAAACAACACATTTAAGAGCTGTGAAAAACCAGAGGGTGTTTCATAGCCTAATCCCCGGGGTTCCCGTACTCAGGTGGCCAGGGAAAGGCCATCGCTTTTGGATCCCGACCCTGGAGGTGGAAAAGCAAGGGAGGATTACCTGGGTAGGGGGTCCTCGGTGAGTGGAGGTGAAGCACCTGACGGTGAGACATGTTATCCCCCTTGTGCCCTAACCCATCTAACTCCTATCCTTGCTTATTTTATGGGAAACTACAACTCCCATAATTCCTCCCCACTTCACATTTACAACACTACTGAGCCGAGGAAGATGAGGAATCAGGCCGGAAAGATTACCCCTACTGACTAGCAATGGCTCTCTCCCTCTTATGAGATCAGGCAGTCAGACAGGTAATCCAAATTACATACACCTGCCACTTGTTAACACTCCCCGTCAGGATAAAATGTGGCGCGCACAGGCACACTTTGAGCGAGGCTGGATGCAAGAAGGAAGAGCTCTTTCCCGGCTGATGCAAACCAGGCTATGGAAGTTGGAGGGCCCTGGGGCTGATAGGCTGTGGAGGAGAACGAGAGAGAGAGCCAGGCAAGAATGCAATCCTTTTGAAAAGCATTAAGCGCTCCAATACCGAAAGCTAGTGAGCGGAGAAACCTTCAAAGTGCTTCCAGGTTGCGCATGTGCCGATAAAACTTGTAATGAAGAGAACAATGATTGAATGACTGAAAGTATTGATACAAAGTAACAGAGTGGTCCTGCGAAGCGGAATCACACATTTGAAAGTCTCTGTAATATTCTTAAAAGTTATGAAAAGCAGGAAACAAAGGCAAGAAAGTAACCACAATCCCAAACGAGAGTTGATTGAGTGAAAAGCTATTTATATGAACTTGAAAACCACCAAGAGGGAAAAAGTAAAGAGGACATGAACTTTGAAAGATGCTAAGAGGGCAAAGGTAAAACTACAAGTACCAAGGAGCATTGGTGTTGTAAAGATTGGTGATTGTCAAATTGTTGAAAAGCAGGTTGAAGTGGTCATGTAGAGGTCTATTTATAATCCTTGCAGTTTCAGAAGTCTTCGACAGTAAAAAGGAGATGAGGATAGAATATGGGGAAGCGGACCGCCACAAAGAGAAACACAGGCTTGAGCGCAGCAGAGGGAAGCCTGTGCTGAACTGTGTGAAAGTCAAGTGTGAAGGATAGAACTTGGGGAAGGGAACCCCCACAAAGAGAAAGACAGGCTTGTGGCCGGCGTGGGGAAGGATGTGCTGAACTGTGATGAAGTGAAGAGTTGAATATGAAAAGAGACAGGCTCGAAAGCGCAGAGGGAAGCCTGTGTTGAATAGTAGCAAAGTGAAAGCCAAAAGCAGAACTGAGGCCGAAAACGCCTAAAGAATTGATTAGACGGTTAAAAAGCGAGAAGCCCAAGCCTGATCGGTTGAATTGTACGAGCAGGCCAGAGTGTGCAAAACTGATAGAACTGTGCCATCCACCTATCCTTTTAAGAAACTCTCAAGACCCTGTGCTTCTGAACGTGGGGAAGGGAGTTGCTACCTAATCCATTTTGACATTTCTTCTAAGAAACTATTTTTCCTTTTTTGTACTCCCTTTACACATTTATCATTTGAGAAGGAGGGCAAGGTTAGGTTTTCTTAGTATAGGTCTTTATTTTGACTAGACTAACTTGGACTCGTTTTGTTGTTCATTTAAACCTGTAAGTGCCATGGACAAGCTATCTCGTCCTTGACATTATGTTTGTGTTGCCAAGGACGAGATAGCTCGTCCTTTTTGGCACTTCACTTTGTGCGATCCCTGCAAAGCAAAGCAGGGATTGTACAAAAGTGAAATCTAACCCCATGGCTATGTGAGCAGGAGGTTGCTCCTCACGGCACAGGGGTTGAATTTCTTTCAGGTTCACGTCAGCATGCGAAACGCATGCTGACGTGAAACTAAAAGTAATTTAAATCCAGCAGCCATTTTCGTCTGCCGCAGTGAAAAGAGGCAAGTTCCCTTCTCTCTCTCCCTCCGGGATTACTGAGCCGTTCAGATCAAGGGACGTGTCGTTGGAAAGGGGAGACTCTCCCGTTTCCAATGACACCTTATTTGAGGCATTGCCGGGTGCGTATTGGACGCAGATCGCTCGCCCAGCAATGCCACTAGACCACCATGGATCTGTTGGTGACGTGGGGGAGCAAGGGTGCTGCTTACTATGTAAGCGGCCCTCTCCTCTGATACCCAAAGCATGGGGCTGCAGGTTTGGGCCTCCGTGGGGGCAGATGGGCATAGTAATGTGCCCATCTGCCCATAGGTAAGTGACAAAAAAATAATATGAGAAAATTAGTGTGCATTTAGGGGGGCTGGGGGAGTACCCTAAACCACCAATCATTTATGTTATGAAAAGGGCTGTGTCCCTCTCCCCCCAACCAAAACCCAAAATGGAGGGGGGCATTTCATGCAGCCCTCCCTGAGGGCAGATTTCTGCCCATATGTGGCCTTAGAGAGGGCTACATGAGATGCCCTCCATCCATTTGGGGTTTGGGGGGCGGGTAGGGAAGAGGGCCAGTAGAAAACTTGGCACAGGCCCTCCAAGGCATGGGGCAGTGTGTTTTGGCCACCCTGGGGGCAGATGGGCACACTGTTTTAGAAAGGACGCTACAATTTGGGAGGTTGGGGGGCACACTAGACACCAGGGATTATGATGAATCGAAGGGGGATGGCTGCTTTGCAAGGAAAGCAAGTGCATTGCTGGGTGATGGTCACAGGATCTGCGCCCATCAATAGCACAGCACATTGGTGTGCTGCTTACTTCCAGTGCACAGTATCCAGACAGGGAAGTGAGCACCATAGTAGGTGTGCATAGGGGCGTTGTGAAGGAATGAACGTTGTGACTACCCCACGGTGCTCAGTAGCGGAAGTTGAAGATGAGAGCATGGCAGAATGGGTTGGTTTTTGCTGGGCTGACACGGATAATAAATGTGTTTTTTTCTGTTTATAGGTCTTGTACAGTTTAAGCTTCTCCTTTGTTATGCAAGTATGGAATTTGCGTTTTTTCAATATTGTATATTTAGCAGGGGGGGCGGATTGTTAGTGGGGTGGGTGGGTACTGGCGTGTTGGTGGTGTGAGCTGGAGTGGGTGCTTGGGGGAGTTATTGTGGTGGCCTGGGACACACTTGCAGGGGCAGGCCACAAATTGCCTACCATACCAGCTGAACAGTGCTGTTCCCCTGGGAGGGCAGTTTGCCACTATGCCATCTGCACAATGTTTAGTTTGTGGCAGGGGTTTCCATATGCCCATTGGCCTTATTCCCATTTCCTATCAGTGTGCAGTTCACCCTTCTGTGGTGGTAGATGACTGGGATGTGCCATGTATCTGGTTGAAGGAACCGAAAAATGTGCAGGGAGCAGCCTGAAAGTTTGGTTGTGTTATTGGTGGGCTGAGTACAAATTGTAATTCTTTTTTGTTTCCTTTGCAGTTGTGGCTAATCGAAAGCTTTCGCTGACTTAAGTATGTAGTACGAAATGTGCTCTTCTTATCATGCATTGTAATGTGGGGGTGGATGGTTAGTGTGGTGGGAGGGACTGTGGCTGGAGTGTCAGTGGTATGGGTGGGAACGGGTAGTCATAGGTAATGTGGGCAATGATGGGATTGCCCTGAATAGAGGATGTTGGCTGCTTTGTATGAAAAAAATGTTTGTAAACATAATGACTACCACTTTTTGAAACATGTTTGCGCTACTAATGCAGATGTTCATTTCTTCTGAGCATGCAATGCACACTTGATATGGAGCTCTTTCCTTTTATTGGAATGGTCACCATTTGTGTTGTCCAAGTGGTACAGTGGTCCCACTGAGACGCCAGGGTCCCCTTCCTTTCCAAGGGGACAAAGCTGTAACGCAGGCCAAGACAGTCGGGGGTGATGTAGCTGGCCTTAGGCGCCCATCTCCCATGTGGGTCTTTCGTCAACCAAGTTCAGCAGTGGTTGCAGGGAGCCCCAGCAGGTTCCCCCTTCCTTCCTGGAGCGGAAAGTTGTAGCGCTGGGCAGCCAGCAGTCTAGGATGGTCAGGGTTGATGTGTCTGACCTTGGGCACCTCTCTCCATAGTTGGTCGACTGCCCCCCCCCCCAGTTCACCAGTGGTCCCAGGGAGCCCCGGCAGGGTCCTCGGGAGCCCCGGCAGGGTCCTCATCCCTTCTCCAAGTCTAGGGCTATAACGCAGCCTAGCCAGAGCTTCAGGTTGGTCAGGCTTCATGGTCCTGCCCTTGGCCGTCTGTTTCCCTTGTTGGATGACAGTCCTCAAGTGCAATAGCGGTCCCAGGGACCCCCGGCAGGGTGCCCATCCCTCCCTGGAGGTTAGCCCTGCAGCGCAGGCCAGCCTGAATTTCAGGATGGTTGGGGATGATGTCTCCGGCCTTTGGTGCCTGTCTCCCATGCTGGTCGACCATCCCCCAAGTCCAGCGGCCATCCCAGTGAGCCCTGTTAGGGTCCCCATCCTTTCCCAGGCGGCACAGCTTAACGCAGGCCACCCAGAGGTCCAGGGCAGTCAGGGGTGATGTCCCTGGCCTTGGGCACATGTCTCCAATATGGGTCGACCTTCCCCAAGTCCAGCGGCGGTCCCAGGGACCCCCGGCAGGGTGCCCTTCCCTCCCTGGAGAGAAAACCTGCAACGCAGGCCAGCCAGACTTGCAGGATCGTTGGGGATGATATCCCCGGCCTTGGGTGTCCATCTCACATGTGGGTCAACCGTCTCCAAGTCCAGCGGCGGTCCCAGAGTGGCCTGGCAGGGTCCCCATTCTTTCCTGGAGGGGAAAGCTGTAGCGGGTCAGGCAGAGGGTTAGGATGGTCAGGTTTATGTGTCTGACCTTGGGCGCCTCTCTCCCTTGTTGGTCGACTGCCCCAGAGTTCACCAGTGGTCCCAGGGAGCCCAGGCAGGTTCCCCATCCCTTCTGCAAGTGAATAGCTGTAACACAGCCTAGCCAGAGGTTCTGGATGGTTGGGGGGTGATGTCCCCGGCCTTTGGTGCCTCTTTCCCATGTTGGAGGACCATCCTGACGTTCAGCAGAGGTTCCAATGAGCGCCGATCAGGATCCCCGTCACCAAGTCCAGCGGCGGTCCCAGGGTGGCCTGGCAGGGTCCCCATTCTTTCCTGGAGGGGAAAGCTGTAGCGCTGACCAGCCAGAGGTCTAGCATGGAGCGGGGGTGACGTGCCTAACGTTGGATGCTTCTCTCCCTTGTTGGTCGACTGCCCCCAAGTTCACCAGTGGTCCTGGAGCTTTGGCCTAAGCTCTCACAATGAAACTGTCCACAATTGTATCCATTTGTGATGATTGGCACACATTCTATCAGGGTGCCTATATTGACAGAGCATACAATGCACACTTGCTGTGGAGTTAATTTCCTGTCAGAATAATCACCCTGCCAAAGTATCACAGTGCAGTAAGTGCAACTCACCTTACCACTGTGCAGTAGAATTGGTGGGCCACAGGAACAGAAACCTTCACTGATTACAATTGTGCCAGCACAACTGTGCCATTGGCACAAGGTGACATAATGTGTCCTTCACCTCTTTCCCTGAAAAGTATGTGACAGTTACGTAATGACCTATTGTTCTCTCACATGTGAAGTGCATGTGAGATTGGGGGAAGTGTGTGTCTGGGATTGTTGCAAGAGGTGTGTTGAAGCAATAGCTGTGCTAATTGATAAACTATGTCTGGCCATACACATGGAGGATTTTCATGTTTCCATTTCTTAGTGAGGATGAGGGTTGGGTGGATTATCGGACAATCTTTCATCCAAAGGGCTGCAGGACATTTAAGAGGGCCAACCTCATCTGGGTCTCGGAGAGAGGCTCTCTCGGTCCACTGGTTTGGTGTCAGGGGAATGCGCCTTCACCAGCTCAGAGGAGCCATCTGCGATGCCCAGGCAAAAGGAGATGTCCCCTCCTTGACCTTATAGTGGTGCATCTGGGAGGAAATTATATGGCGTCTATGGGACGGAAAGGGGTATGGGAGCTACTGATTGCTGAACTGGAATGGATGTCACTGAGGTTCCCAAACACTGTGGGGCCCCGGTCCCAAATGGTTCCCAGGAGTGATTGGAGAACTCCATGGAAGGAAAAGGCAATCAACTCCTCAGTGAGGAAACTGAATGGCGAGCTGGCAAGACTGACAAAGGTCAATGACAGAATTCGGACAATTCACTATGGCTTCATTAAAGGTGAACTGATGTTTCACCGAGACAAAGTGCACCTTTCAAAGAGAGGCATGGACGTTTTCATTGCAGACATTATCAACTTTGCCCAGATGCTATGTTGGGGGAGTGGTGTGGGGGGGGATCAGTAACTGTTAGACTTACTGGATTGTGTGGCATGGTAATAAAATGGTGAATACATTTGTTGCCAGTGAGACTCGGAATTCCTAGCAATTGCATAGTACGTTGTGTTGATGGAATGTTAATGTAGTTAACGTGTCCATGCTGCCTATTTATTTGCAACCCATCACCACTTTTAGCAGCCTAATTCCACTTGCTGGCCCTTACAGTTGTTCAGACCTTGTAACCTTCCCCCTTCAAACACAGGACCCTATGTGAATGAGCAGGGGGTTTTGTCAAAAGTGTGCCAGCAATTGTCTGGAAGGGCCTGCCATGTACTTTCCTTATCTTTACTATCTGCGTCTTGATCACCTCTGCCCTTTTACCTCTACCAATCACTAATATGTTTCATGATTGCTTCTCACCTGCATTTCCCATCCACCTGCACCCCTTGGGGGTGGGAAGGTGAAACACACAGTGGCTGTCTGTGAATTGGTACTGTGGGTTCCATCCTCGTCCCCACACTTGTATTTGTGTAATGTACAGCTGAAGATGACGTATTGTTTCAATTTTTTGTTGTCTTTGTTGTAGGTACAGGTGTGTTGTAGCCGTCTACCCACTTGTAAGAAAGCAGTGAGCTGGTCCTTAAGATTTCATGTGTTTGCAAAATAGCACTTTTTTTGAAGCGTGCTGAGAGTACTTCACATTGCAGAGGGCTGCTACAGTTTGTGAGCACAATCTGGACATTTTGGCGTACTTGTGTGGTCTTAGCCTGTGGCATTCAAAACCACTTACTCTACTAGATTCCATATTTTCAGAAGCACAGATACTTATTGTTTCAGTCTTTATCTGTTCTTTGGGTAGTGAAGGGTTCCATTGCGATCGTAGTCATGGCTTCTCGTCGAATGTCTGGTGAGGAGGCTTTCGCTGTACTGATGGAGTCCGGCTCAGAGCAAGGCACAGAGCTGGATGTGCAATCTGAAACAGACACTGATTCTGAGGGTGAGCAGGAAGTTGATTTGGGAAGCGAGTTTTCGATTGAGGCTAGTTCCACCTCCTCATCTGATGACGAAGAGGATGAAAGGGTACATGTATCTCTTCCGACACTTTCCACATGCAGGGTACCTGTAAGGGTGAGGGGACATGCAGGACGTGCAAGGAATGTGCCAGATCCTGACATGGCCGATGAGTCGCAGTGGGTGCCTCCAGCAATGGCTCAGCCTGTTGTGCCCCCTTTCACTGAAATATCAGAGTGCACAGTGAATACAGATGGGTTTCAGCAAACCAATTTGTACACTGCAGAGTTCTTGAGATCATGGGGTCCCACTCTCAAACCCCATTCCAGAGATGAGAACATTTTGGGGTCTCATTCTGCTCATGGGAATATCGCTGAAACTGTCTATCTCAATGTAATGGTCTACTGAAGCGGTATTGTCAACCCCTTTTTATCCAGCAACAATGAGTAGAAATCGATTTCAAGCACTGCAACGTATGTTCCATTTCAATGACAACTCAGCAGCATTACCCAGAACTGACCCAAATTGTGATAGGTTAGTTAAACTTCAGCCATTTCTGAAGCACTTTACTCAGGGATTTTCTGAGGTGTATGTTCCTAGACAGAAAATATAAATATCCATTGATGAATCATTGGTATTGTTTAAAGGTCGGCTAGTGTTCAAGCAGTATCTTCTGAGCAAGAGAGCACGATATGGGATCAAGGTGTACATGTTGTGCAAAAGTACCACTGGGTATGCCTACAGCATGAGAGTATACACTGGAAAAGACTCGAACTTAAAACCTCTGGGCTGCCCAGCCCATTTAGGGATAAGTGAGAAGATTGTTTGGGATCTTGCCACAGACCATTGCTCCACAAGGGTCACCATTTGTATTTGGACAATTTCTACACAGGAATTCCACTCTTCAAGGAATTGTACAATGTGGATACACTGGCATGTGGTACAATCCGCAGTAACCGCAAAGACATCCCCAGACAACTTGTGTGCAAGAAGCTGGACAAGGGAGCATGTATGGCATTGCAGCAGGATGAACTAGTGGCAGTAACACTCTGCGACAGAAGGGATGTGCTCATGCTAAGGACTATTCGTGATGAAAGTACTTCACTAGTCACTGTGCATGGGCAGGCTGAGCAAGTGCAGAAGCCCAAGTGCATTCTGGACTACAACAAGTACATGGATGGAGTAGATAAAGCAGACCAATCTCTTCAGCCATACCATGCTGAATGCAAGTCGTGCATGTAGTCCAAGAAGTTGGCTGTACACATTATGCATGTAGCTACGCACAATGCTTAAACTGTATACAGTGCAGCTGCTCCACAAAACAACCTGTCATTTATGAACTTTGAAAAAGAAGTTGTAAAATCTCTGACCATTGTCCATGTACAAACTCCCTCCTTTATAGAGGTAGATGTGGCCAGATTGAAAGGACAACACTTTGCTGATTATGTTCCTGCCACACCTATGAAGACACAACCATACAGAAAATGTAAGATGTGTACAAAACAAGGAATGAGGATGGATACTCGGGTGTATCGTCCCCAAGGCCCTTCCAAGCCAGCCCTCTGCCTACAGCCTTTTTTCCTTTTGTATCATACAACGGAAAAGTATTAGGAGATCGTCTGATTTCCGGGAATGCCCATCATTCCTTGAAAGGGACCCATAGGCTCTCAATTCGTGCATGCCTTACAAAGGAACGGCACTCCTGCTCCCTGCACTGGAGGCGTACTTTCAATAAAAATGCAACACCATTTCAACTCAATTCACGAGCATTGCTAGTCCTGCTCCCTCCACTTGAGGCCTGCCTTGGAAAGGCACACCACTTTAGTACCTTTCACTTGAGGCCTGCCTTCGACAAACGTCATTCTAGCTCCCTCTGCTCGAGGCGTGACTTGCAAAGGAACGCGATTCAGGCTCCTTCCCCTTAAGGCGTACACAAGAAAGGAACACCATTGTGGTTAACTCCCCTTTGGAGTGCCTTGGAAAGCAATGATAGTCCTTCCCTCCACTTGAGGCCTGCCTTGGAAAGGCACACCACTCCGGTACCTTTCACTTGAGGCCTGCCTTAGAAGGAAAGGTCAGTCTAGCACCCTCTGCTCGAGGTGTGACTTGCAAAGGAACACAATTCAGGCTCCTTCCACTTGAGGCGTATCTTGGAAAGGAACGCCACTCTAGCTCCCTCCACTTGAGGCGTGCCTTGGAGAAGAAGGGAACACCACTCTGGTTCACTCCCTTTGGGGTGTCTTGGCAAGGCATGCTAGTGCAGTTCGCTCCACTTAAGGGCTGCCTTAGAAAGAAACATCAGTGGAGCTCCCTCCGCTTCAGGCGTACATTGGAAAGGAATGCGATTCTGGCTCCTTTCGCTTGAGGGTTGCCATGCAAAGAAACGCCAGTCCCGCTCCCTCTACTCGATGGGTGTGTTGGAGAGAGACAGGAACACCATTCCGGTTCCGTCCACTCAAGGGGTGTCTTTTGAAATGAGTACACGCCACTTTGGCTCCCTCCCTTGAGGTCTAAGTGTCATGAAAATGGTACTTGGACACCATCTATATGGCGGCGGTGTCTTGTGTATCTCGTACCACCCTGCCTTTTTAATTTTTTTAACTGAACTAATGTCCTGTTTGGTGTGATTGAAATGTCTTTGGTAGGAATGACTTGGATACGATTGGTGTGTGAGTGAGGTAAAGCTATGTAGTACTTGCAGATGAGATTTCTGTGAATGCACTTTCCCAGCACTGCAGAAATGATTAGCATGTTGGTGGATGTGTGTTTAGTGTGGGTAAGGTTGCAGATATGAATGTTTCAACATACTGGCTATGGGCGTACTTGAAGTTGGTGTAAAAGACAATGCCTGTAGGCCGGGTAGCCAAGTGAGCGGATGTCCACTTGTTATCAGTGTGCAGATACAGTTGGTGCCACGTGACATTTGAATGCAGACACAGTTGATACACAAGTTCTGGAAAATGGTGTGAAAGATATCGCCTGGAGACACGGTTGCAATGTGAGCAGATACGGCTGGTGCCACATGACATTTGAATGCAGACACAGTTGATACACAAGTTCTGGAAAATGGTGTGAAGGATATCGCCTGGAGACACGGTTGCAATGTGAGCAGATGTCCACTTGCCGTGAATGTGCAGATATGGTTGGTGCCACATGACATTTGAATGCAGACACAGTTCATACACAAGTACTCGAAATTGGTGTGAAGGATATCGCCTGGAGACACTGTTGCATTGTGAGCAGATGTCCACATGCTATAAGTGTGCAGATAGAGTTGCTGTGGAGCAAGTGATTTGATAGAGGTGCGACTGCTGAAATGGATGCCTACTGACTGCAGAAACGAAAGGTGTATGAACGCTTAGTGCCTGGACGTGGCTTTACTACTCACATTACCTTTGGCTAATGTGCCAAACCAACCCTGTCTGTCCTATTGCACTGTGAACTGTATGTATGAGGAGTGTGAGCAAAGGTGCCTGTGAAAGGGATTGAAGAGGAGAAACAGGGTGGCAGTATGTAGTACACAGTGATTCTTGTATTCCCAGAGCACTTACCATACGGATGATTTACACATTCTCACCCAGGTGACGAAACCCACGCATACAAGGTCTGCCTTTCATTGGGATACCTGCGGGAACAGGGGAAGGTAGGTCATGAGTTGTTGGCAGCGTGTTTGGTGGGGTTGGCAGTGGGAAATGTCAGACAATTGTGGCTTGTGGGTAATAAAATCTGGGGTGATTTGCGCAAGTCAGACCTCTGTGGATTCCGACGAGTGTCCTCTTTTCGGAAATGCATGGGGTTCCCCGTTTTCCTTGGTGGCTGCGACACCCCAGGCCCAAATCTGTAGGTTGTCGTCCCAAACCCTTTGGGGTTACCAGTGGTTTAGCGGTTTCCCTTTGCGCCCAGGTAGATGCACCCACACATGTGAGGTACCGTTTCCGTCCGGACACCTGTGGGAACGCGGGAAGGTAAGACATGTGTTGTTGGCGGCGTGTTTCTCTGTGGGTTGGCAGAGGGAAATGTCTGAACATTTGTTTTTTTGGGCCAAATGTCGGACTTTGCTGGGGATTGCGGGTAAATTCTGGGGAGATTCGCTCAAGTCAGACCTCTGTGGATTCCCTTTTCGGAAATGCATGGGGTTCCCCGTTTTCCTTGGTGGCTGCGACACCCCAGGCCCAAATCTGTAGGTTGTCTACAAGAGCAAAATCTGCTCTGCCGAAAGACTTGGGGTCACCAGTGGTTTCGCCTTTTCCCTTTGCGCCCAGGTAGGTGCACCCACACATGTGAGGTAGTGCTTTCGCAGTTAAGAGGTGTTAATGGTCGAGACTACTCCCATTTTAGAGTTCGGGCCAGTTAGGAATTTCACCAACCCCAGTAAACTACAAAATAAAGGTTTTCAAAACTTGAATCTATTGCGTCTGCGTCTACTGTTGATGCTATGCCTTCCTTACAGAGCCCTTTCACTTGAACATACTGTGGGTCTCATTCAACATCATCCTTATCAGATATCCTCTCGGATGGGGCCTTCTTAGGGCCCTCTTGGTTGGCTCGCTAATAGTGAACACAACTACACTACTGTGTTTCGGTGGCACCTATGGCACTTTAGGTAAACGTTTAGATGACACTGTAAGTCGGACCTACCTTGCTCTCTGTCATCTATTGAATCCTCATTTATTGTAGTAGCTGATGCACTTGCTCCTCTTAAAACTGGTAAACAAAAAAATCTGGCTTCTGAGCCCTGGTTTTCAGAAGAGCTAAAAGCTGCTTAACTTAGATGTAGAAAAGCTGAGAGGAAGTGGACATTAACTACTCCCTGGAAGCTAGACGTATTTCCCGCGTCACTCTTTCAGATTATCGTAAAGCTGTCGCTGAAGCCAAAAAAGCTTCCTTTTCGAACACAGTGGAACAAGCTATAAATCAACCTAGGGCCTTGTTTGAGCTGGTACAGTCTCTTTCAGCCCCTACCAAAACTGGCCCGCAGGCTCCCCCTTCTCAAGATCTGTGCAACTCTTCCTCTTCTTTCTTTCTCACCAAGATTAAGGAAATTCATAAGAATATTCAGGCGTGTACCTACCCTCCTACCGCACCGCTGAACCCCATGGATTCAGTTCCCGCTAGTAATAACTGCTGTGATTTTCCAGTTTTCTCTGAGCCTGAAGTGCTAGCTGCAATTGGGCGACTCAAATCCGCCTCTCCGCTGACCCTATTCCCTTGACCCTTCTTAAAGAAATCTCGGCTGATTTGATCACTATGCTTACCTCCGCTGTGAACGCCTCTTTTTGGGATGGTGTGATTCCTGCGACCCTTAAACATGCTTTGGTGATCCCTCTACTTAAGAAGCCGTCCCTTGATCCTGCAATACTTGCCAACTTCTGTCCCATCTCGCTTCTCCCTTTCCTCATGAAGTTATTGGAAGCTTTGGTGTCCCCTCTCCTTTCCTCCTTTCTCGAGACATCTGGGTTCTTTGACCATTTTCAATCCGGCTTCTGCCCAGGAAGAGGTACTGAGTCTGTCCTCAATTCTGTAATGGATGACCTGACTCGTCTGGTGGATCAGGGTGGAGTCGGAGCAGTGCTGCTCCTTGACCTGTCCGCCGCGTTTGACATAGTCGACCGTTCCACCCTGATCTCCCGTCTATCTTCGGCCAGTCTATCCGGACAGGTTCTGAGATGGTTCATGTAATTTCTGTCTGATCGTTCTGTCTCCCCCAGATCCCCTTTCAGTCCAAATCGATGGGGCTTGACTCCGGTGTCCCTCAGGGGTCCGCGCTCTCTCCAATACTTTTCAATGTCTACATTCACCATCTCCTGTCCCTCATTTGCTCTCATGGCTTTCGCTATTATTCTTATGCAGATGATACTCAGATTTTGCTGCGTTTAGATCTTACCCATCCTGACACAGCCTTAGGAAGTGTCTTGAAGATCTGGGGGCGTGGATGACAGCAAACGGACTTAAGCTTAATGGAAGCAAAACAGAGGTACTGGTTGTGGGCACCAAGACTCCCCTTCTGTTCTGGACGAATGATTTCTGGCCCTCTTCCTCTCCCTCAGTCCGGAACCTGGGGGTGAAAATTACTTCTTCCCTGTCGATGAATGAGCAGGTTGCTGCTGTCTGTAAAGGTTGTTAGGCAGGAACCTGTGAAGTTCCCTTAGGGACCACTGCAAAAGGCTTAGGACTACAGGTGTTGGCAGTAAACCCAATTGGTAGCAGTCTGTACCACCCAGATTTACCTGGTAGCTGTGGCTGAACAGCCAGACTTCTCTCAAGAAGAGTTAGACAGTATATAGAGTATACAAAATAGGTACAGAGATACAGTAGCACAAGCAAACACTGACCAGAGCTTTGGTATAAAAGTATATAATTATTTATTTAAAAACACACTTGCAAAATACACTAACACTAATATGGCAAGCAAGTTCAAACACAGTCACTATCAATATATGGGATACATTACTCACCGTAATCGTATTTCTGATGCTTCTATCTGCTTAGATTCACATGCTGTGCATAGGCCGACATCTAGTGGAAGCTGCAGATTATTACAGTTTGTTTTTCGAAACTCGAAAATGGGCGTCGACACAGGGCGTGCCAGTAATAGTATCCTTAGTGTGACGTCCACTGTACCCATGATCCCCGACGCGTGTAGGACCCTCAGATTGTATTTTTTCTGACATGAGGTAGCATGAGGAGAAGCGTGAGTACAGAAGATCCAAGCAGATATAAAGAAAGGTAAGACTACAAGCATCCATGCGCCTTCTCTCAGAGGGGAGGAAGGGTGGGTTGCATGTGAATCTAAGCAGATACAAGCATCAGAAATACGATTATGGTGAGTAATGTATCCCTTCTGAGGCTTGTGGAATCTGCTTAGATCACATGCTGTGCATAGATTAGCGAGCAGTACCTGAAGAAGGAGATGGGATGTGAGAAGGGTCATGAGCAAATAAATGTCTTAGAAACGCTTGTCCCACTTGGGTATCTGTCTTGGAATGGGTGTCAATGCAGTAGTGCTGAGTAAAAGTGTGAATAGAGCTCCAAGTAGCTGCTTTGCAAATGGTGTCAAGGGGGACATTTGCAATGAAAGCCAGAGTGGCCCCAATGCCTCTTGTAGAGTGGGCTCTCGGCGTGAAAGGCAGAGTTTTTTCAGAAAGGGAGTAACACAGCTGGATACAGTTAATAATCCACTTAGAATGGCACCTTTAGAGACGCGATCCCCCTCTCTGCCTGTAGCTACGGAGACAAACAGTTGATCCGTTTTCCTTAGCGGTCTGGTTTTATTTACATAGTAGAGGACCGCCCTACGCACATCTAGGGTGTGTAGTTTCACCTCAGCCGAGCTCTGTGGGTCTTGGAAGAAAGCCGGAAGCTCGATGGACTGGTTGACATGGAATTTAGAAATAAACTTAGGTGAGAACCTAGGGTGTGTGCGTAAAACCAGTTTATCTTTATGGACAGTAAATAAAGAATCTTGCACTGACAGAGCCTGCATTTCACTGACCCTTCTTATAGATGTAATAGCTACTAAGAAGGCAGTCTTATAAGTCAGGTGTTTGAGACTGCTTTTATGCATGGGCTCGAATGGGGGGTCCATGAGTTTAGATAGCACCACGTTAAGGTCCCATCCTGGTGGTGGGTTAGAAATAGGAGGGTGAAGTCTCTTTACTCCTTCCATGAAGGCTTTAACTATTGGTACTTTCCACCATGACACCTTGTTATGGGAAGTGGTGTATGCCGACTGGGCTGCCAGGTGTACCTTCAGTGAGTTAAAGACCAGTCCTGCATCCAGCAGGTGGAGCATGTATGTAACAATACTGGAAGGAGTGCAATCAACTGGGTTAATTTGTCTACTCTGGCACCAGATAATGAATCTCTTCCATTTGTCAAAGTAGCAGTGCCTCGTGTTTGGCTTTCTAGATTCTTTTAGGATGTCCATACACCTCTGAGGTAAATTGAGATGTCCGAACTCTATGACCTCAGGAGCCATGCTGCCAGGTTCATTGAGTTGGGTTGAGGGTGCACTGTTTGACCTTGGTGCTGGGAGTTTGATCGGTTCGCACACGGCTAATCTGCGTAAGTGTGGGAACCACGGTTTTCTCGCCCACATGGGAGCAACCAGGACGAGCGTCATCGACTCTCTGTTCATCTTGTTGACCACCTTCCTGATGAGAGGAGTTGGTGGAAAAGCGTACACAAACATTCCTGACCAGTTCATCCACAGGGCGGTCCCCTAGGAGTCTGGTTGGGGGAACCTCGATGCAAATCCTGGGCATTGTCTGTTTTCGCTTGTGGCAAATAGGCCTACAGTGGGTAAACCCCACTGAGAGAAGATATCTTCTACGACTTCTCTGTGTAGACACCATTCGTGTTCTTCTGGGAGGGGGTCTCTGCTTAGAGCATCCGCTAGAGAATTGAGATCCCCTGGAACATGTTGCGATGACAGGAAGATGTTCCGTCTGAGTGCCCATATCCAAATTTTTTGGGCAAGCTTGGACAGATTTTGCGAACAAGTCCCTCCTTGCTTGTTCAGGTTAAACATGGCTGTAGTGCTGTCTGTCCAGATTTGCACTGACAGATTTAGCAGGTAGGGCTCGAACGCTCGAAGCGCTCTGAATACTGCCAGAAGCTCTAGCAGGTTGATGTGATTCTTGGCCACTGAGTGAGACCAGAGATCCTGAGCTGTGTGGTGGAGATGGTGAGCTCCCCACCCTGTCAGGCATGCATCGGTTGTGACTACCGCCTGTATCTCGGGATCGTAAAAGGGTTTCCTCTTGGACAGATTTTCTCTTGTCCACCAGTTTAGGCTTTGTACAAGTGTTGGCGAAACGACCACTAGATCGTCCCACTGACCACTTGCCTGAGACCACTGTTTCGCCAACCATTCATGCATGGGACGCATGCGCAGGCGCGCGTGGGGGCCAGGTAAATACATGACGCCATCATGCCCAGCAACCGCATTGCTTTGCGTACCGTTATCTGGCGACCGGACTGATATTGCGGAATTTTCAGCAGTATATTCAGAATTCTTTCCTCGGAAGGAAAGGTCAACCCCTCTTGAGTGTCTAGGATAGCTCCTAGGAACTGTTTGGAGGTGCTTGGCACCAGACTTGACTTTTTCTCGTTTATTGAGAAGCCCAATTCGAAGAGGAGGTCGATTGTCCTGTGAATGTTCTGCAAATTACTGGGGTCTCCCCCGTGATGAGCCAGTCGTCCAGGTAAGGGTACACCGGGATTGCCTCCCTGCGTAGGTGTGCTGCCGCCACCGCCAGTACCTTGGTGAATACCCTTGGAGCTGAAGCTATCCCGAAGGGCAGTACCTTGAACTGGTAGTGCCGACTGTCCACCTTGAAGCGCAAGTACTTTCTGTGCACTGGGAACATGGAAATATGAAAATAGGCATTTTTCATGTCCAATGTTGCCATGTAATCCCCCTTTTTTAGGAGGGGGATTACCTCTTTGAGAGTAGTCATGCAAAATTTTTGGGGCTTGAATACTTGTTTTCAGGCCGTAAGTCCAATACTGGACGCATTGTCAAATCTTTTTTTGGCACAAGGAAGTAAGTTGAATAAATACCCTTGTTTACCTGGTGTCCCGGGACGAGTTCTATCGCGTCCTTTGCTAGTAGATTGACAATCTCCTCGAGGAGGATCTTCTGGTGTTCCAAAGAATGTATTCTTTGTCATGGAGGATGGTTCCGGGGACGCTCTAACAGTTCTATGCAGTACCCAGCGGATACTGTGGACAGCACCCATCTGTCTGATGTGATCCCTTCCCAAACTTGGGTGAAGATGGAAATGCGTCCCCCTACTGGGGTTGCGTGAGAAGGGACCCTGAACGGAGCGTCACTGTTTTGGTGGGGGCGTGCCGCCTCCTTTACTGGGACTGCCTCTACCCTTACCACGTCCTCTTTTATTACCCATGCCGTAACCCTTGGTAGGCTGTTGGTTATTATTGTTCCACGGTGTACCCTGTTCCTGGGAATAGTTAGATCCTCTCTGGGAATTTTGGCCGCGTGGGCGACGAAAAAATTGATTGGGGGGTTTGTTGGTTAGTTGGCATAGGGATTTGAGTGTCTCATACTCGTCCTTGGCATTTTTCAGCGCGTCCTCGACCGCCTTACCAAACAACAGATCCGGCTCCACCGGTTTACCTAACAAAGATGCTTGGGTTTCAGCTTTGAATCCAGACTGCCGTAACCAAGCGTGTCTCTTGATAACAGTTCCTTCTGCTATCAATCTGCAGACGTTATCCGCGGCATCAAAGGTTGCTTTTAAAATGCAACCGGACACGGCTCTTCCCTCCGCCGCAACTCGTGCCAACTGGCTCTTTAAGGGTTCTGGGGCGGAGTCTATGAGTGCCGCTACTTCTTCCCACTGATGGCAGTTGTAGCTGGCCAACAGGGTGGTGGAGTTGGCAATCCTTGCCTGGTAGGAGGAAGTGGAGGCTACTTTCCAGCCCAAACCATACAGTTTCTTGCTCTCCTTGTCGGGAGGAGCTTCGGAAGATGACAAGGGTGTTCCAGCCCTCTTACGGTTGTTAGTAACAACCAGGGAGTCCGGTTTCAGATGCCCCCTTATATACAATGGGTCTGATTGGGCTGCCCTGAAAAGTTTCTCAATCCTGGGGTTCACTGCCCTGGTGAGGTTAGGATTTAAAAGAGAAGGGTCTATTCTTCTCTAAATAGACTTTAGGATAGGGATGGCCTGAGCAATAGGCCTCCTTTCTCCCACTAACTCTTCTGCGAAGTCCCTCTCCTCTTGAGCACCCTGGGTGTCAATGTGGAAATGTTATGCCGCTCAGGACAGAACTTCATTCAGGAGAGGTTGATTGTCAACAGGGCAGTCGGTAATCGGGGGTTCTTTCTCTACCGGGGAATCTACTTTGTAGGCCTCAGGGTCTTCCTCTTCCTCTTCTTGGTCCTCATCATCCCCATAGTAGCCCGTACCAGTTTGCTCTTCCAACATGTCCAAATCTGGATCCTCACAAAAGGATGTATCCCCTTGATATTGGGAGTAGGGCTGTATGTAGAAAGGGTCCGAAGACCGTGTTGGGGCTTCAAACCGGGACTTCTTACTTGGAGGTATTGGATCCTTAGAGCCTGAGGGTTCTTTGTGTAAACATCTGCCAATGAAGACATCCTTGACATAACCCTGTCTATGTCATCACTAGACCATTCTCTAGAACTGGGAATGATCTTTTCTGGGGATTTCTCCGCCTTATCCTGACTAGACTTACTGGTTTTAGCAGGTGTCCTTGGGATAACAGAGGACTGGGACTTGTCTGTCTATGTGGAGTGGGAAGTTTTTGAGGTGTGTGAGGAGGCTGAGACTGCTTCCTCTGTTGTTTTCCCCCCTCCCCGTGGGCGGAAAAGTGTTTTCCCTGTTTTTTCGCCCCTCCGGAGCCTTCCGACGCCTGGCGTCGAGGTTCGGGGGTAGTGTCCCTATCTTTAGAACGTGGAAGTAAGGACTCGGGAGCTGCCGTTACGCGGTCCGCGGGCGCCGACTCCTGGAGTGCGGTCTGGGGGATGGAAGTCGGCTTCGTCTTCAGACGATCGAACTTCCGTTACCTTGGGGAGCGAGGCACCCTTGGCAACAGTGGATGATTGCCTGGAGTCATGCGGCGATCTAGATCGAGAACGCCCAGAGGCCACTGATTCGGACCGTTCTCTACATGCCTCTTTCCGAGAACTCGACGTGCGCGTCGAGTCTCGGTTGGACTTCATGTGCTTTGTGGAAGTGCTGTGGGTAGCGCTTGTGTCACCGGGAGTCTTCCCCATAACCGCCCTGACGGACGACCTTCCGAGGTCGGGGACTTGCGCTCGGCTGTTTCTTGATGCCACGTTGCCCTCGCCGTCTGAAAGTACGGCCTCGCTGCCATCGCTGAAGGCGCCCTCCGCTGCCATGGCCTCCTGATGCCTGGCGTGGTGGGCCCAACGCTTGATCGAACGGTCCTTAAGTGTTTTCGGTTTAAACCTACTACACGCTCTGCAGTTCGCCTCGGGTCGGTCCCTCGGCAAGCAGAGATTGCACGTGGCCTGCCTGTCGACCCAAGGATACTTGCGGTTGCACTTGGAGCAGAATTGGAAAGGGGTACCCTCCATAGGCACCTTGTGGCAGCGGGCTAGTAAGTGTAGGAATATATAAGAATGTACCTATATACCAAAAGAGTGTAGAGTAGTCCACCCCCCAACTCTCCCTACTTGCAGGGCCGAGGCCAGAGGCCCAAATCCGTCGTGCAGCTGTCGATGGTCGAATTCTTCTCCGGGCCGGCGTCGAGTGTGGAAGTTCAGTGACTCGACGTTGGGGTGGAGAAATGGGTAAATATAACAATATTTAGCAAAAGTATGGCTAAGGCCAGGGAACTCCGCGACATGCTTCCGACCAGTATGGCGGGAAAAAACAATCTGAGGGTCATACACATGTGAGGGATCATGGGTACAGTGGACGTCATACTAGGGATAGTATTACTGGCACGCCCTGTGTTGACGCCCATTTTCGAGTTTCGAAAAACAAACTGTAATACTCTGCAGCTTCCACTAGATGTCGGCCTATGCACAGCATGTGATCTAAGCAGATTCCACAAGCCTCAGAAATATACATCCCTGATTACTTATTGAACAAGTCTTAGTTAAAACACCACTTATTTGCAGACAGAAGTGAGCGCTTAACCTAAGATGGCAGTCCTATAAATTGGTTAAAAAGGGAGGGAAAAAGGCAGAATTAGGAAAGTACATAATACCAACACTTTAAAAAGAACCACAGCAAGACAGAGTCTACTGTTAGAGCAAGAAAGTTCATAGGCCAGGCCCACTCTTGGAGAGAGCAAGGCGGAATGTGTCCAAGATCACACAGTTGAATAATACTTTAAAAGGTCTTTGCAGATAGTTCAAAAAGGGTTGGATCAGTTCAGGAAAAGTTAGTTAGCAGGTCCCAAGTCACCCCAGGATAGAGAGTCAAGGATTTACGGGACACCTTGAACAGTCTGTTGCAAGGGAGACCAGGCGGGACACAGTACCTGAAATGGTGAGAAAGCTCCAGCGAGGGCAGTTGTTCCTGGCAGCGGGTGCAAGTCGGTGCTTCGTCCAGGGGAAGAGAAGATCTCGACGTGGAGGAAAGCTGGAGGTCGTTGCACTGCCAGGGAAGAAACCAGCTGCGGAGTTTCCCGGTTAAAAGGTATTACCCTTTTATTCGCGGTAGTGGTGAAGCGTGGCTATCCGGCCACCGGGGTGCTTGGCACGGGCAATTCGACCACGAGACGATCCAGGAAGGCGAAAAGAGGGCAAACTGGTTATCCCCACCAGTTCAGAGGAAGAAGACTCTCCGGAATGAAGATCTTCTCTGTCGTTGGGAAGTGGTGAGACGGTTCAGCAGGGCTCCACCGGTGGTGTCGTCATTGCAGGGCGGCTCAGCTTCTCCCTCTTCGGATTCTTGGTCCTGTGGCGACTTCTGAAGTTCCAGTACCCAAAGCCCTGCTTTTATGCAGAAAACCCCCATTCATCAGTCCTAGCTGTCACTCAAACATGCTAAGTGGTGAGCCGGGCGGCTCACCACTGGGCCAATCACACAAGAGTGCGACTTGAGTTGCAGAGGCAACTCAGTCCAGGGTGCCTAAACCCCCCCTCCCACACATCCTGTAGACCCAGACAAAGTGCACCACTTTTGGAGGCTTCTGTGCAGAAGCCCGCCAAAAAGTGGAACAAAGGGCTCGACTTGGGTTGGAGTTGGAGAGGCGAACACAAACGCCATTTTAAAACCGAGTCCTGGCAAAAAGACCCAACCGGGGAATAAATATTAAACAAATAACCCAGCGGTATCTTTAACATTGCACCAAAAAAAGTGGTGCGTTTAAAATGAATGGGAAAATCCCATAGGAAATATTCCGGTGGAATATTTGGCGTGGTAGCCACTGCCACCAGCCAGAAACTCGACGAGGGGGGACTGCACAGTGCCCCCTTGAAAAACACCCAGGGGCAATCTAATTACCCCTACCAGTACTTCCACAATATGATGGTTGGTACTGGTTCTGTTCACAATTTAAGACTATTATGGTCAATGGTAACTTTACACGCCCTGGGAGACAGTAGTCAGTCCCAGGGTGTGGAGTCTATGTTTGGGGGTCACTATGACACCCCTGTGTTACTGCACTGAGGCTGCTGTGTAACACACTTACCAAAAATACATGAAACCCTATGGAGTAAAAGACCCCATAGCCCATAAAACACATTACAAAGTCAAAGGAAGAGTGGGAGAAAAAGAGTCTCACTCTTAGCAGGAGAAAAAAAGAAACCCCAAAAATCCAGCATAGCTGCTGGGGGACTCACTAGGTTTGGGAAATTAGCCTTAACAGATAATTCTCCCTAACAAAGGTAGTCACTTCAAACTTCGCATTCTGCGCAATGTGCTCCCCTATATCCAGGAAACATTTTAGGCACCTGTTGTAGCTGCTCTTGTGCTGAGTGCAGTAGACTACTGCAACTCACTATACCCAGCCCAGCCGCGCTTCCTTATAAAACGTCTTCAACTTCTGCAGAATGCAGCCGCTAGGGCTGTGCTGCACCCCTCGCATAGGGCACAAATGACCCCTTTACTCAGACACCTCCACTGGCTTCCAGTGGAGCAGCAAGTCCTGTTTAAGTCACTCTGTCTTGTCCATTGTGCCTTTTCTGGCACAGGGGCAGAATATCTTCAAAAGAAATTCTTACGGTACGTGCCATCTCGCTGCCTGCGCTCCCAGTCAGCCTGCGTAGTGGCGGTGACCCGCATCAAACTTTCTCACGTTGGCGGCCGGGCTTTTTCAGTGGCCGCCGCCAGAGCATGGAACGCCTTGCCTGTTGCCCTTCGCACGACAGGGGACTCTCTGCTATTCTGTCGCCATCTCAAAACCTACCTCTTCTAGCTCCCCTGTAACATGCTCAAGCGGCTAGCGCCATGATGCCTCTGGCGAACGTGCGCTAACATAACATAACATAACACTGGGTAGATTTAGCTTTTTCCGTTAGGGCTTTTATTTGAATGTAAAGATGTGGGTGTGGTAAAAAGTCAAACAGTAGAAAATGTGTGCTGCATAGTTCACAAAATTAGAGTCAAAATTGCGTTTAATGAGCTAAAGGATTGCTAGAAATAAGTAAACCCTACGATGTCTATTGCAAATTCAAAAGACCAAGGTTTTTTTCCAGAAAGATCTATGTTGCCAACTTGAAGAAACTTACATTTTTCACCTAATTGCTCGTTCAGTCTTATATTTCATATGTTTGTGCATTGCACATTTTATTTAAAAGATCGTTTTACAAAAATGTTGGCTCTCCGTTGGATTGCACTGACTAGATGGAATAGCATTCGGTAAAATGTTTGGTGGTAAATCTTAGAAATGTCACACGTATTTCCTTCTGTATTTGCTGAACATCTTTTCTACTCTGAAAGCCCTTTCCATTGAAGGCTTCTTTAGTAGTATGTTATGCAGGGTCTCATACAAGACTGTCGCCACAAAATCCTAGTAAGAGGGGTCAACACCTATGCTCCCTCCAAATGTGACCTTAAAGCTTATGAAAACGATTCGATTCGCCAGATGTCTCCCTTTGTATTTGGTGTTTGCCCCTTTATTTCTCTTTAAGCAATCTATCTGCCCTTATTATAATTACTTGACCTCCTCGGCATATTCATTTCTATTCCCAAAACAGAGAGAACTTTACCTCAGTCTAATTCAGCACATATCTTCTGAAATACCAGCATTTTAGTCAGTTTACTGTTTATCTTTTCTCTCCATCCTTCTTGGTGTCCATTGCTTCCTCAGTTTCAGCATCTGGTCCCATATTTGTATTCTTTTGTTATGATCTTTTTAGCACAAATCATACATAGAAAATGTAAAATAATTAACAAAATTTCCAACGCCCCCACCCCACCTCCCGCCCCCAATGAGAGAAGCATCAGAATTCACCATTGACAATGGAGGATTGTAGAATTATTGCCATGAATGCCGCTAGACCTTTTCTCTCTGGCTTCCATGCACAATATTCCACAATATAGGTAAATAAGTTCAATATGCATAGTCTCTGTGGGCAGTAGAGATCTTGATGTTCTGAAGTTAAGTATTTTACTGTAAGGCCCCAGACTTTAAGAAAGGCAAGCACACTGCATTAAATGAAAAATGTCACTTGTTCCAAAGCCATCATGTTCAAGAAGGATTGGATCTACTGCAGGTAGGAAGGGGGTTGTTCCTTTTTTTAAGAGGCTACTATTATGTATTTTTCTGTTGTAAACAGTGAGTCGAAATGTTCTGTTCCCACTGATAAGTCAATTATGACTGGTTCCGCAAGATACATCAGGAGCAATTTGGGCAAAGGGAGATCTTACAACCTTAAATCTCTTTTTATTGAACTGAGCACATTGTTCCAATAAAATTGTAGTTTAGGACACGCCCACCAAATATAATTCATGACCCTTGTTTCCACAGCCCCTCCAACATAGATCTTTCTCTCTGTGATATATTTTCTTAAATTTTGCCGGTGTTAGGTATGCATATCATCACTTTATATAGCGTTTCCTCCATTTGCATCGATCTACCCACCTAGGATATTTCTTCCCACAATTTCTGCCAGGATTTGGTCTGTATGCAGAAGCTCAAAGCCTCCGCCCATTTCATTATGTACACCCACTTGATGTGCCTCAGCATTTTTTATTATGTTATACAATTGTCAGATTAAGTGTCTGGTGCCATTGTGTTTGGTAATACACTTTTTTATGGGGGCAAGTTCTCTGCATGCTGATTGTTCATGGGGTGTTGGGCACATTGCCTTAGTTGAGTATATGATAGAATGTTATTCGCAGTAAGGCGCTATATATATAGTGCTTTGCTTCATGTGAATGATTTTCTGAGCCCCATCCAATAGATTTTATAGTGTGTCACATCCGCCTTGACTTCATCTTAGAAGATTCAAGCCAAGATACGCAGGTGAACATTTTGGTTTCCAGTATACCGGAGTAAATGGGAGGGGAAAGTAGTTAAACTGTATTTTGCAGTTAACCTATGTCAGGTGTTCAACATAGTCCTTGTGATCGTGCTGGCATATGCAGTGGGTGGGGGAGGGGGTGCCGAGGGGGCGGTCTATAATTTTTTGGGAGCCAGTCCTGCCCCCCTGAATTGTGATGCATTAAAATAGGCCTCGAAGTCTGGGAAAGCAAGCCCCCCACCCCTAAAACTATTTAGCATAAGAAGGTTGTTGGAGATACAGGGTTTCGTTCTCCCCTAAACATATAGCACAATTTTCGTAAGTGGGTAAAAAATAGTTTAACAATCCCTACAGGCAGCGCCTCAAACGAAATACAGAAACTTCATCAGAAATGTAATTTTAATTGCTTAGATCTTTCCCAACCTTGAGTGTGTCAATTTAGGTGGAACTCCCCTACTAGCCCTTCCGGAAACAGCCACCGGAATAACATTTTCTTTTTCAAAAGCTCTGCTGTGACTCCTTTGAACTTTTTGCTCTTGATCAGTGTCGTTTGTGCCAAATCTTGTAAGATCTGTTCAGATTCCGCATAGGTGATCAGTGACTGCTTGCGCGTTTCCAATAGGAGATGTTCTTTGGTTTTATAGGCTGAGACTATGACTATAGCAACTCTTGGTGTACGTGATCAATGAATGTCCTGAATGTTGGTTGAGCCAATTATTTGAGCCAATAGGGCCTGGACACGGCGCACCATATTTTCTCATGCTGCGCCTTCTTTTGGCATGGGCAGTCACAACATATTGCAATCAGAAGTAAAAGTGGAAATCATCTACAACCTTTGGAAGTCAAAGATAAAATGTACAGATAAAAAAAAGACAATCATACTAGCAGTGGTGAATAAGCTAAATGTCTTCAAAGTGATGGTTGAAATTAACAATCCAGTTTCTAAAAGAGGTTACTTTTTTTTAGGTGCAGCAGTGGAAGATAGGGAGGGCGCATGAGCATGTGAAGTTTTCTGATTATGCTTTTGCTGCAAAGATAGAATGAAATCATTTACTATGAGTGGGGACTCTGGGGAGATAATGGCATGCAAATATTTGAACACACATTCTAGTGTAACCTATGCAGCATCAAAAAGCATAAAAAAAACAAAGAAGCCAATACCTGCTGTACAGTTTGTTATTCTTTTGTCTTAGGTTTACATAGTAAATCATTTCTTGAATGTAAAAATATTACAGACACGTTGCATGTATCCATAATTTGGTTAAGGTTGGCTTTGAGCAGAGGTTGGGGATTTAAATGGCAATGGATACCATTACAAATGAAAATACAGGTAGATGTACTGGGACAAGAACTAGTCAAGTTTCTCTAGGTTAACAACGCTACACGGAAGCATAATCACCATCTGCATTGATATGCCCAGTGTACTATCTGTGGGGTAAATAAAACAATCAAAATCACTGCTTCATAAAGGGGCACACACACATGAAATGCAATACATTAAAACCTCAGGTTGTACAAACCTAAATTGAAGCAGCAATTTTAATCTGTTGAATGACATAATGGAACACAAACCAATAAATTGCAAAAAGGGAAATAACATGATATACAATGTGAAACATAATTGCAATGTACTGGAAGGGCTGAGTACCTCATGCATAGATCTTGCAGCATCATTCACAAAAACATCAGACTAAAAAATCCTCAATTTCTTTTTTTTTTTTTTAAACAATTATGAGCTTTAAAGCATTGCAAAAAACTACATATCAAAAGAACACCAGTTAATGGATGGAATGGATGTTGTAACAGAGGTACAAAAAACATTTAAATTGAAAACCCTGCAGCAACCATTCCGCCCAGATGCAATGTTAGCAAAATTATTTTGGAATGCCAATGTGCTATAAAACACAGATTTGATCAGATTGTCCCAATATCTTTAGGACCATATTTTTTCTAGGAGTGTAATTTCACCACTATCTCTGGAGGCATAGCCTGGCCAAATGAGATTAGTAACAACTGATACAAGATTATCCCAAATTGATGTTTCTAGCTCCACCAATAAAATCATGTGGGAGCTATGACGAACCGAGATGCTCTTGTATTATGTGAAAGCTGTACATGAGTTACCTTTGCCCTACATAATTTTAAAGAAATCCCTTTCAACTGTTTCGCTAAAAATGAACAATTAACAGTATAGTCTGAAAAGGCTGACATTCAAACTCACTATGTTTAATAATATTATATCTCAATTTGATTAAATACTATATACTATGCATAAACCAGGAAAAACAAAGTAGGATCTAATCAGGTACACATGTTGCTTAAATAAAACTATAACAACTTAATATACAACCATTGTCAAGAAAATGTTTTGGCTCGTCAAGCTTTCCCAAAGTGGCACGATTTCAATTCCGCTTTACATTTTGAAAAGAAAATTGGTACTTGCAGTTTAGTCAGCTATGTTGCTTTGAAGATAATGTAAGCAGATATTTTCCCAGCAACAATCAAAGAATTGAAGACAACAGAAAACAACTCTTTAACAAAACAAACCTTTCCACAGACCTTTTGACATTATTATTTTCCTGGTTAATACATTTCACAGTCGCTCTTATCGAAACGATAGCCTGTTGAGGAATTCCATAGTTTGCACTTCTCACAGATCCCTGAAATCAGTCTGAAGCACATGCAATTGGGCATGCTTAGTGCCACTGAATTATTCAGTGTTCTTCTTGCCAGAACTCCATATTCAAGGACAATCTCTGTATAACCGGTCGTTCCAAATAACCCTTTCACTGAACACATGTAGAACAGCAAAGGACAATCTGCTGTACTTTCCCAAGGTCCATAAGAAGTTGCTTTACACGATGCTTTAATTGTGGTAGTCTTGCTAGTGGTTCTGGAGGTTCCAGTTCTCCGGTATAATCCAAAAAACTTTCCAAAACTACAAAAAAAGGAAAGAAATTCAGAGATCCAGAATTGTTTTTTACTACCAAAAATTAGAAGAGTTAGCAGAAGAGTTATCAGAAATTGACCCCTTCTTTGCATTCTGATCACTTGTGTAACTTTGGTTCCTTTCCTAATGTACTGCACACACCTATAAATACTCAAATCTTAATGTCATACATTACTCATCTTTAATCGTAATTCAGGTGCTTGTATCTGCTTAGATTCACATGCTGTTCATTTAGTCCGACATATAGTGGTAATGGGGGACTACTGCATCTTTCTTTTCAAGATCTAAAAGGGATGTCAACATAGCGTGACTGTAACACTATCCCTAGGTGACATGTAGGGTACCCAAAATCCTTCATGCGTCGACGTCCCACCGGTTGTTTTTGTTCTGCCGTGCGGAAGCATTATAGAATGCGTGAGTACAGAAGACTAGAAGGTGTAAGATATCTATGTTACTTCTACTCCAAGAGGGGACAAAGGGTAGGTGCATGTGAATCTAAGCAGATACAAGCGCCAGAAATACGATAACGGTGAGTAAATTAACATAATCTTAGTCCTTAGTCCCCTTTCCTCCATACTGCATGGGTGTGCCTTCCTAGGGACGGGAGACAGAACCTTTTTCACCAGAAAAACCTTCTTCCCCTTTAAATTTAGAGGCACGCAGGGATGCGGCCCTGGGAGCATGCGCTAGCCTGACTCCGCCCACCGGCGCCACTACTCAGTCCCCATTGACGCGTCAACAATATTTAACATTGCCTAATGACTCCAGTATTAATAGGGGGGAGAATGGTGGGACGTTTGGAGGAAAGGGAACTAAGGACGGTGAGTAACTTATAATTACTATTACGTCCTGTCCCCTTTCCTCCATACTGCATGGGCGATTATAACTGAATGTAGCCCCAGGGTGGAGAGGAGAGCGTCCTTAAACCAATAAGTTTCTCAGAACTGCCTGTCCGAAGGCCGCATCTGACTTAGAGCCGGCGTCCAAACAGTAATGCTTACAGAAAGCCGGAGGGGTGGCCCAGGTGGCCGCCCTGCTTATGAATTGCCACGGGACCTGCCGCTGGAAGGCAATCTCTGTGGCCTTGGCCCTGACCGCGTAAGCGTGCATGTTAGCTGGCAGCGGCTTGTGCTGCCTCTCGTAGGCTTCCTCGATGGCCGCAACCATCCATCGAGCAATAGAAGCCTTGGATGCTTGATACCCGGGCCTGGATCCCCCAAAGGTGACAAAGAGTGCATCTGACTTGAGGAAGTCCTTGGGCTATCCTGTCCAGATAGAATTCCAGAGCGTGCCTGACATCCAGACAGTGCAAGACTCTCTGAGCCTTGTCCTTGGCGTCAGCGAAAAATGTGGGTAAAACTATTTCCTCGTTCAGATGGAACGCAGAGAGTAGCTTAGGTAGGAATGCCGGGTGAGAACGCAGGACCACCTTATCACTGTGGAAAGTGGTATAGGGCTCATGAGGCCACCAGAGCCTGGATCTCGCTGACTCTTTGCGATCGGAGGCGAGTCCCACTAGCAAAGCTGTCTTAATGGTGACCAGCCCATGTCCGCGGAAGCCACAGGCTCGAAGGGTTTGTGTGCCAAGGCGATCAACACATTGAGGTACCACACGGGGTGTGGCCTTTTGATGGGCGGGTAGAGCCTGTACAAGCCCGCCAGATGTTTCTTGACTATCGGGTTGGAAGAGGAGAAGGTCTCCTCCTCTGAATTTCGGTAGGCCCCTATGGCTGCCAGACAGGTGCGACATATGTCCACCTGCCCGCCTGAGTGCGCAAGGTGTGCCGAGAAGGAGAGCACATCATCCAGCGTGCATGTTAGGGGGTCGATCTCCTTAAGACTCCGCCCAATGACAGAACCTAGTCCATTTACTCCTGTACTGGCTCCTGGTAGCCTTGCTCATGGCGCCCTGAATGATCTCCAGGTTAGCCTGTGATAGGCTTAGGTGCTTGAGGGTGATCTGATCAGCAACCAAGCTGCGAGGGTTAACTTATGAGGTGCGAGGTGGAGGACCCTGCCTCTATGCTGGGACACGCTTCCTTTATCTTGCGGATCAGGGGTGTTGGCGGGAAGGCATAGGCTGTCAAGCCCTCCCAGCAAATCTGCAATGCATCACCCGGGGAGCCGTGGCCCTGCCCCTGCCAAGACACAAACTGATGGCACTTCCTGTTTTTCCAGGGGATGAATAGATCCACCTGAGGATGGCCTCAGATGTTGAAGACCACCTGCAGCAACCTGTCGTTTAATTGCCATTCGTAATTGTCCGCCCCCAGTCTGCTGAGCCTGACCGCTTCCAAGTTGTCCTCCCCTGGGAGGTGGATGGCCGTGAGGTAGATGTCGTTCTCCAAGGTCCATTCCCACATGCTGACCGCTAGGCTGCACAATGGAGGGGACCTGGTACCCCCTGCTTGTTGACATAGTACATGCTGGTAGAGTTGTCGGTCTGGATAAGAACGGTCTTGCTCCCAATGCGCGGAAGGAAGGCTCTGAGGGCTAGCCAAATGGCCCTGAGTTACAGTCAGTTGATATGCGACTCCTGCTCTTGCCGGGTCCAGACCCCATGGATGCAGTGGTTGTCCAGAGTGGCTCCCCCGTGTTCCAGAAAGCAGTCCGTAGTGATGGTGACCAGCGGGGACGGCTGCCGGAAAGGACTTGCCCATCCGCAGGTTGCAGTCCTCGGACCACCATGTGAGGTCCGGGTGGAGAGGAGGTATGCTGACCAGCTCCGCTTGGGAGCTTCTCTCCTGATTCCATGAGGCTTCGAAGTGCCGCTGTAACCTCCTAATCCAGAGTCTTGTGCGCGGCACGGCCAGTAGAACCACCGCCATGATACCCAGTAAGTGCTGGAACCACCAGGACAAGGTCACTGCTCTGGTAAGGAAGTGCGTAGTGGTTCTCTTGATGGCCGTGATCTTGTCCTCCGAGGCAAAGACCCTCTCAGAGCTTGTATCCCAGATGAGGTCCAGGAAGGTGAGGCTCTGCATGGGCTGCAGCTGATACTTCTTGAAAGGGTAGCACCTTGTACTGGAAATGGCAGCCCATGATCCTGAAGCGCAGGAAGGAGCGATGTGGCTGCCAAATCGGGACGTGGAGACCTTCAGATCCATGGAGCACATCCAGTCTCCCTTGTCTAGTGTCTCCGCAACAACTGCTGGCATAACCATCTTGAATTTCTGAAGAGGGAGGGAGGGAGAGGTTCAGGAAGGATAGGTCCAACACAACTCTCAGGCCAGCCTGGTTCTTTTGTCTGGCAAAAATCCTGGAATAGAAGCCCAATCCTCTCCGGGAGGTTAGGACTTCTTCCACTGCCTGGCTCTCGACGAGCGACCGGATCTTCGCCAACAGAGTTGCTGTCCCGATCTGTGGGATTGGAGGGGAGGAGAGGAAGAGATCGGTAGGCGGTACACCGTGGATCCTACAGAGAGGATCCAGGGGTCCGCGAAGTTCTGGCGCCAAAATTGCACATGAAAGGTAAGCCTGCCCCCCACTGGAGACACGTGGACCCGAAGGGACGCGTCATACTTTCTTTCCTTCTGAGGCTGCTGCTGAGGAGGGTGACAGAAGAAGCCCTTGCTCTCCCCCTTTTTGTTGCTTGCGCCGGTGCTGACAGGGTAAATGGTCCGGTTGTCTCGACCTAGGTTCCTGGAAGCCCCGGAATCTGCTGAACGACTGCCCCCTGTCAGAGCGTTGATGCGACTGGGTGTATGCCTTGGGCGTGGCCTTCGCTAGGAAAAAGACTTCGCAGTTTGTGAGCTGTTTTTCTTTTTATCTAATTCCTCATCAGTGGTAGAGTGGAAGAGGTCACTACCCTCGTACGGAAGGTCCAATATGCGTTCCTGGACATCAGGGTTAAATTTAGTAGCCCAAAGGCCAGGCTGTCCTTCTCATGTCCGTGGCGATGCAGATGGCCCGGTCAGAGGTATCGATGTGGGCCACAGTGGACTCCATCATGTCCTGCGCAACCATCTTGGCTTCTCCTAGACCCGCCTTGAAGCGTGCCTTGCTCTGTACCTTAAGTTCTGGAAGGAAGTCCTATTTCCCGCCAAAGCCTCTGGTTAGCGGCTGCCAGCATGGCATCCGCGTTGGATTGACGCAGGTGCAAGGAGGCGTTGGAGTACCGTTTCTTCCTGTACGTCTCCAAAATCCTCTCCTTCTTGCCTAGCAGCGCCGAAGATGAGGTGGCCCCAGACAACTGAGGCTTAGAGTAGAGTGATGCCGCAGCAATCACTGAAGAATGCAGTTGAGGGTGTGCTGATGGCAAGAGTGGATCCCCCTCTGTCTGTCTATACTTGACATTGAGGTGCTAATTGACAGGTTGGGCCGAGTGTGGCTTGAGCCACCCCTTTTTGGCATAGGCCGCAATAACTTGCTGCATCGGGATACCCGTCTTGCTAGGGGATCGTAGGGTGAAGACTTCTTCCAAGATCCCCTCCTCGGGCTGCTCTACCTCGGGTTGAGGAAGGTCCATATATTCTGCCAAACCTGCAAGCCTCTGGTGGAAGGCCTTCGCTGACGACGGCATGTCAGGGTCCTCCTCCTCATCTGTATCCACCAGTGTCTCCGGCTGGTCCGGACCATGTGGAGGAGTGCTGGGTGCTGCGGTGTGGGGACCGGAGCTGGCGGCTGCTAAGGAGGCTGTTGTGGAACCGCCGGCAGGGGAGCCGGAATCAAAGGGGCCAACAGGGGCAGCGGGGGCTGCGCTGGGGCCTGTGGCGCCGGAGACATGGGAGGAATGACTATGGGTGCCGGTGGAAGGGAGAAAGTCCCTGACTGCATCCCACAGGATGGCCTCCATCTGGGGGGTTCGCAATCAGCGACAGGAACCTTTCGAAGAATATGTCTTTGGAGGCTGAAGAGGTGGCAGGAGATATTGACAGAGTGGCTGGGGGCTGCTGGGGCCGGAGCGCACTCTGCCTAGGTAGCAGGGGGAACCTGCCCTGCGCCACTGATGGATAAACTGTAGGGGACATACCTGATTGACACCAGTCCCACCTTGAAACTCATTCACCCACCAGCTCTGTTCCTGGGAGTGGCATCGGACGAGCGCCATGTTGTCTGGCCCAGGGACATTTTGTCAAGCTGCGCGCCACGTGCCAAAGTCGTGGTGCATGGCTCCCTGGGCACGGCCTCCTCCAATACTCTTGGTGGTGGAGCAAGAGACCTACCTTGCACCTCAGGTCTAGGCCTGGAAGGCGTTTTGCCCTCGGCGGTGTCGCCGGTAGTGCTGTATGCAGGCGCCCCCTCGGACATTGAGCCGGTATTAGGGCATAGCCCCTCGGGTGTACACCCGGTAAAAGAACCTTGCGGCCCGTCAGCACTGATTCCGGAAGGATCTGATGACCCCCTCGGCCGTAAGGCCAGTAGGTTCCTCCGGCTCGGGCGTTTCCTCAGGAAGGAGTCGCCCTTGTGGGGCGCGATGGAGAATAAGGGCCCTCCTTTGGGCCTCGATCTCAGTATCAGTTTCGTTTCTGATCTGTCTTTCTTAGTAGTAACCAATCACTGGTCTCTGGGTCATACTGCCCCCAGCCAATGACTGCCCTCTCCCTAAACCCTGCCTTCGGCAGCCATCCTCAGATTTCTTAGCACGTAAAGTGGCAGTATGACCAAGTGAAGAGCCGCAGAGGGGACGGAGGGAGGGTTCGCATGTGAATCCATGCCAGACCCATGCTGGAGAACAACAGTTACAGGTAAGTAACTTGTTCCTTCTCCAGCATGGGGTCTGGCATGGATTCACATGCTCATGAATATAAGAATACATAGCAGTACACACATGCACAACCACGGGAGGTGGCAAGGCTCAACATTAAGCATCTCTTACCTCCTCACCAGGCTCACCTTAAGCTAACAGGTTGCGCAGCACTGCCTGGCCGACTCTGGACTCCTCTCTGGAATCCCGGTCGACGCAGTAGAATCTTGTGAAGGTCTGCGTCGACCTCCACGTAGCAGCCCTGCTGATATCCAGCAGGGGCACACCAGACAAGAACGCAGTGGTAGCAGCGATCGCTCTGGTCGAATAGGCTCTCGGACGGCTGGGCAACGGTCGGTTTGCCAACCGATGACAGTGCATGACGCACCCGGAGAGCCATCTGGAAATGGAAGCCTTCAAGAGAGCCTTCCCTTGGTTCACAGGTCAAAAGTTCACAAACAGCTGTGATGTCTTCCGAAAACTCTTTGTTCGGTCCATGTAGAACTTCAGCACTCTAGCTACATCCAGCGAGTGCAAAGTCCTCTCGGCCAGCGACGGGAAAAAGACTGGTAACACCAAGGGCTCGTTGAGATGGAAGTCCGACAGCACCTTGGACATGAAGGAGGGGTGCGTCCTCAGCACCACCCTCGTCCTAAAGTCAAGTATGGAGGCTTGCAGGAAAGGGCCTGAATCTCTCCCACGCGTTGTGCAGAAGTGATGGCCACAAGGAACGCTGTCTTCCACGACAGAAACTTCAACGAGCCGAATGCAAGGGCTCGAATGGCAGGCCCATGAGCCTTGTCAGCACCACGTTGAGTTCCCATGCCGGGGCTGGAGCCTTCACCTGCGGGAACGATCGGAACAGTCTTTTCATAAACTCCTTCACCAGGCGATGAGACCACAGGGACGACCGTCCTGCAGTTCTGGTGTATCGGGAAATCGCTGCCAGATGTATCTTGATGGAAGCGTGAGCCAGTCCAGCTTTGGCCAGTGACAGTAAGTGCGGTAGCACTGGAGGGGCTGTAATCCATAGAGGGTTAATCTTCTGTGCACGGCACCAGACAGAGAACCTCTTCCACTTGTGTCCATAGCACTAGAGAGTTGAGGACGCCCTGGCCTTTGCAAGAACCTCTCTGCAGTCAGCCGGGATATCGTAACCTCCAAACTCTAGTGCTGCAGGAGCCAGGCCTGCAAGTTCATTGACTCCGGGTCGTGATGAAGAATGGCGCCTCCTTCTCTGGAGAGAAGATCTGCATCCGTCGACAGTTTGACTGGTGGGGACACTGACAAGCCCAGAAGGTCCAGGAACCATATCTGTCTCGGCCACCTCGGTGCAACGAGGATCATCCTGCACCGGGACCTCTTGAGTTGGTTGATGAGCTTGAGCAGCAACGGCGGGAACGCATACAGGAACAGGCCGTCCCAGGGGAGCGAGAAAGCATCGCCCATGCTCCTCGGCTGGGGGAACCTGCTGGCAAACCTCTGGCACTTGGAGTTCGTCGCAAACAGGTCGATTTGGGGTTTGCCCCATCGCCGGAAGAGTTGATCCACTTGATCCTGGCGTAGTTCCCACTCGTGACAAGAGCGCAGCGCCCTGCTGAGCGAGTCGGCGACAGTGTTTTTTATCCCTGCTAGATGAAAAGGCACCAGAAACATCCCCTGGGCAACAGCCCAGTGCCACAGATCCTGGGCCTCCTTGGATAGGGCTGGGTATCTGGTTCCTCCCTGCTTCTGGATGTAGAACATCGTGCCGGTGTTGTCGGTGAAGATCCTCACCACCTTGCCCTTGAGGGACGGGAGGAATGACTTGAGGGCCCAGAACACTGCTCAGAGCTCCAGTATGTTGATGTGGAGTGGCCTCTCCTCCGGGAGCCACAGGCCTCTCGCGTGAAGATCTCCGGTGTGTGCTCCCCACCCATCCAGGGAGGCATCCGTCATCACCGTCACCTGGTATGCTGGGGTCTGAAAGTCCGTGCCCGCACTGAGATGCGCGCGGGTGCCCCACCATCGAATTGCCTGGCCGAATACTTTGTTGAGCGAGATCTTGTCCTCAAAGCTGTCTGTCGCTTGTGTCCAACGGGCGTCGAGGAACACCTGCAGAGGACGCATCCGAAGCCTGCACAGGCCCACCAGATAGATGCAAGAGGACATCATCCCGAGAAGGGACTTGATGGACCGCAATCTGGCCACGTCCGTGGCCAGCAGACGCTGTACCTTGGCCAGGATGGCCTGCGTTCTTTCCTCCGACGCGAGGCCAACTGTGCTACTGTATCGAGCTTGGCTCCCAGAAACAGCGCGACCTGCGACGGAACCAGGTGGGATTTGGGGGAGTTGATGGAGAATCCCAGGTCCGTGAGCAGCGGACGGTCTTTGCCGTGTGTTCGACGGCGAGTTCCCTTGTCCCAGCTCGGATGAGCCAGTCGTCCAGGTAGGGGTAGACGTGGATCCCCTGTAGGCGCAGCCGCGCCGCCACTGGTGCTAGGCACTTGGTGAACACCCTGGGCGCCGACTTCAATCCGAATGGGAGGGCCTTGAACTGGTAGTGCCGCCCTTGGACTACGAACCTGAGAAACTTTCGGTGTCCTTTTAAGATGGGGATGTGAAAGTATGCATCCTCCAGATCCAACGATACTAGGAAGTCGCCTTCCTGCAGCTGTCCCAGCACGTGCTGGAGGGTGACCATCCGGAACTTCTGTGCCTTGATATATTTGTTTAGCTGACGCAAGTCCAGGATGGGACGCCAACCTCCTGTCTTCTTTCTGACGAGGAAGTATCTTGAGTATACTCTGGAGCCCCAGAGCCTCTTTGGGACGAGCTTGATGGCTCCTTTCTTGAGCATCGCCCTTACCTTCAACAGAAGTTGAGGGATGTGGTTTTCCTTCCTGGCCACAGGCGGAATTCGGGGCATTTCTTTAGAAATGTCAGTGTGTGCCCGTGGGCCAGGGCATCCAGCACCCAACGGTCGGTGGAGATGGACTACCACACGCTGACGAACTTTGTCAGCCGGCCTCTCACCGGGGTGCATCGGTGGGGGCCCGACGCGGCGGCCGGTTCAGTCTTGCCTGGAAGCAGCCTTGCTGCCTTGGCCTCCCTGGCGACGACGGCGAGATCCACCTGACTTGCCTCATCCCCTGTAGGCTTCTTGTGACAAGGAGCGGGCCGCCTGATGGTAGGTCGAGGAGCCACCGCCGAATCGTTTGGAGCCACCTTGCTTACCTCCTGAGTTCCAAAAGGGCGGCCGCCGCTGCTGCAGAACTCCCAAGGCCCGAGCCGTCTCCGTGTCGGTCTTGATGGCCTGTAGCGACTCATCCACAGTCTTTCCAAACAGATTGTTCCCGTCGAAGGGCATGTCCAAAACCTTGGCTTGCACATCCTGGCGGAAATCCGTCGCTTTGAGCCACCCCTGCCGTCGAAGGCAAACGCTGTTGCCCAACTGGCGGAAACCGGTGTTGGCAATGTCCGTGGCCACAGTTATGGCGTGGTCCGACGCCACCTTACCCTCCTGTAGGGTCGCCAGGGCCTCTGCCCTTTTATCTTCTGGGAGGAAGTCCAACAGGGGGGCGATCTTGTACCACAATTCCCTGACGTAGCGGGCCACAATCGCTAGGGCTTTGGCCGCCTTAATCGGCGTCGCCACCGACAAGATGACTCGTCGTCCCACAGCGTCCAGCTTCTTTCCCTCACCGTCCGGTGGGGAAGTTGAGGATGAAGCCGATGCACCCCCCCCCCCACGCTTTCTTCTTGTACTTCTTCTCATACCGGTCCCTCTTGGCAGGTGTCGTGGACGGGTTCTTGAGGAGGGCAAGTCCCTCGTCCCAGATGTCATCCAGCAACGGCACCGCGAGGACCGTCTTCCTTTTGGCTTCGCGCCGTTGGTAGAGGAAGCCTTCCTTCTTCTCCTCAGGGCACAGCTGAAAAAGCTTGTATGCCCTGGCAATCATGGTGTGGACGGAGCCAGTCTCGTCGGGCGGGGACGCCCGAGGAATCGGAGATGGGAGGCCAGTCCTGTCATCACCGCCGTCGTCATCCGTCCCCGTCGTGGCTGTGTCCGTTCCTGTGTCGTCCCTCGGGATCAGGGAAGGCGACAAAGGCTGCGAAGGCCGTGAAGGCTGAAGGGGCACTGGATGAATCCTCCTCCTCTTGTTCGGAGGGCTTCCCGCCGGGGGTAGGGGCAGTCTCGTCCTTATCTCCGTGCATAAGGCTTGGATTGCCGTCAAAATGACCGCCGAGTTATCCTGAGGGTCGGGCTGCGACGGGCGTGCCGGGAGCGACGGTTGTTTCTCCACGGGAACCTCGTCGTCGTTGCCACCCTTGCTCTCGTCGTCCCCCTCCTCGGGATTCCTCCCGTGGGGCTGGGCCTCTTCCAGATTCTCGGCCAGCTCCTCCTCAGAGGTTGCGTCTGTGTCCGTAACTGACACCACCCCCCCCGTCTTTTTCCACCGGGGTCTTCACGGGGGTCTACTCGATGGGCTTAAAAGAGGATTCCCTCAGCGGAGGCAGGGAAACTCTGGGCCCGAGGTCGCCTCCACTGGGATAGCCTCCACAGGCTTTGCCAGGGCCGCAGCGACTCCCTCGATAGAGGCCTTAGCCGGGTGGATCAGGGCCTTCGCCGCCTTAGGCGCGCTTGAGGCCTTTACCTTAGGGGGAGGGTCACCGCCTCGCTCCCCTCAGCCGGTTCCTTCGAGATCAACCGGGGCTTCTCCAGAAGCTTAGCCGGGTTCTCGTATTTCCTCTTCTCCGAGCCAGAGCGTTGGCTCGCGGTTGATGGCGTCGTTGACGGTGCAGCCAAGGAGCCCGACCGTTCGGCGCTCCCAGTGCCCGCGGACTCGTGGTGCTTTGCCTTCTGTTGGGCCCCCGTCGCCGGGGCGCCCTCACAGGACTTAGACGCTTGGACTTCTTCTTCTCACATGCTGGGCTCTTGCCTTCCAGCCAGTTGGAGAGGCGGGACTGGCGATGCCTCATAGTCCGATCCGACATGTTCACGCAAAACGCACAGTCCTTCTCCATGTGCGTTTTGTCCTCATGGAGGCAATAAAGGCATTTCGAATGCTTGTCCTCCTTGAACACATTTTGTAGGTTGCATCAAGGGCAGATCCTTAACAGTTTGCCGGGAGTCGAGCTTCCCTTATCCTGGGCCATATTCTTCTCATCCACGAGGTAGGCCTCAGAAATTTCTGGAATTCTCCAAGAAGCGTAAATCAACGAAAACTTTACCCTTGAGGGGCGTAGATAAGTCCGAAACGGGTCCCCGTTGATCGGAAGTAGAAACGGTGGAGCTTGAGGCTCGATTAAACCGAAAGATGAGATAAATCTCTTTGAAAAAGCGCAAAGCGCAGTAAAAGTTCGAGAGCTATAGCACGAGGACTCCCAACACTTGAGCGTGCGGTAAAAATCTGATGATGGCTGCCGAGGGCGGGGCTTAGGGAGAGGGCAGTCATTGGCTGGGGGCAGTATGACCCAGAGACCAGTGATTGGTTTCTACTGAGAAAGACAGATCAGAAACGAAACTGATACTGATTTTTTTCTTTACTGAGGATTCCCAGCCTGACGACGGGGAATATTCATGAGCATGTGAATCCATGCCAGACCCCATGCTGGAGAAAAAGAACTTGTTGTTTATTTGGTTGCAGCAGGCCCTTTGAGTGAAGAGACTTTGAGAAGCAAGGAGACTAATGCTCCGAAGGCTCTGATGCTGAGGATTGAACTGTAACCTTGTGCTAAAGAAGCCAGAGACTGCTACGCTCGAGTGAACCAGCTTATCTCGTGCTGAGAATGCGGGTAAGGGGCCAAAGGCCTGAAAACCTGACATACAATTTTGAACACGTCTTTCTTTCTTTCATAACATTATTCCCCTCACTATGTGTATTTAGAGGTAAGGATTGGCAATAGGTTTTTTACTATAGACCCTTTTATTTTGACAAGACACGGCTAGGACTGTGTTATTACTATTTGATGGTCGTAGCTTGCTCCAATCTGTAGATTTAAGTCTAGATAGGCGTTTATCATACCCTTTTTGAAGTTCAATAAAAACGGCTAGGACTGTGTTATTACTATTTGATGGTCGTAGCTTGCTCCTATCTATAGATTTAAGTCTAGATAGGCGTTTATCATACCCTTTTTGAAGTTCAATAAACAGCTTTGAACTGTGGACACTTGTGTTTGTCTTACTGTTGATGTTATGTCTTCCTGACACTACATACTGATGGATCTGGAACAACATGCTTTGAACCCTCTCGTTGGAGGGGGAAGACGAGCCAGTCTTCTGTCTGAATCAGTGCTCCTACAAACTGTTTGACTTGACTGGGGACCGTCTTGTTGATTGAGAAGGCCAGGTTGAAAAGAAGATCTACAGTTTTTTGGGCGAGTGTCCAGTTATGAGCCAGTCGTCGAGATAAGGGTACACTGGGATGGACAGCCTGTGCAAGTGAGCTGCCGCCACTGCTAGTACCTTTGTAAACATCCTTGGAACTGAGGCAATGCCGAAGGGGAGTACTTTGAACTGATAGTGAGTGTTCTCTACCTTGAACCTGGGGTACTTTCTGTGTGCTGGCAACATTAAAATATGAAAGTATGCATCTTTCATATCCAAGATGACCATGTAATCCCCATGTTGAAACAATGGGATTACTTCCTGTAGAGTTGTCATCCTGAACTTTTGAGGTTTGACATTTGTTTGCAAGACGTAGATCTAAAACAGGGCGCATGGTTAGATCCTTTTTGGGTACAAGGAAGTATATGGAATAAATACCCTTGTTTTCCTGAAGATCTGGGACAACCTCGATCTTTTTTTTGTAGCAGGATCTGGACTTCTTCTAGCAGGATGCGTAGATGTTCTGGCGACACCCTTATGCTCTTTGGTGGGTGGTATTGGGGTGGTTGCAGCAATAGCCGGCGCTGACTGTTTTGAGGACTTATCCATGGTGATGTCCTCTCATGCACGGCTGAAAAGATGTTAATTGCACCCACCCCCCCCTACAGGGGAAACATTGGAGGGGACATGCACCACTGAGTCATTTGTTGGCTGGTCTGCCTCTGGCTGCAGTTTCTCCCTCTACCCTTGCCACGCCGAAATCCCAGCTTTTGAGGGGTTTGAAAACTGCTGGAAGTGCCCTGTACGGAAACCCTCCTGTTCTGTAGTTCCCTTGAGAGGAGCTTGAAAAGGATTACGTGCGAAAGGATCAGATCAGCGGGTGTTACATACTCCCTGTTGGACAAACGGCTTGGCTGAGATTTGGTTCAATTACCTAAGCGTTTCATGTTGTTTCTTTGTGGTTTTCGAGGGTCGACCGCATTCCCGAAGAGGGTAGTGTCTTCTACGGGCATATTAATAAGAGAAGCCAGTGTTTCGGGGTTAAAGCCCACGTTTTTCAGCCATGCATGGCGCTTTAAGAGGGTCCCTTCTGCCAGATCCCATCCTGCCATCTATGCCAAATCTGGGGAATTCTATAGAATATTTTGTGCCACTTGACGCCCTTCAGTCACTACTGCCAAAAGTGGTGTCCGAGTAGGCTCTGGGACGTTCTGCAGGCCACTGTGCACCAGCCCCCACTGAACATCTCTATAGCTTGCCAGGAGCGTGGTGTTATTAGAGATATGAGCACTGAATGCAGCCGAGGTGGTAATACGTTTACCAAGAGCAGAATGCTTTTTACAGTCCTTGTCTGGAGGTGACTCGGACGAGGACAGCGGTACACCTGCACGTTTCCTGGTGTTCATCACAACCAGGGAGTCTAGAACAGCATGCTGTCTGATATATAAAGGATCTGAGGGCGCTGGACGAAATTTTAGTTCAACTCTTGGGTTGACGGCCGGGGTGAGTGAAGGTGTAAGTAATGAGGGGGCAAGGCGCTTCTTAACTGACTCGCATCTTTGAGAATATCGTCAACGAAATCCGTGTTGGGTAGTGCCTCCTGCGTTATGATCTTGGAGTAGTCAGCCGCCTTCCTGAGGATTGTGTTGAAAAACATGTGATCGTCAATTGGCGAATGGGGCCCAGGGTTGAGAAACAGAATATTCCGAAAATATTGTCTGGGTCAGGTTCATGGGCAGGGGTATTGGGTCAAGTACCTTGGTCGTCAGCAGGGGTCTTGTGACACTTGATCCGGATCCGTAACATAATAGATGTCATCTGGGTCATCCTGGAAGATGTTCACAGGAGTCTCTGGTAGATGTTGTGAAGGCGGAAAGGAAAATTGAGCACTATAGTGGTGCCTTGGGAACTTGGAAGGTCTAGGGCACTCATCCACAGGCCGAGGCCTTTTCAGAATGTCATCAAATGTGGCTGATTTCAGACATTTTCTCCATACAGGCTTCAAATCTCTATCTAGTCCACACAGAGGAAGAGGATTACTCAGTGGGACCGAAAGAAGGGGCAGCTGGAGCAGAAGACTGCTGCAGGGCCTGGGACAGAGGTGGAGAGGCTTCAGAATACCCTTTAGTTAAAAGGGGAGGCCTTCTTAAGGCCAGAGATGTGAGAATGGGACTTGGAAAGCTTCTCCCCAAGCTTTGGAATTGTTTTAGAAAGAGAAGGCCATTTCAGCGTGTCTTTTTCGACGCTAACGGAACATGTGCTGAAGTTTTGTGGAAGTCGCCTGGTAAGGCCGAAGCCATGGGGCCTTGCGCTGGCCACGATGGCGTGGACGCATCGGGCCATGAACCGCAAGTTTCAGTAGCCTGCGCCAAACTCTACTGGCATTGATGGCTTCTTCAGCGATTCTGTCAAGGGAGGCCAAAGGGTTGTGTGTTCTGGTTTATGGGAATGGTGTGTGTCCTTGTCGCCGGGATGTAGACTCACCATTGCACTGCCGGTGGCATGCTTCTCGTGGCCAGGGTCGGAAATGCAGGAATCAGTAGACTCCACTGTTGAGAGTCTACAGTCTCTGAGTCAGAGCCGCAGCTGCTAATCGACTTCTCGTCCAAGGCGACAGTGCCCGCCGGAGAGTGACTCTCGGCCTGCATGGCATAGGCCGCCCACCGCTTGGTGAGCCTGTCTTTCAGGGTCTTGGGCAGAAAGTGCTTACAGGCCTTGCAACACTGCTGTCGTGGTCACGAGAGAGGCACCGATTGCACGATCAGAGTGTCCTTCCAGGGGAATTTCACATTACACAACAGGCAAATTTAAACAGTGTTCACTCCATAATGGAGGGAAAATGCAGCCAGATGGAAAGAGGAAGAGTAGAAGGGGCAAGGAAAAGGCATTCTCATAGAATAGTCAGTAGAAACGTGTTCCCACTCTCCCTATTGTGAGGCCGGTTGAAATATGTATGTATTTTATTTATTTAAAGCAATTTGGCTTATATTAAACCTTCTGCTTGATTACAAAAAAATACAATAAAATAATTCAGTTACATACAATCTTACATACAATAAACTTTTCTAAAATAATTTTAGCAGCAAGGTTACTACATAAAAATACTTTCAAGCCTTTCCTCATTTAACAACTTAAGTTTAAAAGAATATATATAAAAGGAGACCACCTTCATTATTCCATTTTAAAATAGGCACAGGTAGTGTAGCTCAGTGGCAAGTGCTCGTCTTGGAAGCAAGACGATGCAGAGCAACATAGGTTCAAATCCTGGGTACGCACTTAGAAACTTCTTTGGTACTAAGCACATTAAAAATAACCAATTATAATAATAATAATTACTATAAATAAAACTCAAAAATCATCTAATTGTAGCAATCACAAGCAATACTTGCTTCACTACTATCGTTTTCAAAAAGAATCATCATTTAGCGTACACACTTTATCAATAAAGCATGCAAATATTACAATTCTCAATTCATCCAATTTACAACAATCACATAAGTGTCTCAGAGCCTCCACATAACTCCTTTTCACAGCTACAACAAGAATGTAAATTACAAGGAAGATCCAATCACTTCATGTGTGTGCAGCAAATTTCATCTGAACCTTATGAACATTCTTGCACCTGTCTTATTAGGATATTTATTACAGTACTACTGTACTTAGGCAATACAAGTAACCCTGTGTTTAAGTCAATTGGTACCCAGACATACCTTGATTTACATTTGGCAGGCCGAAAAGTATCTTGCCGTATAAATCAAGCAGCCCGGGACAAATCCGTAGAGCGCGTGAATTACACGCAGGGCCAAAAAAATGAACCCAAATAATGTTACAGCGAGGAGGGCGCTAATTAGAAGCATTAGCCATGCAATTGAGCACTTCCAAGCAAATGGAACACACCTTAGTGGAAACTTACTTGAATTAAAAAGGAATGGCACTTGGAGACCCAGTGCCTATAGGACCAAGATACCCAGTAATTGGCCCCAATAGGTTAAACATCCTAAAAGCAAACCCACAAGAGTCGTTATTATCAGTCTTTGCATCCTATCCTTCTGACGAATGTGAGAAATTACAAAGGGAAATAATGAATCCAAAGACAGACTGAAAAAAAAGGTAATACATTGGATAAGGTCACATAGAGGGTATTGTTCAATAATTAGGGATGACATAACTGATTGTGCTAATATTTCTTGGACTACTAGTGCGGATACAGATAATATCAGTGTTACATTTGCCACTCGTTTGAACTCGAATTAAGAACATTACTACCAAAGGGAGTACGTATTCTAGTGAGACCTTCCTGCATACCAACCAGAGGAGATAGGACCCCAGGGGCTTCAAAGGCAACCTCAAATATAGAGGACGTCTAATGACTCACTGGGAGCCCTACATCTGATGAAAGAGTCACACAATTGGAAATAGGGAGTGTCCCCATAACAGGAGAAATCTGTGGCCTCTCTTGGAATATTGCAGGCTTGAGGAAAAATCTACATTGGTGTAATTTCATTAGACACCACCACATCATTTGCTTCCAGGAGACCTGGACAACAGTGTCTTACATCATGCAGGGGTTCACAGCCTCTGTGCAGTTTGCTAGAAAAGGTCCAGAAGGGGGACATAGTGGAGGACTTCTGACCTGGATTGATCCCTAATTTATCGATTATATCACAGAAAGAATGAGGTTCCATTGATTTGTAACAGTTTTTCCTAAAACTATGTTATGGTAGTAATCTGCTGCTATTCAATTTATACAGGATGGTACCCGGGGATGGCATTAGGACCATCTCGCTGGTGGAAAATTAATCAGGAACTGGGAGATGAATTATCTGACTAAGTGCAGGTCAAACCCTTACACATAACGCATGACTTGTCTGATGTTGAAGAACAGGTGTGGGATATCCCGGATCTGGCCACAAAACACCCAAAGCGGCAGAATAAATATGCCATTTAGATTACACGGACATGGTTTAATTTTAACCTCAGGGCTTGTAATGGGAGGTCTATGGGTGACATCCCTTCAAAACCCACCTTTGTGTCCAGGGGCCGAGTGTCACATAATGATTATATTTTGATTAATATACAGGCTTGGAGTGAAAGCGATCATCGCCCCTTGGCACTACTGCTAGCGGTAGGTAGGCCGACATTTCCACGAGAAAGGACACACCATAGCGCAAATGAGAAATGAGATTCCATGTGCTAGAAGTGATAAGCACCAAACGATAGCCAGGGGACATCGCCAAGAAAAGAGCACTTTCTTGGTGCACAGGCTTGAGTCCTTAGCATCTGGAGGTATGAAGAATTGAACCTACACTGTTTTTGAAATATGCATCTTTTATACAGTGATACATTTGTTGATTGTCACTGTCCTCACGCAAATGTAGTGCGATGATTGGCGAGTTATTGCTCTGTTCCTGGCACACAGAGTCTGTTTGTTTAGGTTGAAACTGTGCCCTATTACCACAGTGGTGAGCGGACCTTGTGCCAACTAGTCTACATGATCCCGGTACTTTATAGTTTTACCACATGCCCTAAAGATTATTAACTCCATCCTCAGCAAGTTAGGTAACCCACTCTTGCACCATTGAGCAGCACTTGAGTCTGCATATGAGGCAGCTAATTCTAAGATAAGGCACCTTTGACTTGTTCAGATACCTTAGTACTTGATTGGGCATATAATTGCACTAATCCTACAAATAATTTGCACTGGCATTCTGACTAGTTCAGTTCAGCCTTCCGTTCTAACCATTGCGATAGCCACACTATCCGCATATGCCTAGTATTTTCCATGCACAATGTCTTATGCACACGGGGCAGGCACTGCTGAGGACACCCTCTCAGGGTCCTTGCAGCTTCTACCGAGTCATCTTTATGATTACATGCACACACGGGACAGGCACTGCTGAGAACACCCACAAGGAGGCCTTGCAGCCACTAGAGTCATTTCCAGTCAGTTACAACACCGATATTGGTAAGGTTCAATGTCTAATTCTAATCTGTTTATTTTTTCTCCCTTCTCTTTTGCTCCCCTTTTCCATTATTGCCATTGCTTTGATTTATTGATGCCCACTACACAATGATATTGTCTTAATGGACCATGTGGATCACTGACATCTTCGTGACGTTTTGTCTCTTTTTAACCGTGCTACTTGACATATCGAATATGTAATTGCGGTGGCGGGATGTAACCACTAAATGCTTTTTTCGACGTTTCTACACGGTTCACTATTGATGTATCTTTCTGTCATCGGCATGGATTGTTTGGGGTCCCGATGGTTTTCTTAATGACATGCACAACTATATGCCCCGACGTTGGACAACTAGTCCGAAATGCATAGGCTTTGCAGCTTCTTGCCATCCTCCTGCTGTTGGATGTTTTAGCAGCTTTTGATCTTGTTGACCCCTCATCAAACATCTGACCAGAGCAGTCTCCTTTTCCCATAAGAACGCCACATGGATTGAATACTTTTTTAGCAAACGGGACCATGACGGTTTTTGCTCGCTCGGCATCTGTCGATCCAGTACCAATCTCTTGCGGAGTCCCTCAGGGCTCCTGTGTCACTCCCACCTTATACAATATCTTTACAAAGCTCCTTTTTCGACTACCTCGACGGATAGGGTGTCACCTACACTAACTATGCAGATGACACCCAAGTCCTCATCAATCTCACGGGCTGCTATGACAAAGACACTAAAATGCTAAACAAAATCTATCTTCACATCCAGGCGTGGATGGCTGCCCATGGCCTGTGCCTAAACAATAAGACTGAGCTACTTATAGGCTCTCAATCTCGACTAAAGAAGTTAGATAAACTCTACAAATCTTTCAACATTGATGGGAACACCATCAAGCCTCCAGCGAGGTCAAAACTCTAGGTATCCATGTAGACTCCACCCTTTCCCTCACAAGGCAAGTCAATGCTACTGCCTCAGCAACAGCTTACACTTCCAAGTTAATTAATGCCTGCAAAGCCTATCTATATACCTAGAGCTGAATTACATTAGCTAGAGCTCTGATCCTATCCAGGTTTTACTATTCTAACACGTTATATCTAGGTTCCAATGAACGAAACCTGAACAAATGACAAGTGCTTCAGAATAACGCACTCAGATCAGCCTTAAATATCCCGCGAACCAACCACATATCAGCAATAAGACGAGACAAACACTGGCTACGAGTGCGAGATAGAATCTCACTTCAAACTGTAGTAGTTACTCACAAATGTCTGTCCAACACGGCACCAAAATACCTGGTTGACAAATTCATCAGGAACCATTCTTCCAGACCTACCAAATCAAACTACACACACTGCCTCAACATTCCTAAGTACAAATTACAAAAAGCTGGCAGGTCCAGCTTCCTGGTGCTAGCACCTAAGCTTTGGAACTCCCTCCGCACAGCACTTTGAGCCAAACCATTTTCTGGTCCTTCAGAAACAGAGTAAAAGAATGGCTATTTGCCCAGCAAAACTAAATCTCTTAAAGTCCTTCCAGGCCTGATTATCTGTAGCGATTGATTATACGCAACTCTGTATGCCTCTGTATACATATCCGTTGTCTGGCATGATAATTGGATTCATGCTCATTTCTGCTTTTTTGTACCAATAGCTTCCCGCTCCAATTTTGTATGTTTGTTATACATGGCCACTGTCCGGCAATAATGACTTGACATATCTCATCTTACCTGTATCATTATTTCACATTGTACACATTCTATCTATCTGATATGTTGACCTGATATGTAACACAAGTCAACTGCTATTTGTTATTTTGTTTCTGCAACTATTGCTCAAGAGTAAGTGCCCAGATACCCCAGGGTTAGGTGCGCTCTATAAATAAATGAAATAAACAACTAATTGGCCGCAGTATAGTGGTCAACACATTGAATACAACATTATTTTGTCTCAACAAGAATCGGTAGTTCTGTACATTTTTCAATCTATGAATACAACAAGATCACTGACACCATTAATGTACATTGCTCTGGCTCTTTAGCTAAACTAAGGGTTTGCAACCCACACCGCTGGCTTTCACTAGCCAAGGCCCACAGTTCTTGGAGTACCAATTCTGTCACTCTTTATGTCCTTTTTTTAACTGCTCATTTTTTTGCTTTGGATTGTTAATTATGGATGTCCCCTTTTTCAAGATCTCACTCCAATCGGACCATCATGAAGGTGGTCATACTTCCCCCCTACACCTCACTTGCCTCTCTAAGTGTAGAAATCAAAACAGGTTACCAAATCAGGTAGTTGGGTAATAAACTCTTACATGAAAAGTGCAAGAGATACCATTTCGAGACTGCGGAAAAGAAGGTCAGTTGCTCTGGAGAGAAAGTGTGGTTCCCAAGTTGTGGGGAATGCATAAAACAAAGAAGACGGGATCCAACTCCAGATTATCCAATGTTGGTTATGGCACTGACTAAAGGTGAAAAACGTGGAAACAGTAGGAAGTAATTCCTGTTGGTCTAGCTCACCTTTAACGGGCTCTGAAACCTATCAGTGTATGAAATGTAAACAAAATCATAAATGATTGGCATATTTTATCTACCGATGCCTGGGATAAAAGTGGGAACATGAAATAAATCCAGTTTTATTTTAATTGCAAAAGTTCACCCCACAGCAAAATAAGCAATACAAATGTATTACAGTAATAAAATAATGTATAGGGTTATTTTTCTGTAAAGTGTAAATTGTGGAGACCACGAGGTGGTGCGGACCACGATGGCCGCGTGAGGATAAGCTCTGCAGGTCCCTGCCCAGGAAAGCAGTGAATTGTGCTCTTTATCCCTCATCACCCCAACTATGGTGTGCTGCCCGGACCCCTGATTGAGCATGAGTGCCCTGGCGAGTTGCGGGGGCCTCTGATCCTTTGTGTGAAGTGCAGGAAGTGGGCCTTGCAGGAGCGGGCTGGGAGCAGCTGCAGGAGTAAGAGGGAGTGGACTGGCCTAGTAGAAGAGGCTATGCACCGGAGCTCTGAGCACAGTGGCTCAGGAGTGGCAGTGTGGGGATCTGCCGAGACCGAGCCAGTCACCAATGTTGGTGAGGGTTAAGAGTGGAGCTTGAAGGTCCTGTGACTTGGTACGGGTGCGAGCAGCCCGTTGCAGTTGATCCGGCGGGCGAAGACGGAAATCCCAGCCTGAGAAGGAGGGCGCGGTGTTGGGGAGAATTCTCATTCTATGGCTAATTTCCCTTACCTAGTGAGTCCCCCAGCAGCTTTGCTGGATTTCTTGAGTTTATTTTTTCCACTTGGTAAGAGTGAGAGCTTTTCCCCACTCTTACCTGTGTTTTGCCATGTGTATTACATTTTTTTTTATTGTGGACTCTGGAGTACACCACTTCAGTAGTCCCACTCTTTTGTGTGTTACACAGCACCTTCAGTGCAGTGACACAGGGTTGTCTTTTAGACTTCCCACCGACTCCCTTTCTGGGGCTGACTACTGTCCCCCAGAAAAGGGTAAAGTTGCCATTAACTTTATATAGTCATTTAACCACAGATCCAGTACACCCCATCTTACATGGAGTATTGGAAAGGGTTAATTCTTAGCCCTTTTTATCTGTACCTCCTGGAGCATTGTTTCGCTCCCTTAACATTAAGACTTGGCTGGTGGCAGTGGTATCTACACTAATTTTCCTACCACGATTATATTACATAACGTAGTATTGTTTTAGGCTATTTTAGTAGCCTCGAACTTTAAACCCGCTAGCCCAAATACTTTTTTCGGTTGGGTTTAATCGCCATTTCTTTTTGCTAACCTCCTTCTTGGGTCTTTCTTTGCACGGCAAACCAGGTTTGCCTCCTTTGTTCGCCGACCTTTGGCGTGCTTCTGACCAGAAGCTCTCCTTTGGCGTCTGGGTGTCTAGGTGGGCTGAATGTGAGGGAGGGGTGTAGTCACACTGTGTTGATTGGCTGAGGCGGTTGTCCGGGCTGGACAACCCCCCTGCTGAGTGATTGACAGCCAGGCTGTGTGAATGGGGGATTTTGGCATAAAAGGCAGGACTCTTGGGCTAGAAGTCAGAGTCGCCACTGGAACCGCAAGGAACCGAAGAGAAGCAGAGAAGAGGACAGCTGCTGCAACCCTGTGCCCAGGTGAAGCCCTGCTGCAGTCCTGAGCAATCTACCCTTCAACGACAAGAGAAGATCCAGTCCGGAGTCTTCTTCACTTGAGCCTGGTGGGATCAACCAGCTCGTCTTCTCTTCAGTCAGAGAATCCTCTCCTGGGTCGAAATTACTGCTGTGCTGTAGTGGTCCGGATAGCCATCAGAAGAGCCCTCTCCTGATTTAAAGGAGCGTACCTTTTATTCATCGTTGTTCTTTTCGCTACTGCTGGCCTCATCCCTGGGTAGTGCAGATTGCTCCAGACGTCCTTCTTGTCCCCAGGACTGAAGCCGCAGGAACCTTGAGTCTGCAGGAACTACCAGGAACAACTGCCGTGGCATCAGCTTTTCTCCCACGGAATAAGGTACTGTGCACACTTGGTCTTTCTCTCCGTCTGACCAGCCGGAATCGGCGTGAACCCCTTTCCTCCACAAAGATTTGTTCTTTCTTCCCTCCTTCTTATAACTTTTCCTTCCATTTGACAATCTTACAAACTCTTGGCATCTCGAATCTCGAACTGTTCAACGTGTGATCCCCAACAACTGAGCATCTGCTCCATTGACACTGGCGCAGGCCTATTGACTTTAATCTGTATCGTTGAACAAGTCGGATCTCCTTGCCTTTGATTTTTATTCACTTTTCCCTTTTTTGAAATTCTTAAGTACAAAGTGTGTTTTAACTTCGTGAGCATTTCTATCCGCGGGTACGCGTTAGTATCACAACACCGGTCTGTCAAATCCTAATGTACTTACCTTGAATTTACTGGCACAAGTGGAATTGGTTGTGTGTAGTGTATTTTACGCGTGGTTTCGGATTTATAGAAGTGAAGTGTTTTATAACAGATGGTTTAAAAATAAATGTACTTATATTTTTTACCTGACACCTTGAGTCAGTGTTTGCTTGAGTCACAGTAATTATGGTCCCTTTGTGTAATCACTGCTACTGCTCATATACTCTTGAGATAAGCCTGGCTGCTCCGCTACTGCTACCACTTTAACATAGTAGTACAGGCTTGTACCAAAGGTGAACTTGTATTACCACTTGTAGTCTTAATTGTGTGTAGTGGTCCCTAAGGGCACTGCACAGGATTCTGCCTAACACGGGGCCGGGGGACAGAGTGGAGCTAGAAGGCCCCTGGATGCCTGGGCTGCGGCAACGAGTTGTGCTGGGTGGAGGAGGGCCAGAGTTGGATCAATTTGTTGAATTAAAGGCCTGGGGCGGATGAGTCCAAAATCACGTTCCTGTAGTGAGGGCTTTGGGCAGTGGCAGTGTGGAGGAAGCCCACAGTGGAGGCTCTACGCTGAGGCCCTCAAGTATTGGCGTTGCTGGGCTGCGCACACTGCAGTGGATGAGCCCTGGTGCTCGCTGTGCTCAGAGAGGCACAGCTTAACCTCACTGATGAGGCCCAACAAGGCTGAAACACGTGTATGGGGTTGGTGTTGGTACTCGTTCAGAAGGGAATTGCCATAGCATTTCGGTGCAAAAGTGGGAAACAGCGGTAAATGTGGAGAACAAAGTCAAGGCGCATGTGAACTCCCTTTTTATTGAGGATGACAGTAAAGAGGTGGAAATTGATAGAGCACACAGATGGAGGTGGTGCAGAAAAAGGTCCTAGGTCTCTGGTAGTTCAATAACATCAATATGGTGAGAAGTGTGCAGTCTTGGAAAAAAAGAAACGGCTGTGGAATATTCTTTTTGAGGGGGATGCAGTGTGCATTTATCAAGATCTCTCCAATTTCACAGTAGCCTGTCGTAGAGTCTGTTGGACATGGAGACTGTGGCTAAATGAGAAAGGGATCAGCTATCGTTGGGCCTATCCAGTTGTGCTGATATTGGAGGTGAAGGATGTCGACTATAAGATCACGAACAGGACGGAGGCGATGCAGTGCATTCAGCATCTCTCTGAGGAAGCACATAGCAGAGACTTTGCCAACGGGAGGTGATAAGATGATGGACTGTGGTCAGCCTAGGTTTTCTGCCACAAAAGGTTTACAGGTGGTAGAAAGTATCTGAGAATGAACACACCTTCTCCACTGAAGTGACGACGGGCCTTGATGATTGCACATTGGCATAATGTTACATCTTTACAGTTAGGGGTGGAAGATTTGTGGGGAGAGGTGAAGGGTTGTGATGTGTATGGAAGAGCAGGGACAGGAGTGAGTTATTTTTGGTGGCCCATTCAAGGATGGGCATCTCAGTGGGAGCCAGGAGATTGATCTCGATTAGGGGAAGAGGGAGGTGGGGCTGGTGAAGTGGGGGGGATGCAGTTGGGGTGCAGAATTAGGATGATGTTTATGTAGTATCTGGGGTGTGGCATTGTGGGGGCCTGTGCTGATAATGCCACAGCAGAGACAGGGGGATGGGAGGGGAGGACGCACGGGCCATCTGACAGTGGCTACGCTAAATATAAAGGGCCTGAACTCTCCCATTAAGCGAACACTTGTGGCTAGGAAGTTTAGAAGTTTGGACTCTCATGTTGCAGGAAACTAGGCTACAGTGGGGGAGAAATGTCTAGGGCAGGCGTGCTGGGCTTCCGGAAAGTAAAAAAAAAGGGAGGAATTGGGCATCTTGTTTCCATAAACGGCTGAGGGATCCATCAGTGAAGAGAGGGTTGGATGGCAAAGTCTTGGCAGTGGCAGGTGTTATAGGGGGTGTTGAGATGACAGTGGCAACGGTGTATTGTCCGAACCAAGGTCAGTCAGCCTTTGAAGGTGCTTTGGAACAGATCCTGGAGGAGGGACCGGACCCGTTAGTATTGGGTGGAGCTTTTATTTGTTGGGCAGACTTGAAAATGGATAGACTGGCGCTAACGAGCAGGGGAACAGCAGGCACAGCCGCAGCGACGATTTTGCCTTACAGAACTTTTGGATTCACAGGGGTTGATCGATGTGTGGAGATGGCAGTATCTGAGAGACAGTGGAGAATTCATATTATTTTCACCGCCTCACGGTACATATACCTGGATCGTCTACTTATGTTTAAGTAAAGAGATGATAGGTAGAGTGGACTCTTGCATGGTGGTCCCCATTGGTTAGTCAGATCATAATTTTGTCAGTATGGACCGGATAATTAATGGGTTAAACATGCCCGATTCACTTTGGAGATGTAAATATTCTCTTTGGAAAGATGCAGTGTTCTGACAAGAGTTGAGTGGGGCGATTGAGGAATACTTTCATATTAATGATACTGGGGAGGTGGAAATTTATACATTATGGGATGTAGCAAAAGCAACCTGGAGGGGGCTCTTAAATGGGGAAAGGGCCCCGCAGGAAGAGAGAAAGGGCACTCCTGGGGAATACATTGCCTCTGGAGAGTGGCATGTTGGAAGCAAATTTGCAGGGGATAGATTCAGGCCTTATGCTGGAACATAAAGATAAGCGTCAGGAGCTTAAATCATTGGAGATGGGTGGGATGTCACTAGGACACTGCAGTATCTGAACTAGAAGTATTACAAGTAAGGGGACAAGGCTGACTATGTTGGCAGCTAGGCTATGGGAACGCAGGGCCATGATATAGTTGGACAGGATACTAGATGCAAAAGGAGGGCAGAGTATGTCCCAGAAGGAAATCACTACATGTTTTGTCACTTTCTACGAGGCTCTCCACGAGAGAGAGAGAACGGGCTGGAGTGTGAGTTGTTGGGGCAATATTTGATGAAAATCACCCTCCCGTCATTGAGCAGGGAGAAGGAGTCTAGGGTAGACGTTCCGTTCACCTCAGAGGATGTACAGATGGCTATAGGGAGAATGCCGGCTGGCAAGGTGCCTGGGGATGACAGATTCACTATTGACTTTTACCAAAGGTTTGCGGTTATATTAGTGCCCCACCTGGTGAAATTGTTTCATTCTATCTTTGCTTCTGGAAGGGCTCCCAGAACATTCTGTCAGGCGTTAACATCTGTGATTCCGAAGTAAAGGAAAGATCCACGGTTCTGTATGTCCTATAGACCGATCTCGCTCCTAAATGTCAGCGCAAAGATCTTCACTAGAGTGACTGCCTCCAGGTTAGAATACTTTATGCCCCTATTGGTCCATTCGGATCAAGTAGGTTTTATTCCAGGAAGGCAAAGGGCAGATACGTCGAGAAAAACATTGAATCTAATGGACAGGGCTAGTGGGAAGGAAGGAATCCAACGGTTCTCTTCATCTATGCAGATAAGCGTTTGACTGGGTTGAGTGGGGCTTTTTATATGGGGTTTATGCGAATTTGGTTTTGGGGAAGGGGTTCTCAAAAGGATCAGGGCGATTTATGTAGACCCATGGGTGCCTGTGGCGGTCAACGGGAAAATCTCAAAGCAATTTGGGCTGCAGAGAGGGATGCGACAGGTGCGCCAGCTGCCTCCATTGTTGGTTGCCTTATTATTGGAACATCTTGCAGTGCAAATAAGAAACCCCCTTCAAATTGATGGTATACGGGTGGGGGGAAGGGAATTTAAATTGGGAATGTATGCCGACGATATACTTCATTTAACAAACCCTCATACTTTGATCACGGAGGTGTTAAGGGGTATTGAGCAATAAGGGACCCTTTCGGGGTTTAAAATTAATTAGAAGAAATCAATAGTGTTCCCCTTCGACAGGCTCTCAGAGAGAAATTGAGGATTTGTGTGAGGTGAACTTTCCGCCATTGTTCGCAAAACTCTACGGGGAAATAAATGGATCATTGGAGTACGGATACTATCTCGTGGATGGGACAGCTTAATGCACAAAAATGTATCAATTACTTGGGGTCCTGTCATGCTCCGCCCGTGGAAACGGTGGCATTAATGGCAGTTCCTCTAACGGCCGTCACGCTCCCCATGTAACACTAGACGCGGTCTAGTGTTTGGTTCCAAGATAGCCACCGCCTGTATATCATTCTTCACAGTGCGTAGCTCGGTGCTTTGCAACCTCAGTTTATCACTCCTGTGAGACGCTAGTGACCCTTGCTGTCCTTTCATTGCTACCTTTGCATTGTTGCCTTTGTATCTCTCCGTGCTGCTCCTTCGCACTCTAGCAGTCACGTTTCCCTCCTCGCCTCCCTGGTTCACCGGCTTCTCGTTCTGTCTTCCTTTCCCGTTCCCGCTTGGTTGGTATTTTGTCTATCCCTCTTCCTGATTTTCCCTGTTCTCTGTCTCTATGACATCCATTTGGCCGTGCCTTTCCCCCTTTCATACTCTGCTGTTATCTGGACTGGAAGAGGGCTACTGAGAGTAATGCAGCTCTCTCACTCTTGCTCACTACTCCTGAAACTTGGAGGTTACCGTTGTCCGTCTATTAACCTTCCAGACTTGCAGCTTGGCATAGACAGTAGCCAGGAGACTACTATGCGAGAGAGCAGAGTCATTCAGGAAGACCTTCCTGCGGATTACTCCTACACTCCATGGAACGCTAACAAATCTCAGCATCAACTTTGAATACAAACAGGGTTTTTTTTCAGACAAAAGGCTTTTTTCCCTGAAAGGGGTGTGCTCCCTGGGGTCCCTCTTGTCTGGAGCTCCTTCACCCAGTCAAGGTGGCCTCCGGGGGAGCACGTCCTTATCTCTTTGAGAGAAAAAAGGATTGTAAAGGAGAAGAACCAAAGAAATCCTGCAGAAAGGAAAAGACGGAAGCCTCAGAAAGCTCCACAGAAGATCCAGTTGAGGAGGAGGATTAGGCGGAAGACACACAGAAGCTTCAGAGGTCCTCTATTTCAGATCTGCCAATTAAGATGCCTGAATTGTTGTTGAAAGAAGTGAGAGGGCCTATGATTCATTTATTATGGCAAGGACGAAAACGAGAACCACTTAGGATACATTGGTGTTCCCCAAAGATTTGGGAGGGGTAGGATTTCAGGATCAAAGTTATTATGGGGCGACACAGTTGAATGTAATGGTGTCCCACCTGTGAATGGATCGCGAAAAAACAATGGGTGTACTTAGAGAACTATCGCTTGAAACCCATGACTGTTGGGGAGTGGCTATGGGTCGCCAAGGGGAATGTACCAAAGATGATTAAGGTACATGGCATTTTGGGGTTGATATGGGAAATGTGGAGCAAGCAACTTGCTATGAAGGGAGTCACTACGTGGCCCTTACCATTGAGCGACATATGGGCCCTGCTGATTCATGTTGAACATCCAGACCCGTCAAGATATCAGGAATGGTTTGAGGCAGGACAGGAGAGGGTGGGTCACTTGTGGGTGAAGGGGAGATACATTTCCATCGAAGTGCTGGAAGCTTTGTGAATATTGGGGCTGTTTTCAATGTTTTAACATTTACAGTTGAAGGCTGTAGTTACTACAGAAAAATGGAAGTCGATATTACACAGACAGAGAAGATACTAGATACACACATGGACATTAAGGGATTGATATCAAGTCTATATGCGGCATTGGGTTTGGCAGTGGGGAAGGCCACAGAAAGCCTGAAAGCTAAATGGGAAAGAGACATGGGTATGTTAGTGGATGGGGTCTTGTGGAGGAAAATGTGTAGAGGAGCTCCGGAAGGTTAGGTCTAGAAAAGATCCCAGGCTATGGTAATGTCGGGTCTGTTGGGGCTCGGGGGTAGCTAGCCTTTTGGTTGTAGCCTTGAGCTTCTATCCGCGGCTACAACCAAAAGAGCTGGGGCTATAGCCCCCGTAGCAATGCCTATGGAGGGGCTCATAAGACTTCGACAGCCTGTCAATATAAGCTACATGGGGTAAGGTTGTTACATATGTGGCAGAATGACCCAGTCCAACTTTCTAAAATGTTTAATGAAGTGAGCCTGTACTGTTGGCATAATTGTGGAGAGCGTACCACTTATTGGCAAATGTGGTGGGCTTGTGACAGGTGCAGACGTATTGGAAGGAGGTTTTGGGATGGATAAGGGGGGTTGAGAGCATTGATAGAGGGACAGACCCTATATTGATCTTGTTTGGTTTGGAAGAAGCAGAGGAGGAATTAAGGAACCTTCCACATATGGTTCATTTTTTGTTGTTAGAGGCAAGGGCCTGCCTGGCGATGCATTGGAAGGGAGGGCAATTACAATCTGACAGGGAATGTGCCTCTAAAGCTAAGGAGATATATACAATGGAAAACATTGCTTCTTCTATACATTGTGGGGGAGTCTCCCTGGAGGGGGAATGGTCGGTCTTCCTTTCTGCAAACATGCAGCTTGAGCTAGGCCCCTAGTGCCTAGGGATATCTAAGCTAGGTTGGAACCGGAGGGATCCTCCCCTTTTCAGTTAAGGTGGCATATTGTTGAATGCATTGATTGAAACGTAAAGCCCCATGTTATGGTTCATTGGCCCCCATGTTATCTGGAGTTTTTGATAGAGGTTTAGCTCTATGAAATCTTTCCACATCCAGGATGAAGATGGAGCGGTGGTTGGTGAAAAGTGTTTTCTGGTACTGAGAATGTCTATATGTTTATGTTGTGCCTTTTCATCTTTTTGTGTGAAAATGTAATTTAAATAAAAAAGTAAATTGCATCCAGGGGACCACCAACGTTAGCACTTATGTGCTGTTGGATTCCCTGCATGTAATTTTTCACTTTCAGAAAACGGAGTGCAAAAGAAGAAAATAGTACATACATGTGAATCACTTTTGTGAAAAACGTAAATACAAACTGCAAATAATGCATTGCAGACTGTATTTACACTGGATACCTACGGCATGCACCAGCTTTTAGAAGGTGATAAAAACAAGCCGATGCCATAAGTATCCATTCCTTTTATGCCTGCTTGAAAATGTAGTGCACGGTCAAACGCATATGTCTTTTGAAGCTCAATAAGGAATGCACTGCAGAAATGTTACTTCACTTTTGTGCTCTTTACCAGACTCCAAAAGGCAGCAGCAAAATGCTCTGGGGTGTAAAAGTAAGGCGTAAATGGCGAACGCATTGCTTTTTTTTACACCTTACTTTTGCATTCTGACGCTTGTAAAATTACTCCATAAGAATATAAATCAAACAAAGAGGCTAGGTTAGTGGAATAAGTGGCAATTAATTATATCTATGGACTTAAGTAGCAGATTAAACTACCAACAGCTGTGAAGTCTGATAGAGAGAAGTGCAAATGGGTAACATTCAAAAACAAAAGGGATGCATCAAGTCGTAGGTTGAAAATAGGATGAAAAAGAGGAACAGTTAGGTATAGGTATGACCCTGTCAAAGGAGAAGAGGCAGAACGGGGGCCCCTGTCACCAGCAAGTCTGGAGGCATCTTTACACATTGGTGTCCCTTTCTCTGACACAATGCCCATCCGCCTCTGCCCTGAGTCTCTTTTTCTATTCTTTCAGATATTATGACCAGGATGCACTAGACTCCAAAGAAACCAGACATGGATCATGGATTCTGGCAAGCTGAACAAAGTAAATAACTGACTACAAGTACCACAATGCACCTGGGCCCAACAGACAAGACATGGAATGGGCAAGTTACCCTAATGGGAATGGACTGGGCTTTCCCCTTTAGAAGCTGAATGGGAGACCAAACATCCACCCCACAAACACCAGAGGAGCAATGGTGCACTCAAACAAGCAAAAGACTGTATGGGAATACGTCAGATCCAGGAACACTCTGCAACCCCCGTTTGAACAATGACTCACCAAGAACAGGAGACAACCAGAGAGCAAACATCCAATCTGACAACATGGCTGAGGAAAAATAGAGACTTAAAAGGGGGCGTGCTAGGAGGCCTTATGAAGATTTCCAGATGAAGTACCGGCCCTCAAGGAGATAGCTCAGACAGAGATTGGCCCAGGGGATCAGTTGACTCTGAGAACTAATGGAGTCAGAGGGAGGATTCTATGCAGGAAAGGGATGGCTATAACACGCCAGCAGGGTCAGTTGAGAGTGAGAGGTGCGTGGGTGAGTTCAGGAGAGCTGGGAGGAGACCAAGAGACCAGACAGGAGGGTGCATCAGGTGGAGGAGGACTTGGACAATATTTTTAGTGTGTTCAGAGAGAATTAAGTTAAGGTGTTAGGAGAGGGGGTAATTGAAGGTAGTTTGGGGGGAGCGAGAGGGAGAAGGGGGTTGAGAGTAGGTGTGAGAAAAGGAAGAGAAGTGAGAGGTGACAGGACGGTGAAGGAGGGCAGGGGTGGGATTTGGAGAGAAGTGGCTAGAGTCAGGAGGCAGTTGGAGTGGTAAGGCAGGAGAAGTGGTGGAGAAATGGGAACTGGAGATGGAGTGTACTGAAGGGCGAGATCTGGAAGAACTGGAGGATGGAGATCAGAGAAGAGAGCAAAAAGACCAGAAACTGAGCATGGAATGAGACAGAGAGGGGTTTGAGTAGAAGAGATGAAACCGGTATAGCGCGTGATGAGAAAAGGTTGGGAAACAGTAGTTTGGAGTAATAGAAGGAGCCCCCTTTTTGTCTCATGTTAAATTTTGACAGGTGGATACCCCTGCTGTTTCTGGTTTTAGTCCCACTCCTTTTGATGTGCTTTGATATAAACTTTGTTGCTCGGTCGAGCGCCGAGAGCGAAGTGAGCTCTGAAGACGGACTGTGAATCTAGGGTTTTGCAGAGTGACGCATTGCTGATGTCACAAAGACGTTCCGCCCCCGGGGTAATGAAGCGGATGTAGATTTTATATCAAATTGATAAGCCCCCAAAGTTTTTGACAGCAATTTAATTGAACTCCAATAATGTTTATATACATTTTATAGGAAGCAGAAAATGACATCAACATTTTTAATCTTTTTGAAATAAAAATGTATATAAAAATAAATGTTTTATCGGAATATATATATATATATATATATATATATATATATATATATATATATATATATATATATATATATATATATATATATGGGATACATTACTCACCGTAATCGTATTTCTGATGCTTGTATCTGCTTAGATTCACATGCTGTGCATAGGCCGACATCTAGTGGAAGCTGCGCAGTATTACAGTTTGTTTTACGAAACTCGAAAATGGGCGTCGACACAGGGCGTGCCAGTAATACTATCCCTAGTGTGACGTCCACTGTACCCAAGATCCCTCACGCGTCTAGGATCCTCAGATTGTATTTTTTCTGACATGAGGTAGCATGAGGAGTAGCGTGAGTACAGATAATCCAAGCAGATAGATAGAAAGGTAAGACTACAAGCAACCATGCGCCTTCTCTCAGAGGGGAGGAAGGGTGGGTCGCATGTGAATCTAAGCAGATACAAGTATCAGAAATACGATTACGGTGAGTAATGTATCCCTTCTGAGGCTTGTGGAATCTGCTTAGATCACATGCTGTGCATAGATTAGCGAGCAGTACCTGAAGAAGGAGGTGGGATGTGAGAAGGGTCATGAGCAAATAAGTGTCTTAGAACCGCTTGTCCCACTTGTGTATCTGCCTTGGAATGGGTGTCAATGCAGTAGTGCCGAGTAAAAGTGTGAATAGAGCTCCAAGTAGCTGCTTTGCAAATGGTGTCAAGGGGTACATTTGCAATGAAAGCCAGAGTGGCCCCAATGCCTCTAGTAGAGTGGGCTCTTGGCGTGAAAGGCAGAGTTCTTTCAGAGAGTGAGTAACACAGCTGGATACAGTTAATAATCCACTTCGAGATGGCACCTTTAGAGACGCGATCCCCCTCTCTGCCTGTAGCTACGGAGACAAACAGTTGATCTGTTTTCCTTAGCGGTCTGGTTTTATTTACATAGTAGAGGACCGCCCTACGTACATCTAGGGTGTGTAGTTTCAACTCAGCCGAGCTTTGAGGGTCCTGGAAGAAAGCCGGAAGCTCGATGGACTGGTTTACGTGGAATTTAGATATAAACTTAGGTGAGAACCTAGGGTGTGTGCGTAAAACCAGTTTGTCTTTATGGACAGTAAAGAAGGGATCCTGCACTGACAGAGCCTGAATTTCACTGACCCTTCTTATAGAAGTAATAGCTACTAAGAAGGCCGTTTTATAAGTCAGGTGTTTGAAACTGCTTTTATGCATGGGCTCGAAAGGGGGCCCCATGAGCTTAGATAGCACCACATTAAGGTCCCACCCTGGTGGTGGGTTCGAAATAGGAGGGTGAAGTCTCTTTACTCCTTTCATGAAGGCTTTAACTACTGGTACTTTCCACCATGAGACCTTGTTATGGGAAGTGGTGTATGCCGACAGGGCTGCCAGGTGTACTTTCAGTGAGTTAAAACCCAATCCTGCATCTAGCAGGTGGAGCATGTATGTAACAATAGTGGAAGGAGGGCAATCAACTGGGTTGATTTGTCTACTCAGGCACCAGATAACGAATCTCTTCCACTTGTCAAAGTAACAGTGCCTTGTGTTTGGTTTCCTAGATTCCTTCAGGATGTCCATACACCTCTGCGGTAAATTGAGATGTCGAAACTCTATGACCTCAGGAGCCATGCTGCCAGGTTCACTGAGTTGGGTTGCTGATGCACTGTTTGACCTTGGTGCTGGGACAGTAGGTTGTACCAGGCTGGAAGTTTGATGGGCTCACACACCGACATCCTGCGTAGGTGTGGGAACCACGGTTGTCTTGCCCACATGGGAGCAACTAGGACGAGCGTCATCGACTCTCTGTTCATCTTGTTCACCACCTTCCTGATGAGGAGTTGGTGGAAAAGCGTACGCAAACATCCCTGACCAGTTCATCCACAGGGCGTTCCCCTGGGAGTCTGGTTGGGGGAACCTGGATGCAAATCCTGGGCATTGTCTGTTTTCGCTTGTGGCGAATAAGTCTATAGTGGGGAAACCCCACTGAGAGAAGATATCTTCTACGACCTCTCTGTGTAGAACCCATTCGTGTTCCTCTGGGAGGGAGTCTCTGCTCAGAGCATCCGCTAGGGAATTGAGCTCCCCTGGAACATGTTCCTTCTGAGTGCCCATATCCAGATTTTCTGGGCAAGCTTGGACAGATTTGGCGAACGAGTCCCTCCTTGCTTGTTCAGGTAGAACATGGCTGTTGTGCTGTCCGTCCGGATTTGCACTGACAGGTTTAGTAGGTGGGGCTCGAACGCTTGAAGCGCTCTGAATACTGCCAGAAGCTCTAGCAGGTTGATGTGGTTCTTGGCCACTAAGGGAGACCAGAGACCCTGAGCTGTGTGGTGGAGATGGTGAGCTCCCCACCCAGTCAGACATGCATCGGTAGTGACTACTGCCTGTACTTCGGGATCGTAAAAGGGTTTTCCCTGTGCAAGATTCTCTCTTGTCCACCAGTAAAGGCTTTGTACTAGTGTTGGCGAAAGGACCACTAGATCGTCCCACTGACCACTTGCCAGAGACCACTGTTTCGCCAACCATTCCTGCATGGGACGCATGCGCAGGCGCGCGTGGGGGACCAGGTAAATACATGAGGCCATCATGCCCAGTAAACGCATTGCTTTGCGTACCGTTATTTGGTGACCGGACTGATATTGCGGAATTTGCAGTAGTATATTCCGAATTCTTTCCTCTGAAGGAAAGGTCAACCCCTCTTGAGTATCTAGGATTGCTCCTAGGAACTGTTTGGAGGTGCTTGGTACCAGGCTTGACTTTTTCTCGTTGATTGAGAAGCCTAATTTGTGGAGGAGGTCGATAGTCCTTTGAATGTTTGTCCTGCAAATTACTGGGGTTTCCCCCGTTATGAGCCAGTCGTCCAGATAAGGGTACACCGGGATTGCCTCCCTGCGTAGGTGTGCAGCCGCCACCGCCAGTACCTTGGTGAATACCCTTGGTGCCGAAGCTATCTCGAAGGGCAGTACCTTGAATTGGTAGTGCCGACTGTCCACCTTGAAGCGCAAGTACCTTCTGTGCGCTGGGAACATGGAAATATGAAAATAGGCATCTTTCATATCCAAGGTTGTCATGTAATCCCCCTTTTTTAGGAGGGGGATTACCTCTTGTAGCGTAGTCATACGAAACTTTTGGGGCTTGACATACTTGTTGGCAGGCCTTAAGTCCAATACTGGGCGCATTGTCAAATCTTTTTTTGGCACAAGGAAGTAAGTTGAATAAATACCCTTGTTTACCTGGGACGAGTTCTATTGCGTCCTTTGCTAGCAGAATGGCGATCTCCTCGAGGAGAATCTTCTGATGTTCTAAAGAGTGTACTCTTTGTCGTGGAGGATGGTTCCGGGAGCGCTGCAGTAGTTATATACAGTACCCTGTGGATACTGTTGACAGCACCCATCTGTCTGATGTGATCCCTTCCCAAGCCTGGGTGAAGTTGGAAATGCAACCCCCTACTGGGGTTGCGTGAGAAGGGACCCTGAACTGAGCGGCACTGCTTTGGTGGAGGCGTGCCGCCTCCTTTGCTGGGGCTGCCACTGCCTTTACTACGTCCTCTCCTATTACCCCTGCCGTAACCCTGGGTAGACTGTTGGCTGTTGTTCCACTGTGTACCCTGCCCCTTGGAATAGTTAGATCCTCTCTGGGAATTTTGGCCGCGTGGGCGACGAAAATTACTTTTCCCTCTCTTGTTAGGGGGTTTATTGGTTAACTAGCCAAGGGACTTGAGTGTCTCATATTCGTCCTTGGCATTCTTCAGTGCGTCCTCAATCCACCTTACCAAACAACAGATCGGCTTCCACCGGTTTGTCCAACAATGATGCCTGGGTTTCTGCCTTAAAACCAGACTGCCGTAACCACGCATGTCTCTTGATAACAGTACCTTCTGCCATTAATCTGCCTGCGTTGTCCGCGGCGTCAAAGGTTGCTTTTAAAATGCAACCAGACACGGCTCTACCCTCTGCGGAAATCCAAGCTAACTGGCCCTTCAAGGGTTCTGGTGCAGAGGCTATGAGTGCCGCGACTTCTTCCCACTGATGGCAGTTGTAGCTGGCCAACAGGGTGGTGGAGTTTGCAATCCTTGCCTGATAGGCGGACGTTGAGGCTACTTTCCTGCCGAAACCATATAGTTTTTTTGTTCTCCTTGTCTGGAGGAGCTTCGGACGATGACAAGGGTGTTCCAGCCCTCTTACGAGTGTTAGTGACAACTAGGGAGTCTGGCTTCAGATGTCCTCTTATATAGAGAGGGTCAGACTGGGCTGCCCTGAAAAGTTTTTCAACTCCGGGATTGACTGCTCTGGTGAGGTTCGGGTTCACCAGGGACGGGTCTATTCTTCGCTGAATAGACTTGAGGATAGGGATGGTCTGGGCAACAGGCCTCCTTTCTCCTACTAACTCCTCGGGTGTCAATATGGAAATGTTCTGCTGCACGTGCGAGAACCTCGTTCAGGGGAGGGGTTGGTTATCGACAGGGGAGTCGGTAACCAGGGCTTCCTTTTCTACCGGGGAATCTACTCTGTAGGTTTCAGGGTCTTCCTCTTCCTCTTCTTGGTCCTCATCGTCCCGATAGTAGCCTGTCCCGGTTTGCTCTTCTACCATGCCAAAATCTTGGTCCTCACCAAAGGAAGTCTCTCCTTGATATAGTGAGTATGGTCGGGAGTATGGTTGTACCTCGAAGGGGTCTGTAGACCTCATCGGTGTCTCAAACCGGGGCTTCTTACTCGGGGGGATAGGATCATTAGAGCCTGAGGGTGTAGGCCCTTGTGGATCATATGAAAGGAAATGGTCTGGATTTTTATTGTAAAAGTCTGCCAAAGAAGATATCCTTGACATGACCCTATCTATGGCATCACTGGACCATTTTTTGGAACTGGGAATGACTCTCTCAGAAAGTTTTGGAGATTTATCTTGAATAGATTTGCTCTTTGAAATATCAGCAGACCTGGTCTTGTCTGCCTGTTTAGGAGGAGTGGAGTGTTTCACAGGTGTGGAAGAGTGCAGAGGCTGCTTCTTCTGCTGTTTTCCCCCCTCCCCGTGAGTGGAAAAATGTTTTCCCTGTCCCTTTGTGGCTCCGGAGGTTTTCGACGCCTGGCGTCGAGGATCGGGGGTAGAGTCCCTGTCCTTCGAACGTGGGGCCGTGCTGATCTTGTCTGCGGGCTCAGACTCCTGGAGTGCGGCCTGGGGATGGAAGTCGTCTTCGTCTTCCGACGATCGAACTTCCGTTAGCCTAGGGAGCGAGGCACTCTTGGCAAGAGTGGATGATTGCCTGGAGTCATGCGGCAATCTCGAACGCCCAGAGGACACCGATTCGGACCGTTCTATTTGTGCCTCTTTCCGAGCACTCAACTTCGTCGAGTCTCGGTTGGACTTCGTGTGTTTAGTGTGGGTGGTGTGTGAAGCGCCTGTGTCGCCGGGGGTCTTCCCCATAGCCGCCCTGTCGGACGACTTTCTGAGGTCGGGGACCTGCGCTCGGCTGTCTTTCGACACCGTAATGCCCTCGCCGTCCGAAAGCACGGCGTCGCTGCCATCGCTGAAGGCGCCCTCCGCTGCCATGGCCGCCTGCCTGGCGTGGTGGGCCCAACGCTTCGTCGAACGGTCCTTAAGTGTCTTAGGTTTAAACCTACTACACGCTCTGCAGTTCGCTTCGGGGTGGTCCCTCGGCAAGCAGAGATTGCACGTGGCATGCCTGTCGACCCAAGGGTATTTGCGATTGCACTTGGGGCAGAATTGAAAAGGGGTACCCTCCATACGCACCTTGAGGCAGCGGGCTGTTAAGTGTAGGAAATGTATAAGGTGTACCTATATACCAAGAGTGTAGAGTATGTCCAACCCCCCACTCTCCCTACTTGCAGGGCTGAGGCCAGAGGCCTTCCAAGGCCCGGGCCGATGCCAGAGGCCTTCCGAGGCCCAAATCCGTCGTGCAGCAGCTGACGGTCGATTTCTTCTCCAGCCGGCATCGAGTGTCGAAGTTCGACGTTGGGATGGGGAAGGATGTCAATTAATCAATATTTTAGCAAAAGTATGGCTAAGGCCAGGGGACTCCGCAAAATGCTTCCAACCAGTATGGCGGAAAAAAACAATCTGAGGATCCTAGACGCGTGAGGGATCTTGGGTACAGTGGACGTCACACTAGGGATAGTATTACTGGCACGCCCTGTGTCGACGCCCATTTTCGAGTTTCGAAAAACAAACTGTAATACTTAGCAGCTTCCACTAGATGTCGGCCTATGCACAGCATGTGATCTAAGCAGATTCCACAAGCCTCAGAAATATATATACAAAATATAAAAAATCATATTCTTTGATATGGAAATCGATATAGAAATTAATATTTGTAAATACAATATTAATTTCCCCGAAAATGTTGATATAAAAAATGTTTATATCAATTTTGATATAAAAACGTACACCAATCTTATATGAACTGGCTTTGATACAGAGTGTAAATAATGAAAAGCAGTTCACTTTATAAGTAAAGTGTGCTTCGCAGAGCCCCTGCAAAAGTCAAACTATTGTTTCTAAGGGGTCTACAGCATCTGGTGCGTGGCATACGTGTCCCTCTGTGACACACCAAAGAGCTGTGAATCAACACTGCAGGTTTTTTTTATATCTACAAGGCCTGGGGAATCCTAGGAATGGGCTGACACACATAGTGGCAATCTATCCACATCAGCAGAAAGCACAGATGGGCTTCATAGTTAGCTTGCCGTAAAACAGGATGTTTGTGCCAGCTGTATGAACAAAACCACCCATGAAAATACATGTTTACCAACTAAAACCAATGGTAGTTAGCAAGGCTATTATTAACTTATGACTGAAGGCCTACACAGGAAGCATCTGCGGGCCGCACTTAATTTTAGATGTTGCTATAAGGATTCACAATCTAGGGTGACACTTACTAATTCTTGCAGAGTATGCAGGAAATAGAATAATGTGCTTCTGTTGATAAGAAAAATGGCATTGGCCCCACGAAGCATCTGCAGGGGCAAGGTTATTTTAAGATGTCGCTATAACACACAGGAAGCAGTATGCATGAAATAGAATGCTGTGTTTTGTTGATAAACCCATTTCTGCAAACTAAACAGAAATACATAAATATGTGCATTGTTGATTATGAAACAACATTGAGCTTTCACATCTTACAATGGGTCTCTGACTCCAGCAGCGCTATTGTCGACCACAGTGTCAGAGCCACGGGTTGTTGCACCTCTGCGGACAATGGCTAATTGACCTGGGACACTTCATTGCAACTCTGCAGTGTACTCTGCTTCTCGGCTGGATTTGATTGTGGGTCTGCGAACATTGGGGGAATCCCTGCAGAGCCTTTCATTGGAAGATGGGCCATCTGTTTATTCTGAGTTTATTTCAGCAACAGCAAAAAGGTGAGTTTGGGGGTATTTCAATACTTTAATATATTGTCTTTGTAATTTTCTAACCTTTCTGACTCATGCAGTGAGACAGGCCCCTTTTGAGACATGCTGTGAATTTATAACTTAACAGCTGTGTGCTTTCAATGACATGTTTGAAAATGTATAGTTGGCCTAGAATGCTCTGTGGTTATGCATACCGGCAAGGATAGTGTGCAGATGCCGGTAGCGCCGGATTCTACTTCTGTGTGTGTGTGCATGTGTTGTTTTTGAGATTTTTACAACACTTTGGAAGAAGTTGAAAATGTATATGTGTAAGTGTTTATAGCGCAGCTACACAATCAATCACACACTCGCAAAATCAATCAGACACTTCAATATTAAAGCTTCAACCCCGCCCTTATAGCCATTCCAAACATTAAATGAAACATTAAATAACCCCCGACTGTACTTTTGGGGCACTTGTCTTGTTTTGATGCTGTGTATTTACACACGCACAATGCAGTGCTTTAGCTTCAGAGCGTCGATAAAGTTGATGAAATATTCTTAGTGTGCAATGTGACGCTAATATTTGAGTTGTCACCAAAGATCACACATGTTGTGCAAACGGTATACCCACGATTTAATGGGACAAAGTACTAGAGTTAATGACATTTTTAAGGGTGGCCAGTGACAGGGTTTTATACTGGGCTTGTGATGTTTGGGGATGTGTAAAAGTTGTCTTCTGTGCATGTTTTAGATTGTGCCGGATTCGTTTTGTACTTCCAAGTAGGCGCTACATTTTATTTTATTCTGCATGCAGAGTGGCATAAAACAAAATGCGTCTATGCTCTGTCTGCAAGTGAAGCGAAGAGTGTTGCCCTGCTTCTTTACATGTGAAAACTGCATTGTTTGATTTCAAAGAAAAGTGTGAGGGAGAAGTGTGCCAGGACTTTTAAAATATGGTTCTAACTTTTGCAATGTTCTGTACAATCTTGACAATGCGTGGCATGTGAAGGCCCAATTTTGGCATATCAGGCACTGTGCGACTCAGTTTAGCCAATGATCACACCTTTGATGAACTGGTGTAGCCGAGATTCTTCTATGTAAGCAAGTTAAAGTTGCAATTTCTTAGGAGTCCTGTACCTGTTTGTTACATTGGATTTAATATGTTGATGCTCACATTGCAACACGCTGTGCGGTGCGACAGTTGCAATATTGTTGGTGAATATTGTAAAGCGCTAATGCTGACTGTGTAAAAGATGCTTTATTCTGAATCTATATTTAATATTGTATTCTTAGTGACATCGCATACACCAACAGATGGATGGCACAGCCGGCAGAGTCTCTGGATGTGGATGGTGTCAAACAACAATCGGCAGCCGTTGGATTTATGGCGGATGATTCATCTAATGCAACACGTCCCATCTGGCTTAGGGGCCCACAAGACCCAAGGATGAGGGGGTCAGCCACAGTTTCAGAATTACCTATGGTGGCATCTTAATACGGGTAAACCGATGGGGCAGTTCAAAGAAGGAGATTGTCACCATAAGGAGTTATACATTTGGGACAGCGCTGCAAGCTATAGATAGTGGTATTGAACCCCAACCGGCATTGCTGGGGGGTGTTGGATGCCACAACAGTGTTTTTATGTGGAGCATTGTCCTGTAGGTTTCAAACCCCTCACTATTTCACAGCGTCTCTACCTTTAAATCATCTAGGTCACACAGGCGATGTACCCGTCCAAGCTGAGTGTCTGAGAGCTGGTGGTTTGAATCTACATGTTTATTCTTTGTTGCATTAAAACATTTGCTCTCTGTATTGACCTGATTGTGCACAATCTTTTTTCCTTTCTGTATCAAATATGTCCTTCTATATAAATACAATATTTTGTTCAAAATCAAAAAATGGGGTGGCTGTTTATTACGTGTTCCTTTATATTATGTATAATACCCATCGTTGGTTGATTTTTAAAAAGTTATTCCATTCGGAAGTGTAATGCTAGGATGTGCTGGGGGAGGGGCAGCAATACGATACGGGGTAGAGAAACAGTTTCTATGTTTTTAATCACACTTAAGTTAAGACACAGAGTAGAACTCTGTTGCTTTTCCAGATGCTGGCTTTTTTTTATTTTCACAGCTGATGTTACAAGCTCTTAACAGCCTTCCATACTTGTCAACGTCCCTTTTGTCTTAATATATTTCCAACCCATAACAGCTGAACATAAAGACGCAAAATAGCTGTAATAAACAACACATTTTTATTAACATTTAAAACAACCATTTTTACGCAGATTTTATACACAATAGTTTGGGTTATCAGATGTTGTACGACGATCCGGTCGGGTACAAATTGCTTGGTACAGCCACCATGTACTATGTGCCTGTAGCACTTGAATTTTTAAAAAGCCAACCTTTCTGTGAATTTTAAGGCCTCATTCATCTCGCTTGGCTGCAAACTAAGTTGAGAACTTTAAACTTTAACAAGTATGTACACGAGACAATGGGTGCATTTTGTGCAGATTGTTGCGGAGCAATAATTGTGCATAAGAGAAGTGTTTTCTTTTTGTCTTCAATCATTCCTCTGGTGCCACGCTCCTCCCCGGCACAGTTCGACATCAGCAGGCTCCAGCAGGTGTTCAGCCTGCAAGGGGCTCTTCCCTAAACCTGACCCCCATGCTCACCGCCTCCGCTGCCTTGGCCCTGACCATGGCTGGGAGTCCTGCACTGCGTGCTATGCGCTTACCACGTGCTCTGAAGAACAGATTAGCCTGGTGGAGGGAGCTCTTTGGAAGGTTCCCGCCGGAGGACTCAAAGGAATTCATCAGGACAAGTCCAGGCCCAAGGTAAGGGCACTGTTTTCATCCGCACCTAGAGCGGGAAGGACCTTTCAGGTTCTTGTACCAGTGCAGATACCAAGGCTACTACAGCTACCGGCCGCCAGGTTGAGGGGTCGCTAGATCCTACCGGTGACTGCGCTAAAGGGCCACAAGGCTCTATTGCCGGGTCTACATCCGGGGGTCTATGCCCTGATACCGGACAGAGATCCGAGGGGACGCCTGTACGCACCACGTACATCGCAAAGTTGACTCCTCCCCAGGAGGCGCAAGAGCAGGAGAGACCTTTCATGTCCTGGTACAAGTGCAGGTACAGAGGCTGCTACATCTACCAGCCGTCAGGCCGATGGGTCACCAGATCCTACCGCACATTGCGCTGAGGACCGCAAGGTTCTATTACCGGGTCCAACCCGAGGGTCTACGCCCTAGTACCGGACAGATGTCTGAGGTGGCGCCTGTATGCACCACGTACCTCGCAAAGGCGACTACTTTCCCAGGAAGCGTTGGGTACCGAGGCTGCTACAGCTAAGGCCGAGGGGTCGCCAGATCCTACGGGACACTGCGCTGAGGGGCTGCAAGGTTCCATTACCGGGTCTGCGCCCAAGCGGCTAAGCACAAGCACAGGACAGCTGTCCGAGGGGGCGCCTGTACACACCACGTACCCCGCAAAAGTGACTCCTCCCCCAGGAAGCGTAGGAGCAGGAGGGACTTTTCAGGTCCTGGGTTCCAGGGCAGGTACCAAGGCTGCAACAGCTACCGTCAGTCAGGCCGAGAGGTCTTGGGATCCCTCCAGACACTGCGCTGAGGGGCCGCAAGGTTCGATTACCGGGTCTACGACCTAGTACCGGACAGATGTCTGAGGGGGTGCCTGTACGCACCACACACCCCGCAAATCAACTCCTTCCCCAGGAAGCGTAGGAGCGGGAGGGACCTTTCAGGTCCAGGTACCAGGGCAGGTACCAAGGCTGCTTGCTACAGCTATCAGCTGTCAGGCCGAGGGGTCGCAAGATCCTACTGGGGACTGCGCTGAGGAGCTGCAAGGTTAAATTACTGAGTCTACACACTAGGGGCTACGCCCTAGTACCGGACAGATGTCCGAGGGGGCGCCTGTACGTACCACGCACCCCGCAAAGTTGTCTCCGTCCAGGAGGCACAAGCAGGTGAGGGACCTTCCAGGTTCTTGTACCAGTGCAGATACCAAGGCTGCTACTACAGCTACTGGCTGCCAGGCCGAGGGGTTGCGAGATCCTACCGGTGACTGAGCGGAGGGGCTACGCCCTAACAGGCAGATGTCTGAGGGGGCACCTGTACACAGCACTACTGGCGGTATCGCTGAAGGCGATTTCCAATTGATCTAAACCTGTTTTTACTATGTACAGCCCTGGTTTGAGAAAGGCACTGTTTAGTTGCCGAAACACGTGTTAGCATAGAGGGCAAACTGTCAGAAATATTCTAGAATTGTGTGTGCTAATAAACCGCAGTTCTGGAACTATTGAACTTAAAGTGTGGCACCTTTATATGCAGGAGGGTATTTCAATTTACTAAATTGCAGTTACACTGCACAGCCTCCTGAAGTCAGGAGAGGGGTTCCCAGGCGGAGCCGGTCAGCATCCACTGCATCTCTGTCACAACCTAGTCTGGTGGAGCATGGACGGCAATTTACGGATAGGCAGGTCCTTTCGTCAGCCAACTCTGCAGGTTACCACCCCCACGGACTCATCCCTAGCAGGATGGGAAGCTACCTTGGACAGCCACAGTGTCCACAGAGAGGGTTCTGTTAGGAGCAGGTGGCCCTCATCAACTGGCTCGAGTTGATGGCCATCTGGCTCTCCCTCAAAGCCTATCCGGCGGCAATCGAAGCCTACCGGAATTCAAGGGGGCGGGGGGCATGTTTTCTCATCTGCCAATCCAGTGGTGAAAAGACATTGGACGGCCCTCACCAGGCGTGGGACCTCAACATAGTGTTGGGCGCTTTGCCGCATAAACTCTTTGGGCCAACGGCATCCGTGGACATCCACCTAGTCACCATTAAGACAGCCCTTGTGGTGGGTCTTACATCTGCACGCTGTGTCAGCGAATTCCAAGCTCTGATGACACCCGAGCCATACACTACCTTTCACAGGGACAGGGTGGTCCTCAGAACACATCCCGCGTACTTACCTGAGGTAGTCTCTGCATTCCATCTAAATGAGGAGATAGTATTCCCTACTTTCTTCGCTGACCCCAAGGACCATGCTTAGAGGGTTCTGCAACATCTTCATGCTAGACGAGCACCAAAAGTCTATCTGAACAGGACCAAGAGCTTCCGCAAGTCTGAGGCTCTATTTATCACCATAGGAGGGCCAGGCCAGGATATCAGGCTGCCGAAGCCTCCATAGCAAGGTGGATGGTGGCCTCCTAAGGAGGTCTAGGAGGGGCTGCACTAACCGCTTCCGGCAAACATGCATGCCCACGCATACAGAGCCAAGGCCAGGGCGGTCGTTTTCCAAAGACACGTACCGCGGCAGGCCATCAGCAGGACGGTCACTTTGGCCACTCTCTCGGCTTTTTGCAAGCACTACTGTTGGGATGCCGGCTCCAGGTCAGACGCAGCATTCTGGCAGGCAGTATTAAGGAACTTGTTTTCTTAAGAAGGGTCACCTCTCTGCCCTGGGGCTACATTCAGTTGTAATCGCCCATGCAGTATTGAGGAAAGGGGACGGGGCATAAGAGTAATTACAAGTTACGCACCATAGTGATTAACGTACTCTTAGTCCATAGTCCCCTTTCCTCCATACGTCCCACCATCCTCCCCCCTAATAAAACTGGTGTCACTTAGGCAACTGTAATATTGTCAACGTCTCAATGGTGACTGAGGAGTGGTGCCGGTGGGTACAGTCAAGGGAGCTCATGCTCCCAGGGTCCCGCCCCGCGCGCCTCTAAATTTAAAGGGGAAGACGTTTTTTTTCCTGGTGAAAAAGGTTCTGTCTCCCGTCCCTAGCGAGGGACGCCCATGCAGTATAGAGGAAAGGGGACTATGGACTAAGAGTATGTTAGTCACTACAGTGAGTAACTTGTAATTACTGTTTAGTTTGCAGAAATGGGTTTCTTATCAACAAAACGCAGAATTCTGTTTCATGCATACTAATTCCTATGTGTTATAGCAACATCTAAAAATAACCTCACCCCTGCAGATGTTTCCTGGGGTCATTGCCGTTTTCTTATCAACAGAAGCACATCAGTCTATTTCCTGCATACTCAGCAAGAATTAATGAGGGTCATCCTAGATTGTGAAACATTAGCTTCCTGTATCCTTAGCAATATCTAAAATTAAGTTCAGCATGCAGATACTTCCTGTGCCGGCCTTAAGTCATAAGTTAAAAATAGCCTCGCTAACTACTATTGGTTTTAGTTTGTAAACATGTATTTTCATGGGTGGTTTTGTTTATACAGCTGGCACAAACACCCTGTTTTACGGCGCGCTAAATATAAAGCCCATCTGTGCTTCGTGCTAATGTGGATGTGGATAGAATGCTGCTCTGTGTTGTCAGCCCATTCCTAGGTGTTAGGAAAGATTTCTTAATTGTGGGTAATTGTCCTTCCATATGGCAACCCCTAAACTTTTTGCTGTTGTTTTCACCGTGATCTAGACTTTGCCAGAGAAGTGCAGTCTTCTGCCTCACTCCTCTGGGCTTTCGCTCCATTCTTACGGGGAAACTGACATGCCCTTAAGATAGTCAGTACCGGGAAACGTTGTTTTCCGTAGTTCTTTTATCGTGTTGCAGCTTTCGCGCAACATGGCACAAGAGGGCACTGTAAGCTAAGTTACTGCTCTCTTGGGTCTCCAGTCTTCTACAGGCCCTAGATACTCTCTTGGATTGTTAATGAACGGTGCAAGTGAATCACGGACGGGACTGGTGGCAGCGATCGTTTCTTTGTGTTTTTGAGCTCCTTTTGGCTGTTTAAGCGCGTTTCTCGCGCTTAGCCCAAAATGGTGGCCTGGCTCCCAAAATGGCCAGACCACGAGGCTCTTTGTCCTGTCCGCTGACCGTCTTGCCCCCTTCACCTTCCCCAGGTCGAGCCGACCCGGGGCCTTCCTTATTTGGGCATGTACTTTCCCGCGAAACACAGATGCTTTCGCTGGCTTCTACAGGCCTTGTGTGTGCCTCCAGGATGTGGGCTGGGATGTCTGGTCCCAATACACATCCTGGGTGCCAGAGAGTCTAGTCTGTCGTGAATGCCTGGGACCACTGTGGTCCGTGATAGGTCCACGTATGGTGTGAGTGTTTTGTGAGCAGATCTCCTATTGGGTCCCCTCCGTTTTGGCGCAAAGGGAACCGTGGATAAGAGGAGGCTGGAAACACCACTACCAGGTCGATCTCCTGAGTTCTCACGAACGAAGGAATACAGGAGCCAAGTATCCTGCAACTACGAGGCTGAACCGAGGAATCGCTGGTGACCCGCTGAAGGACTGCTCCTCTGCACGGCTGTCGCTTTGTGAAACCCTTTCTACCTCTGATCGAACGAGAAGGCCTATACTGGTACTTCGACCCTTGGAATAGTGGGAACAACTATTCTCGGCATCTTCACCATCTCCTGCACGTAAGCCTTCGGAAGTGTCTCTTGGCCATCCAGCAGACTGACCAGCCTACCCAGGAGTCTTGCTCTGTAACCGCCGCAAGGTTGTGTTGTATTACGAGTCCTTGCCACTCTCACACGATTCGTACACTTGGCATTCCCAGGTCTGACGTGAGAAGTGTACATTGGGCTGAAATACACACGGCCGCTCCGTCGCCCTGCTGTGGTGACAATCTGTGCGGGTTCACTGCGTTTGGGACATCCTCAACTCTAACTTCTGCTGCTGCGGAATCTACACGATGACGAGATGTCCCCTGCTCGTATCTGAACCTGCCAGCACTGAAACTGACGCGGAGAAGCCTGGGTCTGCCTGCATCGGGGACCGGTGAGTAGCATCGCTAGGAACTGGTCGCCCTCCTGCAGTAGCCCATAGCTTTTCCCCGCTGTGTCTAACAGCACGCCTTTCCGTACTCGTGCTCTGCTTCTGCCCACCGTGGAGGCTGCGCTTGAGTCGCGGAGCTCTGTTCATCTTCATTTGTTCACTGAACTGAACTGCCTGATTCCCCCGAGGAGACTCCCCTTTTGCCCGTTGGCACCCGCGTGTGCAGGTACTTTTGAGCACAATGCTCCACTCTTCGTAGGGCTCGGACTTCCTTTTAGTTAGGTGCCTCTGAAGGCGGACTGGGTCTAATTATTATTCGCACTGCCTGTTTTCCTCCCCATCTAGGTGGTCTACACATTTCGTGCGTCTAACTCGTTAGACTCGTTTGTATTTGTATATATATTGGATTTGATTGGTATGTGTTGGTTTACTTGAGTTTTATTGTGATTCTCGCTACGGTCAATGTTACAAAGGTCTTGTAATAAATGTGTATATATTTTTAATATAACACCTGCTTGGAGTAATTTGTAAGTGTCCTTGCTTTGTGTGCTCATTGCGGGCTTTCAGTCACCCTCACCCCTCTTGAGACCTAGTCTTGACAGCTGCGATCGCTACCTTGATTGGTCTGGCTTGTCCAGAGGTTACCCTGTTCCAAGAAACTAGGCTGGCCTTCTGAACCTCTGCCCCTCCAGGACAGAGTTCAGAAATCCATCTTAACACTAGGATTCCCCAGGTCTTGTAGATATAAAAAGCCCCTGCAGTGTTGATTCACAGCTCTTTGGTGGGTCACTGAGGGACACATGTATGCCGTGCACGAGTTGCTTTAGACCCCTTAGAAACAATAGTTTGACTTTTGTACGGGCTGTGGGAAGCACACTTTACTTATAAAGTAAACTGCTTTTCATTATTTACACTGTGTATCAAAACCAGTTCATATAAGATTGGTATAAATTTCTATATCAATATTGATATAAAATCAACATGTTCGGGGAAGATTATCTAAAAAATGTAAATGAATATGTTATATAAAATATGTTTTATATACATTTCTGCATAAAAAATATGTTTATTAGTTTGTATATACATTTCAATATAAAAAAGATGCTTAAATATTTTTTACATCCATTTGTATATTCAAAAATATTCATTTTTTTGTATACATTTTTATATCAAAAAGGTATCAAAATTGTTTGATATCATTTTCCGCTTCCTATAAAGTTTATATAAAAAATATAGGGGTTCAATGAAATTGCTATCAAAAACTTTGGGGGGCTTATTAATTTGATATAAAATGTAAATCTGCTTCCTTTCACCCTGGGGGCGGAACCCATCTGTGACGTCAACAACGCATCTCTCTGCAAACCCCTATATTCAGAGTCCCTGTCTTCAGGGCTCACTTCGCTCTCGACCGAGCAACATCGTTGAACGCTGCTACCATCTTTATATAGATTTTATATAAAATGTATATTCACTTATATCAAAACGAATGCAAATTAGAACACACTTCCTATGAAATGATATACAATCAATATCAAACATTTTTTATATCCTTTCCATATCAAATGGATATTAAGTTTATATCAAAGCACATCAAAAGGGGGCGGGACAAGGGAGCGTGTCGACCTGTCAAAATTTAACATGAGAGAAAAAGGGGCTCCTTCTACTACTGTTTGGTGGCCAATGGCACCATGACAAAGATTACCCTGCTAGGTCACATAGGAAGTCCCAGAGGGAGCCACACATAGGACATTGGCTTTTAGGCCCTCCATGGACTGAAACTTTTGTAATAGAGAGACTGAGCTAGGGAGGAGGAGGCCCTGTTGAAGATTGAGGGCAAGCTCTATAGGGATACCAACTAGACAGTGAACATTTTGATTGTAAAAACTGAAAAGGTAGTGGTTTTGTCTTGTGACTCACTAAGCATCTGGTCAAACTGCATAATCCATTTTAGTGTTTGTGCTGGGAAAACAGTAATGAGGAAAAAAAAGGGGATGTATATGACGCCATCTGTACTGCATTAAATCGCCCATCTGGTCTAGGGTATGATATGTGAATGTTTTGAAGAACCAAGACGGAATGACACTTACCTGTTATTGAGACAATTATGCATAGCTTGGTGCACTTCATTGTGAACCACACACCCACATAAGAAGCTAAAACACTTTGAATACAGCATACATGCAACATATGGTGCAGTCAAGCCCAATTTAAAGCAAGCCATTGATTTTTGATAGTCTGTTAAAAATTGTATCTTTTAAAATTAAGTTTCAACAGAAGTAATCATATTCTATGTTCATACTTGTGCTAGATGATTATCATTTTGTATGAAAAAGCTTCATGTTTGAATTATGAAACTCTAAATGTTTTACCGTCAAGTTCCTTCTCAATGAAATCCATTCTATGAGTAACTTCATCTTGTAAAGACTCGACATGGTTTAAGAGATTAAGCTGCCATTGAAGTTGTGCATTCAGGATACTACCGCTATCATCCTCCATCAGTTTCCTTTCCATAGCTTCCTCTGAAGATTTTTTAGGCACACATTCTCTTATCTGAGGAAACAGACATACATTATTTTGTCTTCACCTATTCATGTTCCACAGTGAATTTGAGACAATAATGCAGGATAGATCATTACAAATCAAAAGGTCTAATTTATCAAAATCAAAGAGAGTGAAGTAGGAAAAATGTAACAGTATATGCATTGCACTAACCGTGTTTGGGGATCCTGCTTCAAGTGCACAAGGATTTTAGGTTACCCGTCTGCAAATAAGCTTATCTAATGTGTCACTTGAAAATGTATTTACATTTACAAATCTGGTACTTTTACCCTCTTAGCTTATTTCAAAGCACTTCTCTCTTCTACCATATGGCGATAGAGCCAAAATCAACCTGTTCACACTGAAAGGTGAAAGGCCGTGGCAAACAGTACTTCCTTTCTGTACGTCTGTAGCCCCACACCCATAAGCATCCCCTCACATCTCATCTCTTGTTTTGAAATGTAGTCCCTTGGCTGGATGTAACACTGCTTTGTCGAGTTACGTGGGGTCAAACATTGCCAAACGAATAAGCTGCCATGGCCTCAGAATATCTGTCTCACTACTTGTGAAATACTTCTATCACTTGATTCAGCATGGGCCTGGTACAGAGTCAGCAGAGCATTTAAATAAAAGGCTTTTGTTAAAAGACTTGATTGGGGGGGGGGGCGGGGCCAGCAGCGCCATGGATGTGGCAGCTCTGCTGATGGCCTCCAGCTGAAGCCCGTGGCCTTCTTAATAATATCCTGTTTCCGTGACTCCAGCAAGGTGATGAAGCCGGGCAGCACGATTGGAACGATCCATCCACCAGCTGTCCCAAGATGGGATGATACCGACAGCGGCAAGCGCATGTAACCCGCCACTAAACTGGCGACCGTAGCCCTGGCGTCTCCAGATGGTGGACATATACCAATACCAAGCAAGTAGCTGAGCCGGGCTGCGGTGAAGAGGACGCCCGACTGAACTCTTTCTGTGGTCTAATATTGTGATTGAGCGATAGAGTCCATCTGCCCAGCTAGGAGGGGGTAATCGGATGCACAGCGGGTTGCCTTGACCACGGCGGAGGTCCCGGAGCGGCGGGAAACATCCCACTCCGCCCCCATGACGGCATCATCGAAACTGTAAGGGAAACGTAGACCCCAGGCAGGGTGTGCTCCTGAGCGGGCTGTCATACATATAGCCCAGGATCGGGCGGGGGACTGCAGAGCCACAAGAGACGACCCAGCAGCTTGCGGCAACCTACACAGCAGGCCCTTCCTGCTGGTCGCTGTGGACGAAACATTACCACACAAAAATTGGTAAGCGTGCAGCTGGGGTGGGGGGGAGCTGTTACTGAAGGGGGGAGGTGCTTCATTCAGGAGGATAAGGTGTTAAGGTGCCCGCGGTGCAGGAGGAGAGTCACCTGCCCCCATCCCCCACAACATTATGCTGCATACTCTACATGACCCCAGGTGGAGGGGCAGCATCAGAAGACCCCCCGACCCGACTCACTGAGGCAACCAGAGCCCTGACACGTATAGACATTGACGGTGAAGCCAAGAGCGCTACCCCATCCCCTGCCCCACAGGTGCTGCAAGTGTGGGGCCCATGAGGAAGACGCCTCCACATATGTTCCCCTGACCATAACAGGGGTCCCTCTTTGTGCTGTACCACCAGGAGCCTTGGCACACAGAAGCAACTCCTGGGTTTCAGGGATGGCCCTGTAGGGTGCTCTGGAATTCGGAACACAAGAGGAGCCGTCAGCGTCTATCCTGTTGACATCCCCCGCCCCTCAAAGTAGAAGAGAAGAAACGCACGGCCACAAAGTCACAGAAGCCCACCAATAACTGTTACGGAGCCCTGTAATTTGAAGTGGAGTGCTCCACAGTATAGAAGCAGACACTGCAATCAGTCTCTGCTCCAGGGGGAACTCACCAACTACCTCTCAACATAGCTCTCCGAAGCGCAAAGAGATATATCACTGTTATGGCCAAATAGCAGAAAGCTCTGAAGAGCGGAGACATCTCCACTATGTTGTTTTCGGGGGACAAAAGGAGAAAGCTGGAGTCCGCCAAAACCACACTTCAAGCTTCACCTGGAGGGACCGGACAACTAGCAACCAAAGAAGATATTCATGCTTTTATGTTGGACATTAAAACAGAATTCCGCTCTTGCATGACAGAACTTCGCACCAAACTCGAACATACAGATCAAAGGGTGACGGAGGCAGAGCAAAGACTGGGAGAAGTAGAAGACTTGACTCGGGAGCATGCTGCGTCACTACTTGAAATACGACAACAGATCCAAAGACTGCGCCTCCGCAGAAGTTTGGACACAGAAACCCCCAACCCCCAGACGTGATCAACGGAGTTCAATTTTATACAGCCAAGGCGGCAATAATGGTAATTGGCCCTCCCACGATGTACTCACGTTCCAGGGGGTCCCCCTTCAGATTTTCCAGGACCTAGCAGTAGTGACGATACAGAAACGGAGGGTCCTGAGGCCCCTGAAACTTTTCCTACGAGAGCAAAACATTTAAATACTGCTGGCTATATCCCACCACGGTCCAGTTCTCCTTCAAAGGAACCTCCAGAACGATTGCACACTTAGAGGACGCACAAAGGATCCTGAATCCCACCTCGCCAGACAAAGAAGATGGCTCTGGGGTCGCCTCTGCCGGGGATACAGACGACCTCCCCCCTAAGCCAAGATGCTCGCCCTGGTCAAAGGTCCAGAAGGGCCGAAATAGAACATAAAGGCCCCCTGCAGTCCGCTACCGTGATCCCGAGATGTCGGCGGCAGGACCAAAGTCTATACTGCCTTCCTTAGAGGCCCTGTATGGCTGGCCCAATGGAGCTTATCGGAAGCACGATACAGGATGTTGGTGTCGACGGACTTCACACAGTCTAAGCCCGACTCGAAGATATGGGGGCACAGCGATCCTGCTGGCTAGAGACATCCCATTCCAGGTATTATACACTATCACAGACCCAGGGGGCCGCTTTGTGGGTGTGAAGGGGATGCTCTGGGGCCAACTGCATTCACTAGTTTCAGTCTATGCCCCCTAGGGGACTTAGAGACAGCCTTCCTCCCATTCTTGGAAGGCCAGGTCTTTAACGGAGTGCTCGATCCAGATAAAGACAAATCACATGCACCCGCCCACAGAGATTTCAAAATTGCACTCAGGATTCTGCATCTGTTTAGATCCTTGGGAGTTGTGGACGCATGGAGTACTACATCTGGAGGAAAGAGACTACACCTTCTTCTCGCAGGTGCACCGCACTTCACGCATCAACTTGCTCCTAGTCTCTCCCCAGCTCTTATCTTTCACGAACAAGGTGGTCATCGTCCCGAAGGTCCTCACGTATCACGCCCCAGTGTCCCTACAGATTAGATCCTGGTACCCGACCCCCGCAACCAGACCAAAATGGCGTCTGTACGACCCGATACTGAACGACCTGGCCTTAAGGGATGAGGTGGCAAATGCAATTAAAAACTATTCATGGGAAAACCCAGTGGAACTGAACTCCCTGGCCACAACATGGGACGCAATGAAGGCAGTTATTAGAGGGCACTTAAAAGCACGCACAGCGGCATACTACAAAAGGAAGAAGCAGATCAAAACCTGCCTAGAGCAGGAGATAACAGTTGTTGAAGAGAGATAGAAGGATGGATGGTCACCAAAGGTGCATGCTGCCATATGGGTGGCACGCGATAAACTGGAAGCCCTATATGCAGAAGAGACAGTGCAGACCTTATCATCAGTTAAACAGACCTATTATGCCAAATGTTATAAAGCCAATCACCTCCTGACGAGTAAACTAGCAAAAACTAGAAGGCAAATCTTTATCGCTGGCCTTCGGAACCAAGCAGGGGTAATTCAGTATGGCGAACAAGACAAATTACGGATTGCACAAGACCATTTGATAGAGCATATGAACGAACCTCAAGAGAAGCTCAAAAGCAATACATTGCGGAGGCCGCCCTGCTCCAACTGACGCAGGAAGATAAGGAGGCTCTGGAAGCGCCGATCCAAAAGGAGAAGTGGAGGTAGTAATTAAAGCCCTGAGGTCCCGCACCCCGGGCCCGGATGGCTTCTCCCCTAGATTTTACAAACTGTTTAGCGGTCAACTGCTGGCCCCCCTAACATCCCTCTTTAATTCCTTCCGGGAGGTGGGTGATGTAACGCCCTCGATAAGGAACTCCAACACGATTCTGGTTTTGAAACCAGGGAAGAACCCTAAGGATTGTGCCTCATACAGGCCAATTGCACTTCTGAATAGCGATGCTAACATTTGTATGTGTATTTATTAGGTTTATATAGCTCTTTACGCCACTTAAAGTGATAGCGAACCGCTTAGACCCACTTCTACCCCGACTGATTAACTCAGACCAGAAGGGCTTCATCCTGGGCAGGAAAACAGGGGACAACATCAAACAGGCGCTCAATTTAATTGAACTGGCCATGCATAATAAGGAGACACTGGCCCTCCTGGCTTTGGATGCTACAAAAGCGTTTGACAGGGTGGACTGATCTTTTCTGCACTTGGCTCTGGAGGCGTTCGCCTTCGGTCCACAGTTTAGCAAAGAGATAGCTGCCAATTACTACACTCCAAATCAACCGGGAACGCTCTCCCCCCCCAATGCCCCTCTGGTACGCGCCAGGGTTGCCCGTTATCATCCCTCCGCTTTGCACTCATAATGGAGCTGCTGGCCCAACATCTACGTGGGAATAACGCAATTCAGGCATCAGTAATTCGAAACTCCCCCCATAAGGTCTCAGTATGCTGACAAAGTACTCATATCTATTACCAACATCGTTCCCTCCCTACAGGCGGCCTTACGAGAACTCCACACCTTTGGGCAGGTTGCCGGGTTTGCAATTAATCTCAGGAATTGGTGGCTACAGGCTGTCCAGACTATCTGCCCCATCTGCTGGAGTACGAATGCCATAGCCTATGTTGGAGTCCACTTGGCAGCTTCAATGAGAGACCTCTACGGGGCTCATTTCCCTCCTCTGATTAAAGCTTTAGAACAGGACCTGGAAAGATGGGCAAAGCAAGAAATCTCACTGATTGGATGGATTACTGCCGTCAAGATGAAACTCCTCCCCTGGTTGCTCCCGCCCTATAGAAGTCCTCAAGCCCGTAATGAAAATACTCCAACGCTAACTATTGGGGTTCATTTGGCGGGGGAAGAGGTCTAGGGTGATGATGGGAGGATCCGGGTTGGGGGGTCCCGTATCTATTGAAATATGCAGAAGCCGCCCAACTATCCCACTTGCCCACATGGTCGATGGAGACCCCGGCCCGAGGTGGCTGGAAATAGAACAGGCACATTGTGCCCTACCCCTCCGCTTTCTGCCCTTTATTCCGCACGCAATGCGCAAGCAAGGGCCCCACCTGTTATCTTCGACAAAGGTCACCATGCGGGTATGGGATGGGGTTCTTCAGGGGAAAAATATCACGAGGGGAGGGGGGCCTTGTACCCCTGTCTTTGGCAATCTGGCCTTCACGCCTGGCATCCCGCGGAGAGCAATCAAGCGATGGAAAGAGGGATGCCTAAGCACCTTGGCGCAACTCTATACAGAGGACCAACCGCACACTTTTGAAGACTCTAAAAAAGAATTTAAACTCTCCGAAGAGGACAGGTTCACATACTCCCAGCTCCGCCACTGGATTACACACCCTGAAATAAGGGAGAAAGCCATACGACCGCTAGGTTCATTAGAACTCAACATTAAGGAGCCCATGTATAAGGGCGGGGGGATCTCAAAATTGTACAGACTGTTGCAGGGAGACCTCCTGTCCCCGCTTCGTTCAGACTTTTTTATCCGAAATCAGGGAAGCTGGCAAAATTAATGACCCACTTGCTGATGGCAGCGTGCATCACTACCGCCCACTGTTGGAAAGCGGCAGAAGGCCCGAACCTGGGACGCTAGTGGATCAAAGTTTGGGACATTTTGGTTGCAGAGAGGGTTTCAGCGGCAAAGGAGGGAAAGCTCCACCAATTCCAAGCAGTCTGGGTACCCCTACTGGAATACGACCTCAGATTCCCAGCCCTCACATTTAAGCCACGGCTGATACAGTTATACTTGGGCCCAGAGAGGCGCAGATGAGAGAGGTGACCCAAACACAGAGGGACAATATGCAGGAACATGGGAGGGGGCAAAGGTAAGCACTGCAAATTGTGTGTGATACATATCTTCGCAAGTTGCTAACTATTGAAATGTAATGTTACTGTTCCAGTTGTTTATTTATATGGCCCCAAAGTTTTACGAACAAATAACCAAGCACAGACGCCTGGCAGTATGAAGACAGACGACAACTTTTCCTTGTGCTTTCAAAACATTTATTTCTATGCTATTGCCAGTTTTGGAAAAAGATTAGCAAGCATACAATATGGCAGGGCAGGATGGGTCGTCCTCTTTGACCACCCAAAACAATAGTTAAAATTGTTGACGGTTGCCAAATAAAAGGCATCAGCTTAAGGTTGAAGAGTAGAGTTTACATAACACCGAAGGAGGATATCCAGTGTCCAACAATGGTCCTCCTTTAATACCTTAAATAATCATGTTGATTCACGTATAAACATTGTATACGCATTGGCATCACATCCCAAGGCACAGTAATCACATCATTCGCAAGTTTCCAAAATATGGCCAGAAAATTCAATCATTTGTAGGTTATTGTCGTAACCTGCTCTGGTGTTACCCTAATATTAGTTAAGTTTCTCTAAAGCCTTGCTACTCAATGCATTGTAAATTTTTTTAATCAAAATACCGGGTCATGCGCAATGGGGTGCAGACTGAATGACCCCTTTCTGAATCAGCTCTGGTTCACACATTTGTGATCCATTCCTCTACCCCCACAACAGAACCATGAAGAGGGTAAAAGGTGCAGAAAGCGGCCCGATTCCTCACCCCCATTTATGATTTATTGAGAAGGGAGGTTCTGAGTCTCATTCTGCTTGATTGAGAAGAGGAGTTGGCATCTCATGAAAGACATGGAAGCAGGCCGCATGGTAGCAAAAGTAGAAAGTATTTGTTCGTCCCCACCATGGTGTAAGCACCAGTCAGTCACCTAAATTAATGCCTTTGTCCATGACAAATAAAGTATGTCACTCAGTTTTTAAAAATATCTCCCTAAATTAGAATTACTCACTGTAGTGACTAATGTACTCTTAGTCCATAGTCCCCTTTCCTCCATACTGCAAGGGCGTCGCTTCCAAGGGACGAGCGACGAAACCTTTTTCACCAGAAAAAACCTTCCCCTTTAAATTTAGGGGCGCGTGGAGGTGCGGCCCAGGGAGCATGCGCTACCCTGACTCCGCCCTCCAGCGCCACACCTCAGTCCCCATTGATGCGTCGACAATAGATTTTACATTGCCTAATGACAACAGTATTATTAGGGGGGGGGATGGTGGGACGTATGGTGGAAAGGTAACTAAGGAATAAGAGTATGTTAGTCACTACGGTGAGTAACTTATAATTACTCTTACGTCCCGTCCCCTTTCCTCCATACTGCATGGGCGATTACACCTGAATGTAGCCCCACGGTGGAGAGGAGACCCTCCTTAAGCAAAAAGGTGCCTGAGAAACGCTTGTCTGCCTGAGAAACGCTTGTCCGAACGCTGCGTCAGATCTAGAGCCGGCATCCAAACAGTAATGCTTGCCGAAAGCCGAGTGAGTGGCCAAAGTGGCCGCCCGGCTAATGACTTGCCAAGGGACATGCGCTGGAATGCGATGGCCGTTGCCTTGGCCCCGACTGTGTGGCCATGCCTGCTGGCACTCGTACGCTTCCATGATGGCTGAGACCATCCAGTGGGATATGGAGGCCTTGGAGGCCTGATAGCCTGGTCTTGAGCCTCCGAAAGTGACGAACAAGGTGCTCGATTTGCGGAAGCCCTTGATCCTGTCCAAGTAGAATTTCAGGGCATGCCCGACGTCCAGGCAGTGCAGCACTCTTTGTGCTTCATCCTCGTTCAAGTGGAAAGCAGACGGCACCTTGGGCAGAAATGCTGGGTGTGTCCGCAAGACTACTTTGTCCCTGTGAAAGGTATTATATGGTTCCGAGGTGACCAGCGCCTGGATTTCACTGACTCTACGAGCTGAGGTAAGGCTGACTAGTAAGACAGTCTTGATGGTGACCAACCTGATGTCCGCGGACGCCATTGGCTAGAACGGTTTGTGCGCCAGGGCGCCCAAGAATATGTTGAGGTCCCACACCGGGGCGGCCTCTTGACAGGCGGTTAGAGCCTTGCAAGCCCCGTCAGATGTTTCTTGACGATAGGATTGGATGAGGAGAAGACCCCCTCCTCTGAGTTCCTGTAAGCTCCGATGGCTGCGAGATATGTACGGCAGGTGTCAACCTGCACGCCAGAGTGGACGAGGGTCGCCAAGAAGGGGAAGGAGAGCACGTCGTCCAAAGTACATGCCAGGGGATCGATTCCTTTGAAGTCTGCCCAGTGGCAGAATCTGCTCCATTTGCTTTTATACCGGGCCCTGGTAGCCTTGCTCCTTGCGCCCTGTATGATTTCCAGATTAGCCTTTGAGAGGCTGAGATGCTGCAGTGTTACCTGCTCGGGAACCATGCTGTGAGGGCTAGTTTCTGTGGTGCAGGGTGGATGGCCTTAGTTTCTGTGGTGAGGGGTGGTTGACCTTGATCCCTGCTGCGCCAGAAGATCTGCTGGGCCTGTCGGAAGGTGAATAAGAGGCATCTCCGAGAGGCTGAGCAGCTCTGAAAACCATGGGCTGGCCCGGCCACCATGGAGTTATTAGAATGATGTTGAGTTGGCGAGACTCCTTGATCTTGCAAATTACTCTGTGAATCAGCGGAGAGGGCGGGAAGGCGCAAACCCTCATGTCGTTCCACTGAAGCCGAAATGCGTCGCCCAGGGAGCCGGGGCCCTGCCCCTGCCAGGATATGAACTGAGGGCACTTCTTGTTGTGTTGTGCCAGGTGGCAATGAGATCCACCTGGGGATGACCCCACCGGTTGAAGATCTCCTGAATAAGTTGTTTAGCTGCCACTCGTAATTGTCCACTCCCAGCCTGCTGAGCATGTCTGCCTCCAGGTTGGACTCCCCCGGGAGGTTGATTGCTGTGAGGTAGATGTCGTTTTCCAGGGCCCACTCCCACATGCTGATCGCCAGTCGGCACAGAGGAGGGGATCTGGTGCCTCCCTGCTTGTAGACATAGTACATGCTGGTCGAGTTGTCTGTCTAGATGAGGACACCCTTGCCCCTGAGAAGTGGTTGAAATGCCCTGAGCGCTAGCCAGATGGCGCTCAGCTCCAGCCAATTGATGTGGTATTCCTGTTCCTTTTGAGTCCAGGTGCTGTGGACCGAGAGATCGTCCAAGGTGGCTCCCCAGCCCTCGAGTGAGGAATCCGTGGTGACGGTGGCTTGCGGGGTGGGTGGCCGGAAGGGCTTGCCCGTCCGTAGGTTGTAGTCCCTGGACCACCATGTTAGGGCTGGGTGGAGAGATGGAGGAACGCTGATCATCTCAGATTGAGAGCCCCACTCTTGGTTCCATGAGGCCGCAAAGTGCAGCTGAATCCTCCTCATCTTCAATCTTGTGTGCGGAACGGCTAAAAGGACCGCCGCCAATAGACCCAGGAGATGTTGGTACCACCGTGCCGAGGTCACCTCTCTGCTGAGGAAGTGGTTGGGGGCCCTCTTGATGGCCGAGATCTTGTCCCCCGATGGAAATACCTTCTCGGAGCGTGTGTCCCAGATGAGGCCCAAGAATGTCAGTCTACGTGGGCTGCAGCTGTGACTTCTTGAGATTGAGCGAGAAGCCCAGATCATACAGTGTGTTCATAAGGGCATGGGAAGAGTAGTGAACAGCTTCCGGAGATGTGGCCCTGACGAGCCAGTCGTCGAGGTATGGGTAGATGTGGAGGCCCTGTGCTCTGAGGAGGGCCGCCACCGTATTCATGAGCCTGATAAAGACCATGGGGGCCGAGTTGAGGCCAAAAGGAAGGACCGTGTATTGAAAATGGTAGCCCATGATCCTGAACCGTAGGAAAGAACGATGGGGCTGCCAAATCGGGATGTGTAGGTACGCGTCCTTCAGATCCAGGGAGAACATCCAGTCTCCCTTGCACAATGTCTCCGCTATAAAAGCTGGCGTAACCATCTTGAATTTTTTTTGCAGGGGTAAGGAGAGGTTGGAGAGGTCCAGCACAACTCTCAGGCCCACCTGGTTCTTCTTCCGAATGGCGGAAATCCTGGAGTAAAAGTCTGAGCCTTGCTGGGAGGCTGGGACTTCCTCCACTGCCTGGCTCTCTTCGAGCGACCGGATCGCTGCCAAAAGAGTTGCTGTCCCAACCTGTGGGAGTGGAGGGGAGGAGGGAGGAGAGGCTGGGATAGGGAGGAGCTACCCGTGTATACTAAGGAGAGGATCCAGGGGTCCGCGAAATTCTGGTGTCAGTAATGTGCGTGGAGAGCTAGCCTGCCCCCCCCCCCACTAGAGACACAGGGACCCGAAGGGGCGTGTCATGCCTTCTTTCCCTCAGAGGCTGTTGCGGAGGACGACGGACTGGAAAAAGCCCTTGCCCCCCCCCCCTTTTTTGTTGCTTGCGCCGGTTCTGAGACGGCGAGCGGTCCGGCTTCCTGGATCTCTGTTCCTGAAAGCCGCGGAACTCTCTGTACGTACCACCCCTATCAGAGCGCTGCTGAGATTGGGTGTACGATTTGGGCGTGGTCTTTATCAGGATGGATAAAGACTTGGCCGTTTGTGAGCTGTTTTTCATTTTGTCAAGCTCTTTGTCCGTGGAGGAATGGAAGAGATCCCCCCCCTCGAAAGGTAGATCTAATATGCGTTCCTGGACGTCCGGGTTGAATTTTGTTGTGCGGAGCCAGGCTGTCCTTCTCATGTACGTGGCAATTTAGATGGCACGGCCAGAGGTGTCAATATGGGCCACGGTGGATTCCATGAGCTCATGCACCACCAGCTTGGCCTCGGCAGCCCCGCCTTAAAGCGTGATTGGCTCCGAGTAGGGAGTTACTGGAGGAAGTCTGCAATTTCCCGCCATAACCTTTGGTTGGCAGCAGCCAGCATGGCATCTGCGTTGGCCTGATGAAGATGCAAGGACGCATTGGAATAGATCTTCTTCCCGTATGCCTCCAAGATCTTCTCCTCCTTGCCTAGTAGTGCCGCAGAGGAGGAGGCTGAGGATGACTGAGGCTTGGAGTATAGTGATGCTGCAGTGATCACAGAGGAGTGCGGCTGAGGATGGGCCGAGAGCAAGAGTGTATCCCCCTCCATCTGCCTGTACTTGGCGTCCAGGCGTCGATTGACCAGCTGGGCCGAGTGGGGTTTGAGCCAGCCCTTTTTGGCCAGGGAGACTACATCGGTTTACAGTGGAATCCCTGTTTTGGCAGAGGGACGCAGAGTGAGGGCTTCCGCCAGAACCCCCTCTGCCAGCTGCTCGATCTCAGGTTGGGGTAGGCACAGATACTCTGCCAGCCCAGCAAGACGTTCGTGGAAGGCCCTGGCTGAGGATGGCGTGTCCGGATCATCCTCCTCATCCATATCCTGTGGAGGAGGAGTTGGCGCCGGAGGCTGGGATACAGGGACCGCCGCCGGAGGCTGAGGAGGCGGCAGAGACTGGTACAGACCCGCCTGAGGAGTCGGCTGGGGAGCCGGAGGAGGCGGCTGTGTCGGGGCCTGGGGCGGTGGCACTTGTTGTGCTGCTAGCATTGCGGGAAGGACTTCCCTGATGGCATCTTTGAGGATGACCCCCATTCGAGGTGACTTCATGAGGCCGAGGAACCTCTCAAAGAACCCCTCTTCACTGGCCAAGGAGGTGGCAGGGGGTGCTGACGGGGTAGCCGGGAGCTGCTGGGGCCACTGCATACCCTGCCCGTATGGATGCAGAGGAAAGCTGCCCTGTGCAAAAGAGGGATAGACTGTAGGCCGCGTACCTGGTTGAGGCCAGTCCCACCTTGACACTCGTTCTTCGCCGAATTCCTGGAATGGCGTTGGATGGGGTGCCTCTGTCTTGTCGAGTTGCCTGCCACGTGCCTGCGACATGTTGCTCGGCCCGCTGGGCCCAGCCTCCTCCAAGACTCTTGCGTGTGGATCACGAGGCCTATCCTGCTACTCGGGCCTAGGCCCGGTAGGTGGAACACCCTCAACACAGGGGTCGGTAGAGCTACGTTTAGGCACCCTCTCGGACGTATTGCCGGTACTAGGGCATAGCCACTTGGCCACAGTGCCGGTACAAGGGCAGAGCCCCTCGGGTGAAGACCTGGTAAAAGAACCTTCCGGTCCATCAACACTGTCAAGAGGAGGATCTGAGCATCCCTCGGCTCGAAGGCCGGTAGCTGCAGCAGCCTCGGTGCATGTGCTGGTAGAAGGACCTGGTCGGTCCTTCCCGCGCGGGAGAGTCCCTGGGAAGCAATCTGTTTTGCGGTGTGCGACGGAGAATATTGGCCCTACCTTGGGCTTGGTCTGGTGCTTCATGAAGTTCTTGAGGTCCTCTGGAGGTGACTTCTGGAAGAGCTCCCTCCACCTGGCTAGTCTGTTCTTCAACGCTTTTGAGGACAGCGAGCCACATGCTGTACAAGCTTGCCAACTGTAATCTGGGCCAAGGCAACGTAGGCAGAGGGCGTGGGGGTCTGAGGTTGGGAAGAGCCCGTTGCAGGATGGACACCTGCTGAACCCTGTGGAAGTCGACATGCGACGGGGAGGGGCGTGACGCCTGAGGACCGAGTACCTGAATGATAAAAAGACAACAAAAAAAAAACAAAGAAGAAGTATCCGTGCGTGGAATTACATGGCCGAAGCCAAACCCAGGAGCGCTGGTGAATCCGTCCTGTTCCCGTCGACGCAGTAAAGGGGACTGAGGTGTGGGGCCAGAGGGCTTACTCAGGGCAGCGCATGCTCCCTGGGCCGCACCCCTGCACGCCTCTAAATTTAATGGGGAAGAAGGTTTTTTCTGGTGAAAAAGGTTCTGTCTCCCGTGCCTTGGAAGGGACGCCCATGCAGTATGGCGGAAAGGGGACGGGACGTAAGAGTATATTCATGTGTTCTTATTTGAAACACCAAAGTCCGTTTTTTTAATGAAAGTGTTATTTTCCTCTCCTCCTCCACCTTAGTCAAACAATTTCATCAGCAAGTTCATTTTGGATTGTTACAAAGGCATACAACCATCAAAGTTAATACATGTCCTACAACACAAAGCATTAAAACATATCTTCAATATATTCTAAAACCAATTGCCAATATTTAAAAAAAAAAAAAACATCATCCAAGTACAAACGATATTTTGCAATACATCCCCAAACACAGTAAAATTATGATGGGCCATCGCTACCCTCCCACAATTTCATGTCTCCCATCCGGGCATTTCTTTTTAGAAAACAGACAAATAGCAAACATAACCACTATCTTTGTTGAGCTTTGCAGGAACATTATAGCCAGACAATGAGACCTTATTCCACTTTCTAAGAATGTATTCTTTATATATTTTACTCATGGGCAATCATAAAAAAGTGGACAGGACAAAGGAGGCACAAGGAGGTGGGAAAAGAGAGTAAAAAGTGATCAGCAGAGCGTAGAGAGCGAGAGGGGGTATAGAAAGAGAGAAGAGAGGAGAGGTAAGGAGGGGCAAGGTCATGAAGAGATTTAAAAACGAGACAAAGGAAGTGGTATTTAAGTTGGGAGTGGAAGGGAAGCCAGCCTAGGTTGGCAAGTGAATTGGAGATGGAATCATAGGGAGAGAGAAGACACAGGGGACGGACGTTAGAGTGGTAAAGGGATTTAAGGGGGGGCGAGAGGGGAATAGGGGAGACGGAAAAAGAGAGAAGAACAGCAGAAAAGGCAAGAAAAGATGAGGGAAGAGATTAAGAGTTTAGTAGCATGGAAAGTAAGAGAAGAACAGACTTTACAGATATTAAAGAGGTGATGGCGACAAGAGCGAGTAGTGAGGGAAATGTGGTAAGTGAAGGAAAGGGAAGAGTCAAAGTAGATTCCTAGTACATGGCCCTACTCTTGACCTTAGTCTTAGAAATATCTCCAATACTTGCTGGGTCATCAAAGTATGGGGCGCAAAATAATTTATAAAATAGTGACTTTGTATGGGCCAACAACCTATTTTGTGATGAAAGCGAAGTGAAATTAAATTCTGAATGTGATCTTTTGGTAGAGCACCATGGCTGTCAGCCCATAAGGACACCTACGCCATGAGTGGTCTCACTCATATTGTATTAGTAAGGTATGTCACAGCCGTTGCAAGATGTATAGAGGAGCCTAGGGTTGATGGAGGGATCATAAATAGTTCTCTTAGAAATAGGTTCATTGGCTTTTGCAGGCAATCGGCCTCGATTTAGCCCCATATCTCAGCCCCAAAAATGCCTGTATGGATTGCTTTGCACTCAGCATTTTAACATGTGTTCTACAGAAGAGTTTTGCAGAGTCCAGGCTCATCTCAACCCCACCCTCCCCCTATGATTTGTCTCACCTCTGAGCGCTGCTTATTATTACCCACGGTGTGTGGTGCTCATTTATCGACCTCGGAAGGATGAAAGGCTGAGTTTGGCCCCGCCGGGATTCGAACCTGCGTTAGCAGGCTCTGCACGGATGTCAAAGCGAGCGCTCTACTCGCTGTGCCACTTGACCGGCTATAACATTTTAGGTGGTTAACCCGTAAACCCCTATCCCTTGTAAATGTATCCGACAACCTGTAGTGATTTTAGAGTCTTGGCTAGGAGAACAGCATCATCAGCATAGCTGTGAACTGGCAATCTCCTAGCTCCACAATGGGGTACATCACTAGCAAGTGACTCTAACCGTGCGGCAAGGGAGTTCACTAATAAATTGAAACGAAGAGGCGCGGGAACGCAACTTGAGGAACCCCACTTGCTCCCCGTAATACGATGCATCAGTTCCCCCATCCAGCACAAAACGTGCACATACCCAGGAATTCTCATGTAGAAATTCCATCTTCCAAGCTATGTTTTTTTTGTACCCCCATACTGCTTTAAACTGTCCAAAGTAAACCCCCATCTACGTGGTCAAAAGCCGAGCTCAGGTTCATGAAGGCCACGGATATAGGAGAATCAAGAACCTATATATATTTGACTAGAATGAAATCTAAATTCAGGCATTGATGTATTGTGCCTGTCCCCGGTCTGAAAGCTTGTTGTGCATCGGAAAGGATATCTGTCGCCCATTCCTCCAAGTGTCTCAGAATAACACCTGCAAATAACTTAGAGGTCCTGTCCAGTAGGGTAACTGGTCGATAGGAAGAAGGAAGGGATTTGCTTATCTTCTTGTAGCTGCAAACAATTATCCCAATCTTTCAACTGTCTGGGATATGAGTAAGAATAAGTGCATGGAAGATCTGTACTAAACACGGGCCCCACAGGTCTGGTGATGAGCAAAACCTATCTTTGGGGACATCATTTATCCCCAGAGATTTTAATGGTTTTTGTCTCTTCAAAACCAAAACCAGCTCCCTCAGCTCCAAAGATCCCTCATTCCCTAAGCTGGTCATGTTGTACCTATCAGCATTATTCAGAACAGAGTCTGCAATATCTAAAAGCTCCTTATGTTGCTTAACCCAAATCTCCTCTGCAATCTAAACTTCAGTGATTGGTAAGCAGCTAGTATCCAGACCATCTGAATTCTTAGCCACAATATTCTAAAAGGTTTTGGAGTCTTACTGTGTGAATGTGTCGCATAACGCGTCCCAGTCATTAATGTTTATTTCAGTCCTCCTCTCCGAAAATGCTGATTTATATTCCTGGCATCTAAGTCTTATCTCAGCAATGACCAATATCGGAAATTATAATGCTTCAGCAGAGCTCTATTCTTATTTCTGGAGTGAGTGGACAGCCATGATTTAAGATGACGTCTCCCATTTTCCCTCTCCATACCCGTGGGTCCAAATATTGTCTTACAGATTGATAAAATCAGAAAAAGCACTCCTAATGAAAACCCCATCAGAATGATAATTTAAGCAGGTCATCAATTCTGACCTTTGCGCAGAGACTACTTTGGTACTTAATGTGCTATTGTTCTTACAATTTGAATGGAGAATTCTATTCCTCCACCTCCTGGTAATTATAACCGAATGTTTGAGCTCATTCCCACCCAATCGCTCTTCAGTAGCCCAATCAAGAGATAGAAGGTTGTGATCGCTCTCTGTTCTGCAGATAACGTTGAAGCCCTTTATTCACCCATACCAATTCATGGGAATTCTATTGCTATGAGACCTTTTGAGAAGTTATATCTCCGGCCAAACGTTTAGCCCATAAATGATCCCCATAAGGGAATAGTTTCTTACCTGTAACTCCATTTCTCCAGCATTGGTATCTTTCATGGATTCACATGCTTAGAATATTCCCCGTCGTCAGACTGGGACCCCTCGGTACACATATATAGCCTTTTTCAAAGGACAAACTTTCGACACTTTTGTGTCCTATCTACGTCCTTCTAGGACCCGCCTACGCATGCTCCGCAGGCCGTGCTAGTATAAGAGGCCTGCCCCCGCGGCTCCCCTTCAGATTTCGGCCCCTCCAAAGTAGGAAGGGTTACATTTATCACATACATTACATACGGGGAGGTTGGCGGGCGCATGTGAATCCATGAAAGATACCAATGCTGGAGAAATGGAGTTACAGGTAAGAAACTATTCCCTTCTCCAGCATTGGATCTTTCATGGATTCACATGCTTAGAATAGATTGTATAGCAGTAACGCTTGAGACGGCAGTGAGAATGTAATGTAACAATATATATCCTCACCCTACTACACAATGCATATCTCCCGTAGGGATAAGTTAAGTCATATAACATTGCCCACATAAAGTATATCGCCCTTAAGAGGGTAGATAACCGAATCTCCACAGGGAAGAGCTTACCTTACTGAAACAAATGGCGCAGGACAGCTCTTCCCATCTGCACCTCGTCTGCATGCTGCCTGGCAAGGCACTAGTGGCGGATAAACGTGTGGGGCACTGACCATGCTGCCGCTTGGCATATGTCTGTCAGCGGAATCCCAGCCCATAACGCTGTTGAGGAGGACATCGACCTTGTAGAATGAGCTCTAGGATGTCCTTGCAGTGGCCTTCCGGCCTTAGAGTGACAAAAAGCAATCGTCGACGAGACCCATCTAGCCAGTCCCTGTTTAGAGATTGCTTTTCCTCTCGTCGACGGACCATATGCGCCGAACAGTTGCCGAGTAGCCCTGATGTCTTGTGTACGATGTAGGTAAAATTTCAGGGCCCTCTTAACGTCCAGGGTATGAAGAGTTTTTTCTGCTGCCGATGATGGAGTGGCGAAGAAAGTAGGCAGAACCACGGATGAGTGTTTGTGGTATACCGTCGGAACCTTCGGGACGAACATAGGGTTAGTTGCCAGGACTACCTTGTCCTTAAAGAATCTTAGGTAGGGCGGGTCCACGACCAGCGCTTGTAGTTCCGATATACGTCTGGCTGATGTGATAGCTATCAGGAATGCCAACTTCCACGAAATGAATTTTATGTCGGACTTGGCCATAGGCTCGAAAGGCGGTTTCATCAAGCCTGCCAACACTGTGTTGAGGCTCCACGTCGGGGGAAAACGTTTCACTGGGGGAAAGGCTCGAAATAAACCCCGCATGAAGTGTTTTACCAGTCTGTCACTGAATAGAGGAGACGACTGCCTCTTCCTTGTGAACCTCGAGATGGCTGCCAGGTGTACCTTTATCGACGAGGGGGACAATCCCTTTTCTGCCAAGAGGAGCAGGTAAGGTAGAACTTGTTCCGGCGTCACCAACAATGGTTGTAGGCCCCGTTGTCCTCTACACCATTCACAGAATCTCTGCCACTTATAGGAGTAAGATTTGTTAGTAGAAGGGGCTCTAGCCGCCTGTAGAATTTTTTGGCAATCCTCTGAAATGTCTAAGGCGCCGAACTCCGAGAAGTCAGGAGCCAGGACGTAAGGTTGAGGCTGTCCGGGTCGTGATGCCACACCGTGCCTCTGTCCCGGGATAGAAGGTACGGGACTTTTGGAAACGCTATGGGATGTTCCAGCGATAGATGGAGGAGATCTGAGAACCACGGTTGCCTCGGCCAGTATGGTGTCACTAGAATCACCCGGCAATTGTATCTGCGTATCCACTGTATTGTTTTCCGTATGAGGGGAAACGGGGGGAAAGCATAGAGGAACATGTCCGTCCATGGGAAGGAGAACGCCTCCCCCACCGATCCCTCTTGGGGCCATCTGCTTGCAAATTGCTCGCATTTCTTGTTGTCTTTGGTCGCGAAGGCGTCCAGAGGGGGGTGACCCCATTTCTCGAACACTTTCCTCAAGTGACCCGTGTCCACTTCCCACTCGTGTATCTGGGCCATGCTTCTGCTGAAGGAGTCGGCTTGGCCGTTCCTCACTCCTGGAAGGTGATGAGCCACAAGGGAAATTTCGTGTTTCGATGCCCAATGCCATGTTTTCTGGGCTTCTATGGAAAGAGTCCTCGATCGTGTCCCTCCTTGTTTCCTCAGATAAAACATGGCTGTTGTATTGTCGGTCAGTATTCGCACTCGCAAACTCTTGATGTGTGGTAGGAACGCCTTCAAAGCCCATCGTACCGCTCTGAGTTCCAGTACGTTTATGTGTAGGAGTGATTCTGTTGGAGACCAGCGACCTTGCGTTTGGAGAGCACCCATGTGCGCTCCCCATCCGGTTAGGGACGCATCCGTAACTATGGTGCTCTGAAATTCCGGCTCCTGTAGGGGCACACCGTTGCTCAGATTGTGGGAACTCTGCCACCACTGGAGGGTCAGACGTAGCTTGGCGTCGTCGACGGTTATCCTGTCCGACCACGATCCCTGAGCCTGTGTCCATCGGTCCGCGAGGAATTCTTGGACTGGTCTCATGAATAGTCGACAGTTTCTCACCAGATGGATGCAGGATGCCATGGCCCCCAGGACCGAAACATACTTTCTCACTGAGATCCTGGTGTTCCGCCGTAGCCGGGCCGCTTGTTGAATGAGTCTTGAGGTCCTGTCGAGGAAACGTTTCACCAGCCCTGAGTCTCGAACTGTGCCCCCAAGAATACCAGCGTTCTCGATGGCCGCAGAGAGGATTTCTCAAAGTTTATGGCGAATCCTAGTCGTTGTAGAAGCTGCCTGGTGGCTTGCAGACTTGTGTTGGTCGACGCTGGGGAGGATCCCCTTACCAGCCAGTCGTCGAGGTATGGGTATACATGGTGGCTTTGCTTCCTTAGCCAGGCAGCCACTGGAGCCAGGCATTTTGTGAACGTTCTGGGGGACGTCTTGAGCCCGAAAGGAAGAACCGTGAATTGGTAGTGAGTTCGCCCTATTACAAAACGTAGGAATTTCCTGTGTTTCCGACACATTGGAATATGGAAATACGCGTCCTGTAAATCCAGGGACGCCAGGAAATCTCCCTTTTGAACTGCGCGGATCACTTCCTGCAGAGTGAGAATCTTGAATTTTAGGCTCTTTAAGGACTTGTTGAGATCGCGTAAGTCTAGAATGGGACGCCATTTGCCGTTTGGCTTTTTTACGATGAAGTATCTTGAGTAGACTCCTTGACCTCTCTGTGATGTTGGAACTAATTCTATCACGCCCTTCGCTAACATGAGTGTAACCTCTTGTCGCAGTACCTTCATATGGGACTGAGCGGTGAACGCAGGTGGAATTTGCGGAGGGTTGTGTTTGAATTGCAGAGAGTGTCCGTTTCTTATGGTGTCTAACACCCATTGGTCCGTCGTTATCCTTTCCCATTCGTCGACATATGCTGAGACTCTTCCCCCCAGAACGGTGCGTGGTATGTCACTGCTGATCTTTATTTTGCTTGTCTCTCGACGACGATGGGTATGATGGTCGTTTTCTGGAAGACTGGAAGTTTCGTCGACGGTTAGCCGATTGTGAGGCACGTCGGTATCCCTGGGAGGGGTAAGCCGATCTGGCAAAGGATCTGTCTCCAGAAGAGAATCTCGAATTACCGGAAGCCCCTCTAAAGGGACGAAAAGACTTGTAACTTCTGCCACTCTGGAGGGCACCCAATGAACGTGCCGTGTCCGAATCTTCTTTCATCCCTTTTAGGGCCTCGTCCACCTTCTCGCTGAAAAGAAGGTCTCCCTCAAAGGGCATATCTAAGACCTTGTATTGCACCTCTGGCCTGAAGTAGGTACACTTAAGCCGTGACTGTCGACGCAATACCACCCCATTGTTGACTTGCTTGAAGCCTGAGATCCACCGCGATGTTTATTGCGTGATTTGAGGCTTCCTCACCCTCTCGGACCAGTAGCATCGCCGCCTTCCTCTGTTCTTCTGGAAGATGATCAAGCAGCGGAGCTAATCTGTGCCACATCTCCCTATCGTATCTGGCCACAATTGCCAGAGAGTTTGCGGCCTTTACTGTGGTCGCTCCAACGGAGAGCACTTTCTTGCCAAAGGCATCTTGGCGTCTCGCCTCGTTCTCAGGAGGAGTCGTGCACTTGTGCTGTGCCTTTGCCTTCCTCGCTGCTGCCGCCGACACCACCGAGTCCGGTGTTGGTTGGGAGGATAAACACTTGGGGGTAGACTCTGGAGCCTTAAACTTTTTTTCTAGGCGTCCTTTCACTGCTGGTTCTGAGAATGGATGTCTCATTGTCTGCAACCCCTCTTTCCATACATGGTCCAGTATTGGTATCGAGAACACCGACCTCCTTCTCTTGCCCATGTGGTCGAACAAAAAACAATCCTTTTTCTGTTCTTCTTGGGACAGACCAAATTCTTTGCATGCCTTCTCCATCATAGAATGGAATGACGCGATGTCGTCCGGAGGGGACGGGTGAGCTGGGCTTCTGGGGTTCTCCAACTCCGCCTCTGACTCCCAGGTAGGATCCCTGGAGGGGGATAATGAGATACCCGACATGGCCCCCCTGTCGGACTCCGAATCTGGCAGCTCACCTTCCTCCTGTGCCAGTGTTGAAATTGGCGTGCGTGGGTGCGTCGGTCGACGGGACGGGCCCGGCTCGTCGACGAGTGACTGTGGCAGGCTTGCCTGGGGTAGTCGCTGGTCCAACGACTGCAACAAGGACTGAAGCGTGGACAGAATATCCAACGACAAAACCGATTGAGGATTGAGGAGAGGGGCAGATACCGGTGTAATGGAGGCCCTCGTCGACGACTTGTCAGCCGCTCGTAGCCCCAGGTCTGCTGGGCCAGCAACTCTCTCGTTCTCGTCCTCCGAGGACAGCAACATAGCTTGTTCTTGTAGCAAAGGCTCCGGGGGGGTTGGGTCAAAGACTTCAGGCCTCCAGGCCTCCTGTAGGATCCCCGTCGACGAGGCCCTCGTCGACGCCATTGTCGACGGGACGGTGGATGCCCCCTGTGCAAGTGGTAGGGAGGCGGTCGATGACTGGACCGCCGTCAACGAAGACTTCGCAGGTAGTTTTGGCGGTCCCGCCTTCTCCACACTGTGCCCGCTTTTACTCGACTCTCGACTCGTGGTCGATCTGTGATGATCGCCAGAGGAGGATTTCCTTTCCTTCTCATGCTTTTTTGATGAGGATGATTTCTTTGCCGAGGAGTCTCTAGTGGAGTGACTTCCAGATGACTCTTTTTCCGACGGTCTAGATTTCTTCGCCGGCGGTTCCGACGAGGCCGCTCGGCGCGATGTTTTCGCCGACTGTGTGGAGCCCACCTCCGAGGGGGGGTATGCCCCGCTCCATCATTCAGCCATGCCACCAGGCGTCGGTTCCAGTCTTTGAGGGTTTTTTGAGAAAACCCCTTGCATATGTCGCAGGTATCCGCCGAATGGTGAGGGTGGAGGCAATATATGCAGTCCATATGTCCGTCCCCCTCGTAAACCTTTTTTAAGCCGCATGTCGCGCATGGACGGAACAGCGCTTTACCTGACACAGAGGACATTATTACTCGAAATCCAATGACGCAACCTAGTACAAAACAGTAGGACAACACAAGGAGATCCCACTACTTTGGAGACGGTTGAAATCTGAAGGGGAGCCGCGGGGGCGGGCCTCTTATACTAGCACGGCCTGCGGAGCATGCGTAGGCGGGTCCTAGAAGGACGTAGATAGGACACAAAAGTGTCGAAAGTTTTTCCTTTGAAAAAGGCTATATATGTGTACCGAGGGGTCCCAGTCTGACGACGGGGAATATTCTAAGCATGTGAATCCATGAAAGATCCAATGCTGGAGAACTAATGTTGCCTATGCCGTTTCCTGGTGACAATATGTATGGCGACATTATTTATGGGGATAATATTACCTGATACCAATTAGCCACAACCATTTTCCAACAGATTGCTATCATTAGACTGACCCATCCAAAGGCCTACCCCTCCCATCCACTCTGACCAACTGCTGTGGAGAGCATCCACCCTGAGCAAACATACACAACCCTGTGCCACAAGAAATGCCACACGGGCCCTTGCAGGAACCCAGCCCTGGAATCCAGCCACTAGGTCAACACCCGCCCAACCGGGCCCACACCAGCCCTCCTGGACACACCTTGCTCTTCTCTCCCCCACCCATCACCATCTGGGACACATGGACTCTGTACCAAACCCCCTGTACGTTTACCCCACAGGTTTTAACCAACCGAGCCACCATCGATTCGGAGCTCAAACTCTACATACACGACTCCTGGTACCTAACACACAGTAAGGAATCACATTACCATCCAGACCAATTTTCATGGGTCTACACAGCCTGGTAACTACACCTCCAACAGCTAATAACATTTTCCCTTTCTTTCCCTCTTTCTTCTGATTCTTCTCTTTCTCATTCCTTGGTGCTATCTTGTTTCAAATAGACACCGGACACCACTCGCATTTTATGATACCCTCCATGTTTTCAATCAGGACTATAAATACTCTTTTGCTGGAATCAATTTCTAAATGTCTCATCTTGATCACACAATTATCAACTTTGTACTAATCCTCAACTAATGTGGTCACATTAATCATCATGCATGACATGCATTTCAAATATTACTGTTTCAATCGCACCGTGGAGCATCACACTGAAATGTCTCACAACCACCACATCTCGACTTTAAACTTGGTTTACACACATACTTGTGCTCTGCCACACGGGCAATGACGCAATAATCACAATGTATTTTACACACTGCATTACCACCACAGCCTTGAGAAAGACTGCTGTTGGGTCGAAACACCTGTCAGCATAAATGTTTCATTGAATGAACTTTAACATACCCAGTATACAAGACTCAGTTTTCATTGCTTACAACTGCACTTGCACTCAAGGATACTAGCAACATCCCTGACCGAGCACCTGGTTTGAGTTCGGTTCTTCCACAATACCTACTTAGTTTTCAATGAACCTGCTTGTAATAAAATTCAAAGTGCGGTTAACAGAAATGGAGACGCATGTGAGGAAACTGAAGCAGAAGATGGACAATATTAAAAATCGAGAAAGAAGATGTAAGAGTTACGTTTTGGAGGTCCCAAATTAGGATCAGAAAATACCCTGAGACAAGTCAAAGCACTAAAGAGTGTGTCAACAATATCTTGCAGCGTGACAAGGTGTTTGATCCAACGAGGGATATGCAACATTGGTACTGGTCCTAGATTGATGGACAGTGCATCCTTAAGAAAGAGAAAGGCAAGAATGCTTTTCAGTATCAAGGGCAGACTGATGCTGATATTATCCACACAAGAAGAATGCCAGCATAGGCAGCAATGTCACGCACAACACAGCTATCTATGTGAACAAGCATTGGCAAACGCAAACATTTTGGGGTTTGAAGTTGGCCATTGCATTTCACTTACCCGTAATATTCTATCCATTGAAGGAAACATTACTTACCATTAATATTCTTTCCATGGATTCTACTCCCGCAGATTCCTCATCAGAAAGATATCCCTTACTAATGAGGAATCCACAAGAGAAAGCAATTACTTACCATTAATATTCTTTCCATGGATTCTTCTCCCGCAGATTCCTCATCAGAAAGATATCCCTTACTAATGAGGAATCCACAAGAGAAAGCAATTACTTACCATTAATATTCTTTCCATGGATTCTTCTCCCGCAGATTCCTCATCAGAAAGATATCCCTTACTAATGAGGAATCCACAAGAGAAAGCAATCAATTGAATGCAGTAAATACTTGGGCTATACGTACCCGCAATTTCAAATATGTCTGCAAGTTACTGTTTTCAGGAACATAACAGTTATATATTTAGTGGGACGACTTCTCTTCACTGCGGTCTATCAAAGTTATTTAGTCATTTCGATTACTAATGTTATGGGTTAGATGGCGTGGTGGGACAGAGGTGAACTAAGGTGGGAGGGAGAAGTGTGACATTGGATGGGAGGCATGGTGGGCATAGTAGGAATCTGTATGCTAGTGTTATTAGAGGTAGGCTGGGTTGAAGTAAGGAGAGTTGGTGGTATAGAGGTATGGTGTGGGCAGAGAGGGATGAGGTAGAGAGAGTGGCAGGGTTGAGAGGGGATGGGTGTGCAGATTGGAGCATGGAGATGGGTGGAGAGTCTGCGGGTGTGGGGGCAGTAAGTGCATGGGATGAAGGGGGCAAGGGCGGGGTAGGGTCAAGGGGCAGAGCACGTAAGTGCCATGGGGTTGGGGGGGAGGCACAAGAGGGTCAGGGTGCTGGGGCACAAATGTTCTTTGAGATTATGGGGTTGGGGGACCCAAAATAATCCTAGTGAGCTGCAAAGGGTTTAAGCATCTCTTTGCAGGTGATTTTTGGAGTTATGTCTGTCTGGTTCTTCCTTGCAAATGGAACCCTGTAAGGAGGGTCTCCAGATGTTGAACCCGCCCCATCTACCCTTGAGCTTCTTTGATGGGAGGCAATCGGGGGGGGGGGGGGAATGAGAGGGTGGATCTGCCTGGCACTGGATTTCTTTGGAAGAATATTTTGGTGCTATGATAATTAACAAGGCATTTATGGAGGAGGTTTGTGGTTCAGAACATTCTTGCACGGTTACTTTAATAATGTGTACGTTAGTACTTTCAAACATGTGGTTAGCTAGGCTATGCGTTCATTTAAATTTATTTAAAGCAGCTGTCTCCCTCAATCCCCCTTTTCACTTGCACTCTCTCCTCTTACCCACCCTAGCACTAGGCGTTTTCGCACAGATCGGCACTCCCCCATAGCCCCCACCTCTCCCTTGCACTTCTTGTCATTGCACTGGCACGACCCGAATGTCACAAGGCCTAGTAGGACCATTTTTGCTATCTTTCTCCAATGCCCCCCCACACCCTTGTCTTGTGGCACCTTGAAACACCATTTGTTGTATAGGCGCCTTACAAATATCAAATAAATACAATACATCTGAATCGTCTTGACAAAGCAGGCAGGTTGTTTGTGAGCATTGGTGCTTTTTAACATGATTAAATATAAAGGACACCATGGTTACCAGCTTGGCCTCTGCTTCCAGGATTGCTTCAGTCATCTTGCCACAAACTCAACTGTTGCACATGGTCTGTCGACTCGACAACCATTCAGAAACAAACTGACAAGCACATCTTCTAAGCACATACTATCACCTGTCTTGTGCACAGGGAGATTTAATTTCCCGCATTTTGCTGTATCTGGGGCAGTGCACCGGAATTCCACATAATCAGTTAATTAATAGAGGTAATGGAATGGCATTTAAAATAAGAGATTACAATTTCTGCATACCTATTGGGCCCACTAGTATAAGAGGACACCAAGGCACTAGAAGAAACATTGACACTTGTAAACATTGAATAATGATGACAGATACAAAAAACAGCATCACTGACACTCCTGTAATCATTTGCTCAAATATAACCATCTCTAAGCTGACATACATACAGGAGCAGCTTCTTCTATTTAATGACGGCATGCCGCTCGCGGTGCAGGAGTGTCACATCAGGGCGTAGCAGGAGATGAGTGTGCGAGAGTAGAGCTGGGAACAAGCACACGTCTCCAAACAAATGATTACTATTGCATTGAAGTCGGGTGTAAGCAAATTAACATATTTTATTTATGCTGCATTAAAGCATCTTGAATTTACTTCAGGCTTAATTCTTCATATCAACCCTTAGTTGAAATACATCTTTTCTACAGATACTTCACCACCCAGAGTCTGCAGAGATGAGTGAGGACAAGATGTCCGCTCACAACTGAGTTCTAACCATGTATTCAGTGCAACCCTTCGTTCAGTGACAGGATCCCTCAAAGTGTGATATCCAGCTCGGGCTCTTAACTAATCTGCCTCTACCAGGGAACCACCCAGTGCCCATATGTGACATTTTACCAACAGGAAGAGTGATAATCCCGGGCTCCCTTGGATAAGCAAAACAAAATCAATGCAACCATGTTGCAGTCGGCATACCTAAAGGCGGAGTGTTGGTCCCGATTACAACACTGAAGGGTTTATTTTATTTATTGGGCTTTTATAATGTGCCTATAAACAAAGTGTTTCAAGGCGCAACAAGACAAGGGGGCGGGGGGCAGGGATGACAAAAACGAAACGGTACTACTAGGCCTTGTGAAATTCTGATCATGCAAGTGCAGTAACAAAAGTGCAAGGGGGGGTTCAGACAGCTCAGCCGGCACATCAACATCGATGTAGAACAGGTACATCAGTCCAACTGCCCTGTTAGGGAGAATTCTCATTCATGGCTAATTTCCCTTACCTAGTGAGTCCTTCAGCAGCTTTGCTGGATATCTGGGGTTTATGTTTTCCGCCTGGTAAGAGTGTGAACCTTTTTCCCACTCTTACATGTGTTTTGCCATGTGTATTTCTATTTGTTGTGTGATATTGGGCTCTGGAGCCACACCACTCCATGAGCCCAACTTCCTGTGTGTGTTAAACAGCACCTTCAGTGCAGTAACACAGGGTTGTCTCCAAGACTTCCCACTGACTCCATATTTCTGGGGCCGACTACTGTCCCCCAGAAACAGGTAAAGTTGCCATTTACTTTATGTAGTCATTTAACCTACAGACCCAGTACACCCCATTTTACATAGAGTATTGGAAAGGGTTAACTCTGATCCCATTTTGTCTGTACCTCCGGGAGCCTTGTTTCGCTCCCTTAACATTAAGACTTGGCTGGTGGCAGTGGTATCTACTCTATCTTTTCTACCGCAGTTATACTATATAAACGTGGTACTGTTTTAGGCTATTGTATTAGCCTCGAACATAAACCTGCTTGACCAAATACTTTTTATTTTGGCTCCTGTCGAGTTTAGTCGCCATTTCTTTGTGTTAATCTGGGTGTCTAGGTAGGCCAAATGTGAGGAAGGGGTTTAGTAACCTCCTTGGAGACCCAAGTCGCACTTTGTGTCCATTGGCTGGAGTGGTTGTCCGGGCTGGACAACCCCCCTGCTGTGTGATTGACAGCCAGGCTGTGTGAATGGGGGATTTTAGCATAAAAGGCAGGACTCTTGGGCTGGAAGTCAGAGTCGCCGCTGGAATTACAAGAACCGAAGAGAAGCGGAGAAGACGATGGCTGCTGCACCTCCCGAGTCCCGGTGAAGCCCTGCTGCAGTCCTGAGCTATCTACCCTTCAATGACAGAGAAGATTCAGTCCAGAGTCTTCTTCCCTTGAGCCTGGTGGGATCAACCAGCTCACCTTTCTACAGCCAGAGAATCCTCTCCTGGGTCGAAATCGCTGCACAAAGCTGTAGTGGTCCGGATAGCCATCAGAAGAGCCCTCTCCTGTTTTAAAGGAGCACACCTTTTATTCACTGTTGCTTTGCTGCTGCTGCTGGCCTCATCCCTGGGTAGTGCAGATCGCTCCAGACGTCCTCCTTCTTGTCCCTACGTCTGAAGCTTCAGAAACCGTGAGTCTGCAGGAACTACCAGGAACAACTGCCGTGGCACCAGCTTCCTTCATTCGAATAAAGTAGTGTGTCCATTTGGTCGTTCTCTACGTCCGACCTTGAGGAATTGGGGTGAACCCTTTTTCTTACCGAAGGCTTGGCCTTTCTTCCTTCCCTCTTATAACTTTTGCCTCCTTTTCACAATAGCCAAGTACTCCTGGCAACGTTAATCTCGAACTGTTCTAACCGTGTGATCCTCGACAACAGAGCCCTGCTCCATTTGACACTGGCGCAGGCCTATAGACTTTATCTGTCTCTTAGAATATGTCCTGTGATTCATGTGCCTTGACAAACGTATTGCCTATGATTTTTATCTCCTTTGCCTTGGTTTTTATATAATGTGCTAAATGTGTTTTGACTACGGTTACAATTCTTCCCGCGGGTACGCCTTTCTTTCGTAAGACCTAACTGTCATTGCTGTCAAAAAGTGAGCGCTGTTTAACCCCTGGTAACGTCTTTTGTTTCACAACACCGGTCTGTCAAATCCTAATGTACTTACCTTGAATTGACCTGAACCAAAGGAATTGGTTGTGTGTGGTATATTTTAGGGTGGTTTTATTTAATAGAAGTGAAGTGTTTTGTGAACAGATGGTTTAAAAATAAATGTACTTATATTTTTTAAACAGAAACCTTGAGTCAGTGTTTGCTTGAGTCACAGTAATTGTAGTCCTTTGTGTAATTCCTATTACTGCTCATTTGCTCTTGAGATAAGTCTGGCTGCTCTGCTACTGCTGCCACTATAACTGTGTAGTACAGGCTTGTACCGAAGGTGACATTGTACTGCCACTTGTAGACTTAATTGTCTGTAGTGTTCCCTAAGGGTACTGCAGAGGATTCAGCCTAACATGCCTGCATTCGTCGAACTCAGGACCGCCAAGTTTAGGGTGACCAGACGTCCCGGTTTTGCCAGGAATGTCCCGGAATTGGGTGCTCTGTCTCCCTTTCTCAAGATTATTTTTCCATTGGAAATTGGAAAATGCAGTGGTGTAGGTTGTCAAAGCTGGCAGGCAGGATTTCACAATCTTACAAAGAAGAAAGGATGCATTTTACGAATGAAGTTAGTGGTAGTTTGTGATAAAGTAATTATAATATGCGTTCATTCCGCCAGTAACACTTAAACCTCCTTCTCTTCCAACTGCTACTGAAGTTTACAACCACTTTCAAGATTAAGTACTGTTTTATGCTAGTTGCCCTGTCCCGGTTTTATTACTTTTTAAATCTGGGCACCCTAGCCATGTTTGACCAGAGCTCTGTCATTGGGGGGAAGGGCAGTCACTGTGTACAAACATCAACTGGGGCACCAGGCACACAAAAAGGAAGAATACTGTGGTGAAGAAGCAGTCAGGAGATATGAGTCTACTTTGTCTTTCAATCTGACAGGCAGAGTTGTGAGATATAGAAAAGGGACTACAAAAAGGATAATGCTCATGCCACACAGTTCTGTTAAAGAAAAGTGCTGAAATGTTTGGGGGTGGGATTTAAGACTTCAGTGGCTAAGGAAAGAATAAGTTACTTCCCTGTATCTCCTGCTCTCCAGCATGGGTCTGGCATGGTTCACATGCTCATGAATATTCTCCATTGTCAGGCTGGGAATCCTCAGTAAAAAAACTGCATTCCTCCTCTAAACCAATCACTGTCCTTTGGGTCATACTGCCCCCACCCAATGACAGTCATCTCCCTAAGCCCCACCCCCAGTCGCCATCTTCTGATTTGGTAGAGCATGCAAAATGGCGGTATGAACCAACAAGAGCCACAGAGGGGAAGGCGGGCGGGTTCGCATGCAAATCCTGCCAGACCCATGCTGGAGAACAGGAGTTACAGGTAAGTAACTTCTCCAGCATGGGGTCTGGCATGGATTTACATGTTCATGAATACAATTACACAGCAGTACATATATACACAATCACGGGAGGTGGCAAGGCTCAACAGAAGCAATACACTTACCCCTGGAACAGACTCGCCTCAAGTAAACAGGCTGCGTAGCACCTCTTGGCCGACACGGGACTCCTCCCTGGAATCCCTGTCGATGCAGTAGAATCTCGTAAAGGTGTGGGTCGATCTCCACGTAGCAGCCCTGCAGATGTCGAGCAGGAGAACACCAGAGAAACGCAGTCATTGCTACGAAGCGTCTGGTGGAGTGGGCCCCTTGTCCGGCCTGGCAGCAGTCTGTTGACCAGACAATCACAATGCATGATGAAGCCGGAAAGTCACCTGGATATGGAAGCCTTAGACAGGGTTTTCCCGTGATTCACAGGTCCAAAATTCACAACGATTTGAGAAGTCTTTCCGAAAGTCCTTCGTGCTTGCCACATAAAACTTCAAGCCATAAGCAATGTCCAGCGAATGCAAAGCCCTCTCAGCAGCCGTAGAAGGATTCAGGAAGAAGACTGGCAGAACCAAAGGCTTGTTGAGGTAGAATTCTGAAGGAACCTTGGGCATAAAGGTGCGGTGGGTCTGCAACACCACCCTCGAAGCGTGAAAAGACAAGTACGGTTGCTTGCAGGAGATAGCCTACATCTCCCGACCCGCCTGGCCAAGGTATGGCCACTAGGAAAACTGTCTTCGATGAGAGAAACTTCAAAGGGGCTTGATGCACCGGCTCAAAAGGGGCCCCCATGAACTTAGTTAAAACCACGCTGAGCTCCCAAGCTGGAGTAAGAGCTTTGGCCAGGATCTTCTTGCACTCCCAGTAGCAGAAAATAATGTCCAAACTCCAGGGCTGCAGGAGCCAGGCTGTGAGGCTCAGCGACACTGGGTCGTGGTTCAGTATTGGTCCCTCCTCTCCGGAGAGAAAATCCGGAAGTGGAGAAAGCCGGATGGACAGAGCCACTGACAGATGGCGCAGGTCTGGTTACCAGATCCGTCATGGCCATGCTGGAGCGATGAGTATCACTCTAATGTGCCTATACACAAGTGTTTCAAGGCACAACGAGGCAGGGAGGGGGAACAAAGGGAAGACAAAGACAATGATCTTTCTAGGCCAGGTGACATGGATATCGTGCAAGTGCAGGTACATCCCACCCTGCTTCCGGATGTAGAACATGGTGGTGGTGTTATCCGTGAAGGTCCTCACCATGTTGCCCCACAGTTGAGGCAGGAATGATTTGAGGGCCCGGAAGACTGCCCGTAGCTCCAGGACGTTGATGTGAAGATCTTTTTCCTCCGGGAGCCACAGGTCTTTGGCGTGCAACTGCCCGGTGTGGACCCCCCATCCTTCCAGGGAGGAGTCTGTGGTGACCGTGGCCTGGTATGGTGGGACTTGAAAAGGAGCTTCCTGCGTCAGATGCAGGCGCACACCCTACCATCACAGAGCTTGACGAAACTCCTGGCTGTCAGAGATCTTGTCCGACCAAGAGCCTGTGACCTGCAGTCACTATGCATCCAGGAATTCTTGAAGAGATCTCATCTGAAGCCTGCAAAACGGGATGAGATGGATGCAGGAGGACATCATGCCCAACAGCGACTTGATGGCTTGCACGATTGCAGATTGCTCCGACGACAGGCACTGCACCTTTTGCAGGATGACCGTCATCCTCTCCTTCATGGGTGTAGCCAGACATGCGATTATGTTTCAACATGTGCCCAGGAACAGAGCTTTCTGTGATGGCTCCACACAGGAATTTGGATAGTTGATAGAGAATCTGAGCTCCGTCAGAAGGCAAATAGACTCTGCAGTGTGCCGGACCGAGTGCGCGAGAGTGGGAGCGGATGAGCCAGTCATCCAGGTAAAAGTAAATGTGGATGCCCTTGAGTTGAAGATGCGCTGCTACCGGAGCCAGACACTTTGTGAACACCCTTGTTAGGGAGAATTCTCCTTCTAGGGCTAATTTCCCACACCTAGTGAGTCCCCCAGCAACTTTGCTGGATTTCTGGAATTTATTTTTCCACCTGGTAAGAGTGTGCATCCTTTTTTTCACTCTTACATGTGTTTTGGCCTATGTGTTGTTACTCATTGTGTGATCTTGGGCACTGGAGCACACCACTCCAAGTGCCCCTGTTCTTATATGGGTTACACCGCACCTTTAGTGTAGTAACCCAGGGTTGTCTTTAGACTTCCCTCTGACTCCATTTCGCTGGGGCTGACTCCTGTCCTCCAGAGAAAGGTAAAGTTGCCATTTACTTTACATAGTCACTTTTACCACAGACCCAGTACACCCAATCTTACATGGAGTACTGGAAAGGGCTAATCTGTACCCCTTTTCTGTTTGTGCCTCCCTGAGCATCGTTTTGCTCTTTTAACATATAGACTTGGCTGGTGGCAGTGGTATCTACCCTAACTTTTCTACTGCGATTATATTAGATAAACGTGGTACTGTTCTTGGCTATTATATTAGCCTCGAACATAAACCCGCTTGACCAAATCGTCTTTCTTTTAGCTCCGGTTGGGTTTATTCGCCATTTCTTTTTGTTAAAGTCCTTCTTGTGTTTTACCCTCTGCGCCGATTTCAGGCCGAAGGGCAGGGCCTTGAACTGATAGTTCTGTCCCTGGACCACAAACCACAAGAACCTTCGATGCTTTGGACGAATGGGGACATGAACGTAGGTGTCCTCCATGTCGCCAGGAAATCCCCTTCCTCTAGCTGGTCGAGCATGTGTTTCAGAATGACCATCCTGAACCTCTGGGATTCGAAGTACTTGTTGAGGCTCCTTAGGTCCAGGATTGGCCACCACCATCCTGACCTTTTCCGTACCAGAATGTATCTGGAGTACATTCCGGAGCCCCGAAGGTGCTGGGGATGGGCTCTATCGCCCCCTTTCTTAACACGGCCTCAACCTCCTGCAGCAGCATGGTGATGTGCAGTTCTTGACATGCTATGTAAGGAATGCAAGGACACCTGTGTTGGAATTCCAAGGTGTGCCCCTGATGAAGAACGTCCAGCACCCATTTGTACGTGGTGATCTGTCTTCCACCTGTCGACAAAGTACACTAGCCGTCCGCCCACTGGGGTGCAAAAGTGGGGGCGCAGGTCCACGGCCGGTTCAGGCCTGCTTGGGTGCCTGCACCTTGGCCTGCGGGTGACAATAACGCTGATTCTTTGTTGCCGTAGGCCTGCAAAGGGCCTCTGTAGGCCTCCTGAGCTGTGCTTCGGGAGGGCTGATGATAACGGGTGTTATACCCCTTGGAGGGCATGCTGAACTTCCCCCTCAAGGACCAAAAGGACTATGACTTCCCCTGCTGACGCATCCCCAGCAAGCGCACTGTCTCGGTATCTGCCATATTTGTTTGGAGAAACTTGTCCGCCTCTTGCCAAAAAGATTGTTCCCATCAAAGGGCATGTCCACTAACTTGGATTGGACATCCGCCCTGTCATCAGTGGCTTTCAGCCAGCCTTGGCGTCGGAGGGCCACCACATTGCCCATCACGCAGAACCCGGAATCTGCGATGTATAGTACCACTGTGATGGCGTGATCCAATGCCTCCCCCCCTCCTGGAACAGGGCCAGGTTCTTGACCTTCTTGTCCTCCGGCAGGAAGTTAAAAATGGGGCCGAGTTTATACCACAGCTCCCTGTCGTAGTGGGACAGGATGGCCAGGGCATTGGCGGTCTTAATGTCGGAGGCCATCGTGTACATGATGCGCTTTCCCACAGCATCCAGCTTCTTCCCCTCCTAGCCCGGAGGAACCATGGATGAGGACGATGGGTTTGATGAGAGCTTCCGGGTGGTGGAAGACACCACAGAGTCTGGAGAAGGCTGCGATCTCAAGCACCCGGGGGGAGAGTCCGGGATCCTGTACTTCTTCTCCAGCTTGTATCTCTTGGGGGGAGCGGTACTTGGCGTCTTCATTAGGGCCAAACCTTCCTCCCAGACATCATAAAGTAGAGGGATCGACATGCCGTTCGTCCCCGAGGACTCCCGGCGTTGGAAGAGAAAACCCTCTTTCCTTTTCACTTCTGGCACCAAATTGAAGAGAGCAGAGGCCCTCGAAATCATGGCCTGAGAAGCACTGACCTCATTTGGTATTGAGGCCCTGGCGGGCTCGTCAGCACCCAGCGGTTCCCAGTCTGCAGGGAACATAGTCGTCCTACTTGTTGGTATGAGTCGAAGTATTGTCCGTATCAGTAACAGTGTTGGTGCGTGACGGCTCCTCCATTACTGGGGTCAAAGGCCGGTGAGGTGGTGGCGTCGGCTGATGTCTCCGCCCTGAAGGGTCTCTCAGCTGGGCTGGGCTGAACCTATACCCTCGGCTTGGGAGGACTTCTGGCCAGTGGCCTAGGAGAACTATGATCCGGGCCAGGCACAGGAGCAGCAGGCAGTCTTTGCTGTATCTCCAAAATCAAGGTGTGGATATTCGTATGTATGTCCAAAGACATGTCCCTGGGTCTCGGGGTGTGAAAGGAGCAGCTGGCAATGGCTCTGGGCTGAAGTGCCTTAATGGGCTAGATGGCAGATCAGGCTCTCTCCACAGAGATCCATTCCTGGACACGGGCCCACTGCCTCCTTCGTGGTACGAGTAGTAGTCCTCGGGCAAATGGTGGTCGGAGCTTGTATAGATGTAGGCAGACCCCTTCAGGCAGTGCCTTGGCATCGTTGGGGACATCCTCACCTGCCTGGGGAGGAACTCTGTAAGCGATGGCAGCTCCTTGGTCTTACCTGAATCCTTTGGGAGTGAGGTAACGATGGGCACCAGCCCCTTAACAGGCGCTTTGTCTGCGGTCATTGGTGTAGCCAAGGCAGCAGCCGTAGGCCGTGGAGGCAAGGCCAAACGTGGGGTTGCTGTCATCTTGACCATAGAGATGACAGTAGTTGTAGGACCCTCTTTCGACAAAGTAGTGATGGTGGTCAACAGAGTCGTCAACGGGATCGTCACCAAAGTGGATGCCGGTGACCTTGTCGATGGGACAGTGGTAGTCGATGGCGCTGTGGTCGACAGGGCAGATGTTCTGGAAGACGAAGAAGTTGACGATGTTGTGGTCTTGGCTGACGATAGTGTCATCGACGGTGGTCGAGAGGGGTCACCCGCAGGCTTCCTCTTGGAAGGCTGCTCCCCCCACAACCAGCAGGCTCACCGTGGACAGAGATTAAGACAGGGAACGTGTCTTTCACAAACTGGGCCCTGCACCCGTCGCAACCCCAGCGTGGTCAGTAGCGTGGTGCTTAGCCTTCATTTGGACCACCAGGGAAGGGGCATCCTTAAAGGACCTCAACCTCTTCTCAGAGGGAGCACGCTCATGGTACTGGCCGGTCCTGGATCAGGCATGACCATGCCCGAGTTAGAGGCCTTCCGCAACTTGAGCCACGCCGCCGATCTGTGCGGTAGTTGATCGAATTTGGAATACAAAAAACTTACAAAAATAGCAAAAAAACTCAAGCCGCAAGAGCAAGATGAGAGGACTCCCAGTACTGAAACATGCAGAAAAAAATCTGAAGATAGCCACCACGAGTGGGACTTAGGGAGACATATGTCATTGCATGGGGGCAGTATGACCCAAAGGAAACAGAGTGGTTTAGAGGAGAAATGCATTTTGCAGGCTAAAGCGAAACTGCTTTTCTTTTTACTGAGTATTCCCAGCCTGAAGACAGGGACTATTCAGGAGCATGTGAATCCATGCCAGACCACATGCTGTTGAACTTTTCAAAGACTTCTGGTCTTTTAGTTTTTAAAAAATATTTATATTTGTTTTATTATTTTCTTTAATAAACAATACTACAATCGGAAATTACTGCCATTCCGATACATAACATAAAACTCTACAAACATTAAAACGACTGTGTTTTGTGTCAATATTGCAATACATATCATTGTCAATTTCAGTACACTTTAACTGACAGCGCTGACAAAGGAATCTTACACACTTTTACACACATTCCTGTACCACACCTTGGTTTCATCCATAGACCATCTCAGTAAGTCCACCCACCACAATCCAAACTGTGGACAGCTTTCTTCCAAGCAAGGTCCATCCTCTGTTTCGCTAGCATGCTACGACAAACAGTTTCGACACATTTATTTGTCTTGAGCCGGGTGCATATTCCTAGCAGGCATGTCTCAGGCGTCCATTTAAACTTGGTGGCTCCCTGCAGTTTCTTAAGTATATTTCCCCAGAACTGACATACCACTGGGCAAGCCCAAAACATGTGCATCAAACTTGTCTCGAATACGCAACAAGGGCAACATGGGGACTCTGAAGAGAAGCCAACATCCTATATGGGGGGAAAAATGATAAGCTACTCACCATAGTGACTAACATACTCTTAGTCCATATTCCCCTTTCCTCCATACAGTATAGGCGTCCCTTCCAAGGGACGGGAGACAGAGCCTTTTTCAACAGAAAAAACCTTCTTCCCCTTTAAATTTAGAGGCGCGCGGGGCCAGGGAGCATGCGCTGCCATGACCCTGCCTTCCGGCGTCACACCTCAGTCCCCATTGCTGCGTTGACAATAGATTTAACATTTCCTAATGATACAAGTATTATTAGGGGGGAGGTTGGTGGGACGTGTGGAGGAATGGGGACTATGGACTAAAGCGTACATTAGTCACTACGGTGAGTAACTTATAATTACTCTTACGTCCCGTCCTCTTTCCATCATATTGTATGGGCGATCACCACTGATTGAAGCCCCAGAGTGGAGAGGAGACCCTCCTTAAGTAAATAGGTTCCTGAATACCGCCTGTCCGAAAACCGCATCAGATCTAGAGCCAGCATCCATACAGTAATGCTTGCAGAAAGCTGAGGGAGAGGCCCAAGTGGCCGCCCGGTTTATGACTTGCCAAGGAACATGGCGCTGGAATGCGATGGCCGTTGCCTTGGCCTGACTACATGGGCCTGCATGTTGGCCAGGAGCAGCTTGTGCTGGCCCTCATACCGTTCCTTGATGGCGGAGACCATCCAGCGGGATATTGAAGCCTTAGAGGCCTGATAGCCTGGTCTTGAGCCCCCGAAAGTGACCAACGGGGTGTCCAATTTGCGGAAGCCCTTGGTCCTGTTCAAGTAGAATTTCAGGGCACGCCTGACATCCAGGCAGTGCAGCACTCTCTGTGCTTAGTCCTTGGGATCAGGGAAAAACGTAGGAAGGACTATTTCCTCGTTCAAGTGGAAAGCAGACGGAACCTTGGGCAGAAATGCCGGGTGTGTCAGCAGGACTACCTTGTCCTTGTGAAAGGTGGTAATATGGCACAGAGGCGACCAGCGCCTGGATTTCGCAGACTGTACGAGCCGAGGTAAGGCCGACTAGTAAGGCCGTCTTGATGGTAACCAGCCCGATGTCCACGGATGCCATTGGCTCGAACGGTTTGTGCGCCAGAGGCGCCCAAGACTATGTTAAGGACCCACACCGGGTGCGGTCTCTTGATGGGCGGGTAGAGCCTTGCGAGTCCCGTCAGATGTTTGACGATAGGGTTGGAGGAGGAGTAAATGCCCTCCTCCAAGTTCCTGTAAGCCCCATAAGCTGCGAGGTATGTGCGGCAGTTGTCCACCTGCACGCCTGAATGAGCAAGGTGCGCCGAAAAGGAGAGCACGTCTTACAAGGTGCACGCCAGGGGGTCGATTCCCCTGGAGTCTGCCCAGTGGCAGAATCTGGTCCATGTGATTTTGTACTGGGCCCTGGTAGCTTTGCTCGTGCCACCCTGTATGATCTCCAGATTGGTCTGTGAGAGGCTAAGGTGGCGAAGCGTTACCTGCTCACGTACCTTGCTGTGAGGGCTTGTTTCCCTGGTGCAGGGTGGATGACACTGCCCCCCTGCAGAGCCAGAAGATGTGCTAATCGGGGGCACTTCGAGAAACTGAGTAGCTCCGAAAACCATGGCCTGGCCGGCCACCATGGAGCTATTAGAATGATTAGGAGTTGGCGAGACTCCATGATTTTGAAAATTACCCTGTGAATCAGGGGAGTGGGCGGAAAGGCGTAGGCTTTCATGCCGGTCCACTGGAGATGAAATGCATCGCCCAGAGAGCCGGGGCCCTGACATTGCCAGGATGCGAACTGGGGGCACTTCTTGTTGTGCCAGGTGGCAAAGAAATCTACCTGGGGGAGACCCCACCTGTTGAAAATCTCCTGAATAACGAGGTCGTTTAATTTCCACTCAATTGACCACTCCCAGTCTGCTGAGCCTGTCCGCTTCCAGGTTGGATTCCCCCGGGAGGTGGACTGCCGTGAGGTAAATGTCGCTTTCCAGGGCTCACTCCTACATGCCGATCGCCAGCCTGCACAAAGGAGGGGATCTGGTGCCTCCCTGCTTGTTGACGTAGTACATGCTGGTCGAGTTGTCCGTCTGAATGAGGAGAACCTTGCCCATGAGAAGTGGTAGGAATGTCCTGAGCACCAGCCAGATGACGTTCAGCTCTTGCCAAATGATGTGGTATTCCGGCTCCTGTCGAGTCCAGGTGCTGTGGACCGAGAGATCGTCCAGGGTGGCGCCCCAGCTCTCAAGCAAGGAATCCGTGGTGATGGTGGGCTGCGGAGAGGGTGGCAGGAAGGGCTTGCCCGTCCGTAGGTTGCAGTCTCTGTACCACCAAGTCAGGTCCGGGTGGAGAGATGGAGGAACGTTGATACTCTCGGATTGAGAGCCCCGCTCCTGGTTCAATGAGTCCCCAAAGTGCAGCCGAATCCTCCTCATCCTAGTCTCGTGTGTGGAACGGCTAATAAGATTGCTGTCAGAAGACCCAGGAGATGTTGGTACCACAATGCCAAGGTCATTTCTCTGCTGAGGAAGTGGGCGGTGGACCTCTTGATGGCCGGGAATTTGTCCTCCGAAGGAAATACTTTCTCTGAGCATGTGTCCCAGATGAGGCCCAAGAATGTCAGCGTCTGCGTAAGCCGCAGCTTTGACTTCTTGAGATTGAGCGAGAAGCCCAGATCGTGCCGTGTATAAGGGAATGGGAAGAGTGGTGAACCGCTTCCGGAGATGTAGCCCTGACGAGTCAGTCGCAGAGGTATGGGAGGATGTGGAGGCCCTGCGCTCTGACGAGGGCCGCCACCGCATTCACGAGTCTGGTAAAGACCCTGGGAGCCGAGTTGAGGTCAAAAGGAAGGACCTCGTATTGAAAATGGTAGCCCATGATCCAGAATCGTAGGAAAGACCGATGGGGCTGACAAATCGGAACATGTAGGTATGCGTCCTTCAGATCCAGGGAGCACATCCAGTCTCCCCTGTCCAATGTCTCAGATAAAAAAGCTGGCGTAACCATCTTGAATCTTTGCAGGGGTAAGGAGAGGATGAGGTTGGAAAGGTCCAACACAGCTCTCAGGCCTGCCTGGTTCTTCTGAATGGCGAAAATCCTGGAGTAAAAGCCAAAGCCTTGCTGAGAGGCTGAAACTATGAGCGACCGGATCTCCGCAAAAAGAGTTGCTGTCCCAACCTGTGGGAGTGGAGGGAGGAGAGGCTGGGATAGGAAGGTGGTACCCCGTGGATACTACGGAGAACATCCAGTGGTCCGTGAAATTCTGGCACCAGCAATGTGCATGGAGAGCAAGCCTGCCCCCCCCCCCGGAGACATGTGGACCCGAAGGGGTGTGTCATGCCTTCTTTCCATCGGAGGCTGTCGCTGAGGGGGACTGGAAAAAGCCCTTACCCCCGTCCCCTTTGTGTTGCTTGCGCCGGTTCTGCGACGGCGAGCGGTACGGCTGCCTAGATCTGCGTTCCTGGAAGCCACGGAACCCTCTGTATGTACAACCTCTTTCTGAGCGCTGCTGAGATTGAGTGTACGATTTGGGCGTGGTCTTTGTAAGGATGGACAAAGACATAGCTGTTGGTGAGCTGTTTTTCTTTTTGTCCAGCTCTTTGTCAGTAGAGGAGTGGAAGAGGTACCCCCCTCGAATGGAAGATCTAGTATGCAGTCCTGGACATCCGGGTTGAATCTTGTTGCCCGAAGCTAGGCTGTCCTTCTCATGTCTGTGGCAATACAGATGGCACAGCCCAAGGTGTCAATATGGGCTACTGTGGATTCCATGAGATCATGCGCGACCAGCTTGGCCTCCGCTAGCCCCGCCTTAAAGCGTGATTGGCTCTGAGTGGGAAGTTCCGGGAGGAAGTCCGCAATTTCCCGCCATAATCTTTTGTTGACGGCAGCCAGCATGGCATTGGCCTGACGTAGATGTAAAAAGGCGTTGGAATAGAGTTTCTTGCCATACGAGTCCAAGATCTTCTCCTCCTTGCCTAGCAGCGCCGCTGAGGAAGAGGCGAGGACGACTGGGGCTTGGAGTATAGTGATGCCGCAGCGATCACCGAGGAGTGTGGCTGAGGATGGGCCGAGAGCAAGAGTGCATACCCCTCCATCTGCCTGTACTTGGCGCCCAGGCGTCGATTGACCAGCTGAGCCGAGTGAGGTTTGAGCCAGCCCTTCTTGGCCAGGGAGACTACATCGGTCTGCATAGGAATCCCCGATTTGGCAGAGGGGTGTCATGTGAGGACTTCAGCCAGAACCCCCTCTGCCGGCTGCTCGACCTCAGGTTGGGGTAGGCCTAGGTACTCCGCTAGCCCAGTAAGACATTTGTGGAAGGCCCTGGCTGAGGATGGCGTGTCCGGATCCTCCTCCTCGTCTGTATCCTGCAGATCTGGAGGGTCTTGTGGAGGGGGAGGAGTAAATGGGTATGGAGGCTGGGGTACAGGGACCGCAGCCGGAGGCTGAGGAGGCGGAAGAGGTTGCAGACATGGCTGCAGAACCAGAGGAGGCGGCTGCACCGGGGCCCCGATAGAGACGTATGTGGTGCCGCTAACATGGCGGGAATGGCTTCCCTGATGGCGTCTCTGAGGATAACGCCCATCCACGGTGACTTCATGAGGCCGAGGAACCTCTCGAAGAAAACCTCACCGACTGAAGCGGTGGCAGGGGGTGCTGACAGGGTAGCGGGGGCTGCTGAGGCCGCTGCATACCCTGTCCATACGGAGGCAAAGGAAAGCTGCCCTGTGCATAAGAGGGGTAGGCTTTAGGCCATGTACCTGGATGAAGCCAGACCCACCTTGACACTCGTTCTTTGGCGCATTCCTGGAATGGCGTCGGACGGGTGCCTCTTTGTGGCGCGGCAGCCATTTTGTCAGGCTGCCTGCCACGTGCCTGCGACGTGTTGCTCGTCCCGCTGGGACCAGCCTCATCCAGGACTCTTGTGTGTGGATCACAAGGCCTACCCAGCTCCTCGGGCCTAGGCCCGGTAGGTGTGACACCCACGAGCTGGGGGTCGGCAGAGCTGCGTTTAGGCTCCCCCTCTGACGTATTACCGGTAAAAGGGCATAGCCCCTCAGCCATGGTGCCGGTACAAGGGCGGAGCCCCTCGGGTGAAGACCCGGTAAAAGGGGTCATTGTGTAACATTACACAATCACCCCTGACATCTTGCTACCAACATAATACAAAGAACCCCTTGTAGGTAGGGACTTTGTAGGAATATTATTTTCACATGTGATGTCATCAATGATATTTGTGATCTCATCTTTGATGTCCTGGGTGTTAGTCTTAGCAATGCATGTAGATGGTGCGAGTTATGGTTGCTTAGCTTACTATAATGGGGGAATGTGCAGTGGTGTTTGGTTACACTGTGAAGTATAACATTTCTTTAGTGAAATTTCTTTACTGATTGTACATATAAATGTATGGCAGGGAAGGAAAAGAAAGGGGATAAACAAGTGATGTTGTCAGTGATGTCAGCATTGACATTTGAGATGACATCTTTCATGGTCTGGGTGTTCGTGTTAGCAGTGCACAGGGGTGGTGGCAGGGTTGGGGGCTTAGTTTACCATAACTGGCGAATTTCAGGGGTTTTCGGTTTTAATTTGAAGCATAAAGGGGAGGTGGAAAGTTTTTTTTAGTGAAGTGTACAGGTTTTTGTTAGGGCAACTTAACCATAACGTCCGCTAAACAAAGTTTTTTTTTAAAATTTAACTGGTTTTTGGGAGGGCAACTTAACCATAACGTCACCGTAACAAAGTTTTTTTTGTAGGGAATTGCATAGGCTTTTGGAAGGTGGAACCTAAGCATGAAATTGTGGCAATGAAGTCGTTCAGCAGAATATACACTGTAATCATATGATTTTGAAAGATATGTAGTATAATGTACGTCCTTGACATAGATTTAACATAGAACATACAGAACCCCCTCCTTAATGATATTGGAAAGGGACGGACTGAGCGCCTGTTTGCGGACGGGGTTGGACAGCATCAACATTACCCAAAGAGGCGGGGGATAGCTGAAATGTACTATTGTCTTACAGAAAAAATGTGCTACGTAGAAGAAGGACATAAAGATATTATAAGTATTAATAAGTAAATATGGAAAACTGAAGTTAGGAAAAGAAAACCACACATTTAATAACCATGTAGAATAAAGTGGATGGTACCATAAAAAAGAAAGGATGCCTCCAGCGTAATCACTTCACAGAAACTTGGCAGCCTGGAACGACAGTGGACGGACGCAGTAGGACGAAGGGACATTACAGCAAAAGAGTGAGTACAGGTCATGTTTTTATATGGGTGATTTTTTTTTTGTGGTATGGAGGGCATAGATAGTAATTTCTTTCTGTTGTCTTGACTCAGAAATGGCAAGTACTTTGGAGTGGCTGGAGGAGCATTTCCCACATGATGAAATGTCTCAAGATAGCAACAATAATGGTACAGAGTGCTCTGCATATGCAAAATAGTGACCAGTATTTTAGAGGCATTCAACCTATGTTTTTTTTTTTTTTACAGTCCAGGAAAGAAAAGAAGAAAGGGCAACAAACGAGACAGAAGAAGACAGGATAAAAAGGATAGAGCAGAAAATGGACACATTGAACAACAATTTTCAAAGTTTACGGGAGTTTGTGGAGGACTGTGTGAGAGGAAAAGTTTGTTATCATGCCCCACCTGCACCTGCCCTGCTTCTCCATTCCCTAGTGAACCATCCCCAAACCTTGAACAGGAAAATAGATGTTTTGACGAAATATCCATCCCTTCTTCCCCTCACAAATCTTCTCCTCATAACCAGCCCGTGTTGAATCCTAATTCCCCCTCATTTGTTTCCGTGTCCGCTTCACCCGCTATTTCTTTAAATTGATGTGTGTGTGTGTGTGTTTGAAATGTGTTTGTGCAGTAGTTGTAAAGAAAGAGTGTGTGTGTATATTTTTTTTTAAAAAAGACGTAAAATGTTCGCGAATAGCACGCCTGTTCGACCTATCCGCAAGCAATGGAATGTGGGTGCTGTCTAATGTGAAGTAAAACGGATGTGATGTATGACTGCACCAGCTTTTCAAAATGTGCATACATAAACAGAAAGGGGTGTCTAAAGGAAATACTATGTCGGCGTACCGCTTGGAAACAAGATAATACATGGTCGTAGAACACACAAGACGTCCGGAACGGGTGTAAATGAGTAAAAAGGGAGTGTGTGAAGGACAGTATACCGGTCCGTATTGGGCACAGTCAAAATGGTGCTGTCCGTAGAACAGGCACAGTGGCCGGCAAGTTCGTAGGCAAACAAAATGGAGTTGTCCTAAGGACATTGGAACTCTCCGTACAATGAACATAGCATGCGTGCACATGCGTCGTACAAAAGTAAGGCTTGCGAACATTGCGCCAGTTCCTAACTGTCCGTCTCACTTGTGTCGTACTTTGAAGTAGTTTGAGAACCCAAACACTGTCCGCAGGACACTTGTGCGCATGCGCATGTTTAATTCTTTGCATTTGCTGTCCAGGGGACTTTCATTACGGGGGCGGATGTGTTGAGGACGCCATCTTGTGACCGCACCTACGCTAAGCGCAGTGACTAGTTTCCGCGGTTTGTGTGATTCCACAACAATAAAAATGAACTTGTAGACACAAGGCAAAGTATTGTGGAGTGTAAAAATGTAATTTCACACATCCCAAACAATAGGCCACCTCAGGAGTTACTGTGTAAAATGTGTGTACCGCTTTGTAGGGATAAAGACGGTCACGAGGCACACCCCTGCACCCCTACAAAAGGCCAGACCCCCGAGCGCATCTTCATTGTCCTTCTAGCTATAGCAGATTGAGGTGCGTTGCCTTTACTGCTGTAGAGACCAAATGGAAACTAATCGGTATGGCTTCCATGGCTGCTGTTGGGTTATTAGCCTCTGCACCACCCCCAAACCCGCCACCATCACCACCTCACCAAGGGCCTGCAGAGAGATATATATGGTGAGGATGTAGAGATTGAGGAAGAGGAGGAAGAGAATGAAGTGGAGGAACTCCGCACTAGGAGCACTCGGCGGGAGTCGTGGGTGTAGAGGTTATTCTCCGTTTATGGGAACGTACCAAAAGCATGTGCGAACCTGGTGAAGTGTAACCAGTGCAATGTGGTGTAGAGTCGCGGGAGATTTGGAGCGTACAGTTTTGGTACAACAACCATGAAGCGACACCTCACTTCGTTCCACACTGCGGACATTCGCAAGGTGGTGCCATGTGAAGAGCGTAGTTGTTTGAGTTCCTCCACAGCATTCGCGGAATCCGATCCTCCCACCACAAGAGACACTCAAGTGGGGGAGCGCCTTCCTCAAGCTGCTTCACAAGCCATTTGCAATACTGTGGACCCTTACCTTTCAAAGGTGACAGTAGTGTGCCCATATTGTGATGCAAAACTCTGAAGGGGGGAGAGTTTTCGACGTGCTGTTGAGGCTGCAGTTGACGAGCACCAGAAGATTTGCTCCTTACCTAAATAAAGATCACCCTTAATATTTGTCTGTTCAGTTGCCCTTTCTTATCCCCGTGGCTGGTGTCCCTTCCTTACCCTCCTTTCGCCTCTTCTCCTTGTGTGTCGAGTGCTGTTAATCAATGAACGTAAAAACAACAAAAATGACAGAAAAGGCTCTTTTCAGAGCCGCCTTTCTCAGTGTAACAATAGAACTATGAAGTGAAGGCTGTAGACCCCTGCGGAGGTCAGCAAAAGTTTGCAGACAGTCGTAGAGGGGCAAAGGGGAGGGTGCAAGCGGAGCAAACGCAATAAAGTCTACGTTGGATGTAAGTGGCGGCTCTGAAAAGAGCCCTTTGGTGGTGTGTTGTGTGGATCAAAAACAGTGGATTGGGGAAAACGGATTGTCAGATAGGTTAGTGTGATTGCAAAAGAGGGCACAATGCATTTTGTATATTGTGAAGAAACATCTGATTGCCAGCATATGTGAGGTGGACTCCATCTCTGCAGAAAATGAAACTGCTACGAAACAAAATGTTTTCATTGTGGAAAGAGGACATGCCAACATCTCTTAAAAAGGCACACACAACCTTATTCACATTGCGTCTCGCTTTCTCCATTTGTGGACCGAATGCAGAAGAACACAACCATATTTGTCTTTGGGCAATACGGGAAAATAGTATTTGACAATTTGGAAACATGTCCATGAGCTTCGCGAGTCCTTCCTTCATGGGAAATTGTAAAGAAATTCCAGATATATGGCCTAAACTGTTTCCTCCACAATGAATGATGTGTATATCTGGAAGATACTCTGTAAAGTAACACAAAGAGGTACCAAGTCCAGCCATCTCATGCCACACATGCCATGCCAGTGCACTTCCGCACGTGGAAATCTGAGATTTGTAGATAAACTGCAGCTTTCTGCATGCACCTTCAACCAATGTATCCATGAGTCTCCCACAATCCAGATAATCTGTTTTCGAGCATGGAAAGCCTTGGCTGTGTGGTGTCCTGTGAGGGAGAAGACGGTTTTACTAAAGTACGTCGGTCAGAACACACCTACTCAACTTTATGGACCAATCCCTAGCTCCGCTCATTCTCATTTACATGCGGCTCCACCCTTCAATCCCCGGTGGTGATATGTGCTGGCTGCTAACTACCGCCATGTTCGCGGACATGTACAGGATCAGAGCGTGACGACCATACATTAAAGTACTATTCCCCTTTTTCCTCTTTAAGGTAGGCTCCGAAAAGAGCAGTTTTTTTTTCTTTGGCCACATATCGTACAGACATGTGTATTTTATGTATTTTTTTGTATTTTTTGTCCTTGCTTTACTCTTGCAAACATTATAGAACCTTCTCTAAAGCAATCCGTATGTTACAAAAGAACATCGCATTTCCCAAAGAGGATAGCGCAACACCATCTCCTTCAAAGTAATGCACATTGCTTGGAGCAATGTTATCGTGGCTACCTAAAAACATACCAACTAGTAGCATGAATGCACTAATGCCGCGATTGATGATGCACCTCCCGATGCTTGAGTATTGTTCCACTGTAGTCTCGGGAGTAAAGCAGAAAAAATGACTTTCGATGTTGGGAAGATGGTTATGAGTGCTTCAACCAACTGTGCCAAATTTGCTAACAAAGTACGTGAAGTCGGTTATCCCAAGTAGCAAAATTACTACATGACGAGTGGTCATTCTACGCATGTCTCTACAAACTTGCAGAATTGCCGTAGCATTGGCATCAGTGTCAGCGCTCCACATCACCTCCCCTCTTCGCACATCGAAATGGTGTACCACATGCCTACTCTTGGCATAGTGTTGTAAGCCTTGCACAAAAATGTCTCCAAGCAGCAAAACCCTGACCCTCTGCCATTTTCAGTGTGTGCACCGTCTTTCGACACAAAAGAGTAATGTGAACATCTGATTGGCTGATGCCTACAGTCGTCTTTCCATGCAGGATTTGCTGTAAAAACCCGTATGTGACACGCCCTACCAGCGGACAAGCGTCGCCTACGTGCGGCACGTAACTCTTACCCAGTCCTTCCACCCTTTCTACAGCGGTACCAAAGCGAGTCCCTCATTGGACACAACTAAGCGCGCGCACAATCATCCACCAATCACATAGAACATCGCTAATTTTAACTCCGTCATCAACATTGCGCACTTCAAAATTACTTTCGATGATTCTTAATGGAAATCGTATACCATTGCAAAGCACCTACTTCACAAGCTACTGTGCAAGAATTGCAAATTTCTACGTACAGCTCCATGCATGTCCACATGCATCAGTATAGAGAACAGGTATGTACATTTTAATCAGAGTACATGTGGAAGCCTCATGATTTAAAATAGACAAAATAATGCTGGCAAATTTCCATAGGGAACACATAACAACGCTCCCCCTTTTAAAGTGCAAGATTGCTGATTTGTCATTAACAAATTGCATGACTGCTTACTGTCTTCTGCATAACCTGTACATGCGTCACAAGCATGCCTCTTTAGGCATAGCTCTCAACCATTTTTGTCTGAAAGGCGGGTGAAATCAGCCAATTTTCTTTTTGTCGGGTGAGACGTCCATTGGAATGAATGGCCGTGCAGGAGGCTTGGCGGGTGAGTCTGCCCTTTACAAGGCAGGTGACAACCGCCAAAAGCATGTGAGTTGAGAAGAACAAGTTACTTCTTACCTGGTAACGTTCTTTCGATGGGATGTTCCTCCGACGTATTCCTTATCTTTGATAGATCATCTCCAGCTTGCTGACCTCGGAAAACTTTTTCAGCAGAGGGCTCTGCGCGTCGACGTCCCTCGAGCCGATGTCCCTCGACAGCCTCCATATCGACGCCAACGTCATCACGCTTATAAATAGACTCGCGCAGCGACCGTTGCTCAGTTCCGTTTTGACGTTAACAGTTCTTTTACATTAATTGGTTATTGACCTTGAAGGAGCGTAAGCTGCAACCACAAGGGAAGTATTACTGCGGGGATGGATGGGAGGGGCGATAAGGAATACGTCGGAGGAACATCCCATCGAAAGAACGTTACCAGGTAAGAAGTAACTTGTTCTTCGAAGGGATTGTGTCCTCTGACGTATTCCTTATCTTTGATAGACTCCCATAGCAGTGGTGTGTAATTGGAGGTGGGAGTAAGAACGCCATGTTTCCCTTTAGGAATGAAAAGAATGTAATACGGCTTTGCCAAACCTAGTCGCTTGACTAGAGGAGGAATCCAGGTGGTAAAATCTTGTGAATGTATGTGCGAACGACCATGTGGCAGCCGCACATATGTCTCGAACCGGAACCCCTCTTTGGAGGGCCGAAGAGGCTGCGATTACCCTGGTTGAATGAGCCCTAAGATTTTGAGGAGGCTCTTTCCCTGCTAGTTTGTAACATTCCAGAATGGCCAAAATAATCCATCTGGAAATGGTCTGTTTTATTATCGGTAGTCCCAATTTGTGCCCTGAGTAACCTACGAACAGTTGGTCTGCTTGCCTAATCCTAGCAAGTCTGCTGATGTAAAAGCTTAAAGCCCGCCTTGGGTCCAGCCTATGTAGCCTTTCTTCCTCTTTCCCCGGATGGAGAGGAGGATAGAATGAAGGTAAGGTAATTTTCTGAGTAATGTGGAATTCAGAAACCACCTTTGGGAGGAAATTAGGCTTCACCTGTAGGACAACTTTGTCTTTATGAAAAATTGTATGAGGGGGTTTACAAGATAGAGCTTGTAATTCGCTCACCCTTCTAGCAGATGTTAATGCCACTAACAAGACAGTTTTAAGGGTGAGAAATCTTAGCAAACAAGAGTGGAGTGGTTCAAAGGAGTACCCATCAGGAAATTTAAGACTAAATTTAAGTCTCATGAAGGAACCCGGAACGGTCTTGGAGGGTAAACATTAGTTAATCCCTTTAGAAATTGTATTACTAAGGGTCATTTGAAATACGATGGCTCCTCTGCAGTGCGCTTGAAGATCGATAGCGCTGCGAGATAGCCCTTGATAGTGCCAACTTGAAGGCCTGAATTTGCCAAGTAGACTAGAAAGGATAAGACCGTTGGTGTACCACATGAAAAGGGGTCGATATTCTCTTCTCTACACCAGCTGCAAAATGTGTTCCAACGGCAGCGGTATAAAGACTTTGTTGCTGGCCTTCTGGCCGAAAGCAACACCTCCATGACGTCATCAGGGAGGTCCCAATCCTTGTATCTCAACCTTTCAGAAGCCAGGCGTGAAGGTTGAGGGTTCTGATGTCTGGATGGAGAACCTGACCTCCCTTCTGTGAGAGAAGATTCTTCTTGTGTGGAAGACGAATTGGAGGGCAGATGGACATGTCCAGAAGAGTACCACGTTCTCCTGGCCCAGTCTGGGGCAATTAGGATCATGGTCCTCCGGAATCTTCTCAACCTCCTGATCATTTGAGGAATGACAGGGACTGCTGGAAACGCGTACCGGAGTGGAAACTCCCAGTCCACTACGAACGCGTCCCCTAGAGCTCCTCTCGGGGGAAATTCCCTTGAACAAAACAGATCGCACTTCTTGTTGGTACTAGTGGCGAAAAGATCCACTTGAGGGGTTCCCCAAAGGGCAAAGATCTCCTGAAGGACTTCCTGGGCTAGCTCCCACTCGTGGGAGACTGTGCCCTGCCTGCTCAGAGCATCCGTCATCAAGTTCTTCTCTCCGGCTAGGTGAACTGCCGATAGAGAAATTCCTTCTTGAATTGCCCAAAACCAGAGCTGCATTGCCTTTCTGACAGTGGCAGTGATCCTACGCCTCCTTTTTTGTTGAGGTAGTGCATGGCTACTGTGTTGTCCGTAGTTATCAGGACATTTTTCCCCTGTACAGATGGCAGAAAAGCCTTCAGCGCTAGTCCGATTGCTCACAGCTCTAACAGGTTGATATGTAGTCTGGACTCCGATGGAGACCAACGACCGCTGATGGTCAAGTCGTTGGCATGGGCTCCCCACCCCGTGAGTGAGGCATCTGTGACTACTGTTATCTCCGGCTATGGTTGCCAAAACAGCTCTCCCTTCAAGATGTTTTTCTGGCAGGCCCACCACTGAAGGTCTCGAGCCACCTTGTCCGGAACCTGAAGGAGGTCTGTCATTCTCCCTGAGAATTGCGACCACTGAGTTCTCAGTGCCCACTGACGAGATCTCATTCTCAGGCGAGCCTCTGGCACAAGGAAGATGCAGGATGCCATGAGGCCTAGCAACCTCAAAAAGTCGAAGGCTGGGAGACGTTGGACATTTTGAAACTTGGTGACCATCTGCAGAATATCTTGAGCCCTTACCTCTGGTGGCGAGGCTTTTCCCAGGGAAGTGTCCAGGACCGCTCCAATGAACTGGAATCTCTGTGATGGTATCATCTGTGACTTCTTTAAATTGAGGGAGAAGCCCAGTTTGTGAAGGAAGTGGCAGACATAATCTAGCTGAATCTGAGCTTGTTCCGGAGATACAGCTCTGATCAGGCAATCGTCCAGGTAAGGGTAGACGTGAATCCCTTCCCTCCTTAGACTTGCAGCCACTACCGACATTAGCTTGGTGAAGACCCTCGGGGCGGAGGTCAGCCCAAATGGCAGAACTCAAAATTGATAATGAGAGCCGCCAATTGCGAACCTCAGGTATTTCCTGTTTTTGAGATGGATTGGCACATGGAAATAAGCATCCTGGAGGTCCAGAGATACCAGCCAGTCCTGGAGCTGTAGGGCCTGTAGGATCTGAGAGAGAGTTACCATCTTGAACTTGTCCTTCCTGAGGAACTTGTCCAATTCTCGTAAGTCCAAGATGGGTCTCAGTCCTCCGTGTTTCTTCGGTATGAGAAAGTAGGGGGGAGTACCCGCCCTTGTTCCTCTCCGCTACAGGTACCGGTTCTATAGCACCTTTTTCTAGCAGGTCTACAATTTCCTGCAAGAGGAGCAGATCTGGAGCTTTCAGAGAGCTGTTCCCCGGTGGATGACTCTGAGGGATGCGTAGAAAAGGCAGGCAGTAACCTTGGGCAACTGTCTCCAATGCCCAAGCATCTGACGTAATAGCCTGCCATTTCGTCAGATGTTGAGCTAACCTGCCCCCTACTGGTGTCTTGTGAGGAGAGTCCTCAGAGCGGTTTGGAGGCGGCTGATGCAGATGCCGAGGGTAAAGAGGCACCTGCTGCTGCTGCGGCTTTTGTATTTTTAACCCGTCCACCTCGGGTGAATTTTTTCTGACCCCTTTGAACCGGCTGTCCTCTGCCTCTTTCGAATGCGGAATAGAAACTAAAGGACTTACCTCTCCAAGAGGTTCCTGAAGGGCGATATGGTGTCTGACGGATTGCAGCTCCAAGGGATTTTGCTGCTGCCTTTGATGGTTGAAGCTTTTCTAGACTGTCATCCGCCTTCTTACCAAACAAGGAAGAGCCGTCAAAGGGCATATTCAAGAGTCTGCTTTGCACATCTGGAGCAAAACCAGACTTCCGCAACCAAGCAAATCTCCTGGTTGTTGTACTTGCTTCCATGGCCCTGCTGATGTTGTCAGCAGAATCGATACCAGTTTGAAGGGATTCGCACATTGCATCTTTACCATCCTTAGTGATGTTTAGAAATGCTTCCCTTTCTTCTCCCTCCGGGAGGCAGTCAGCCGCTGATGAAGCACATTCCCAAAGTTTATGGCTGAACCTTGCGAGCGTACAAGTAGCATTGATGGATTTCAATGCCATGCTACATGCAGAAAAGACTTTTTTGGCCATAGAGTCATATCTCTTGTCATCCCTGTCCTGTGGAACAGTAGGGTAAGCCGATTTACTACCTGATGAAGTTGCTGCCTGCACAACCAGACTCTCCGGAGTTGGGTGTCTGGATAAATATTCAGGGTCAGAAGTAGACACCCTATACTTGGCTGATAATTTTTTGTTAACCGCCGGGATAACCTCAGGGGTTTCCCAGTTTGCCAATATTTTCCTTTGTAATGCCGCATGAAATGGCAGCACAGGATCCTCCTGTGGACCTTTAACCAAAAATGTCTGTGAGGTTGTCTTGCTGAAAAGCAGATGAGGGTGTAGACCACCCTATAAACTCTATTATCCTTGCCATCAAGGTTCTATAAAGGGGTTCGGCATGTTCCCCAGGGTCTGGTTTGGCAAATTCCACTTCTGGGGAAGTGTCCAACCCACTTGCTTCATGTAAGGATTCTTGGAGGTCCTTAAACCTACTTTCCTCAGGGGTAAATTCATCTGGTACAGGAGTTGCAGATCCCTGCAACTCAAAAGGTCTCTCCTGATCCGAATTCTCCCCTTCTTCATAAATAGATGCTAAGGCTCTGGAATGATCAGATCTTGGAAATGGTATAAATCCCATTTCCAGAGCAGAAGGGGCCAAATTTGTCAAAAAGGCGTCGAGAAAGTTGGTAGAGGCCTCGAGGAACTCAAGAGTATCGGAATTCTACTCGAGGTTGTCGACGACATTCTCATGATCGAGGCTCTGGGTGTGGCCACTGGCTGTGGGGTGGCCATGGGTTTATCCTTTCTCCGCGCTGATGTCGGCGTCGAAGACGGCGTCAAATCGACTGACCTGTGCGTCGAAGAACCCTTCGATAATGGCGTCGAAGACGCCGATCTATGCGTCAAAGGGATTTTCGACGACGGCGTCGAAGACGTGACTTTGCCTTTACTCAAGGGTTTGTGACGCTCTTGAGTAGCTTCTTTCGCCGGGTGCTGCGAATCGCAGTGTTTTGATTTTCCGGGTCTTTCACCCAGGGTATCACCCTCAGCAGTCTTCGAGGGGGTCGAGGCCGCTTTCTCAAAGACGCTAAGCATCTATTTCCTGAATTCCTCCCACTCAGCCTGAGAGCTATGTTTTGTGGGGCAGGAGACCCTTTTTGGGGAAACGGAAGAAGAAGAAGATGAGGAAGGGGATCTTCGACGTCTCTTTTTCGAATGCTTAGATCTCGATGAGTGGTGGGAACTGCTTCGAGACCTAGAACGAGAATGTCTTTTGTGACGGCGAGGAGACAAATGTCTCGACTCCGCCGAGGAAACTTTCGAAGAAGTTTTAACTGCCTTACCTCTTTCGAGCTTCCCCTTACGCTCCTTCAAGGCTTTCGCCGTCATGGACACGCAGTCCTCGCACTCCGAACAATGGTGCTCGACTCCCAGGCACAACAAACGGATCCTGTGAGGATCAGTCAACAACATTTTCTTTCCACAGTCTCGACATTTTTTGAAGCCGGACCGTGGAGTAGTCGGTTCGGATGAGGAAGCCATCGAGTACGAGTCGGTATTCTCGAGGAATAATGAAGTATATTTGACTGAAGAACTGAGCAACGATATTCCGAGGCCCCACGAAGCGCGGAAAAACGGAACTGAGCAACGGACGCTGCACGAGTCTATACGCGTGATGACATCTGCGCCAATACGGAGGCTGTCGAGGGACATCGGCTCGAGGGACGTTGACGCGTAGCGCCCTCTACTGAAAAAGTTTTCCGAGGCCAGCAAGCTGGAGATGATCTATCAAAGATAAGGAATACGTCGGAGGACACAATCCCTTCAAAGTATAATTTAGGGCAGACCTCAATTTTGTATGTGAAAATGTCGGAGTTCTGTACTTTGTACTGCCAACAGTAATGCTACTTGCAGTGTGATCGTATGAGAATAGTAATCGCTCCCGATTGTGGTGCTGACATGTCCTCCGAAGGGTCTCCCGATTTTTGGACATCCTGCTTTTCATTAAGAAGTACAAAAAGTTTGCCCATCTACTACTTTGCCCCATCACTTACAAACCTCTCTCCTTGTTCCTACACTTTGTAAAGAACAAGGCATTTGCAAACCCTTAAAAAAATGTAGTTATTTTGAAGGACTTTCAAGTACCATATTGAAAGTAGTATGCAAAGACTGCACAGAGAGAAGTTAAATGTGCACGTGGACTGGGTTGAAGTATGAAAGTTGAATCCTCTGACGAAAGAAGTACAAGTAAAGTCTGCAGTATCATGACAGCTGCAAACACACAAAGTAATTGATATCGTTTTTTTATTTCACAATGAAGACTACTCTCCTGAGAATCAACAGCATCTACACTGCAGACATATCTGAAGAAACCTGGTCATCTTGCACAAAAAAGTAAGTACAGTACAAGCTTCATATTGTAACTACTCCTTAAAGAGGCTGCGTGGGTTATTTGATTATTTTGGGCACCAAAGGAAACATTCATTTGTAAACAATTCTACCTACAAATATCCATTTATTGAACAAAGAATAACAGGTGGAATGGCTGACAAATCCCTGTGTGTTTGGTATTGAAATAAAATAGGAAATCCTTAGAAGGTTAGATTGTGAAAATAAGTTGCGGTAGCAAGTTGATTGTTAGAGGTCACTGTGCGTTGACACACCATGCCAAAGAGCTTCCCCATCACACTTATGCACACATGCACACAGCACACATACATTGGACAACAGAGCATAGTATACTTTTCTTTCTCCACAGACACCAAATAATGCCTACTAAAAAGCAGCTCCCTAGAAAGGAACGCAGAATTAGAGAAAATAAAAATAAAGGTGACCAATGTAAGCATCCACCTGTTGTAGAGTTAGTGGAGAAGCTTGGTACAAACCACCTAATGTAGTTGGGTAACATAATAAAAGAAGTCTCAACTACCGAAACTGTATCTCCTCCATCAGAAAGTGTCACAAAACACAGAAATGTTGTAAAAAAAAAACGGCTGCCAATACAGCTAACAATGTTCCTAATAATCCTGATAGTGTAAGAAGAACCCATAGTAAAAAAAAGTATTTTAGCAAAAATGTTTCGACACAGAGTCCTTCAGAATCTACTAAGAAGAGGGCCAAAATCATCCTCACCCCTTAAAACGTACTGTAGAAAGTTAATTCTACAAGCACTCGTGGACAGTGCAAACCTTCTCAAAAGGAAGTTGTTCATATTAGTTTTAAAAAGGATGAAAGCACGAACAAAACTAAGTACCAAACTACAAATGAAACTCAGCAATAAACAGAATGTGAACAAACATTTTTTTTTTTGCATGTTTGTGGTGGTGAATGGAGTCAAACAACCACAGAGCCATATTTTAATGAAGAAGCATACAAAGAAAATCAAACAAACACAATTGCCATCCATAGCAGTGGACAAGGGTATGAGAAAATCAATACTACCATCATGGAACAAGAAACTCTGCTTACAAAACTATCTTCTAAAAACTCAGAATTACCTCTCGATTCAGCAGAACCACACCGTCCAGTATACAAATGGCCGTGCACATCAATGTGTGCCAATCCAAACAAAGCTTTCAAATCTTTACATCTGTTCCTCAATCAATATGTAAAAGGTATAGACAAAAGTAAAATGAAAGTGCTGCAAAATATGGATATCTGTGTAGTGCGGAAACACACAGGACTAAAAGGACATTCATTAACCTGCATTTCTGGGCCTATTTGCAAAAGTACCTTCCATGATATCAAAAGAATATCAGTACATCATTCCAAAGTAAGAAATGTAGTGTATAAAATATACTGTGCCAAAAATTCCAGCTTCAGAATTAGGCAATTTAAATACCACTCTTCTGCATGGTACACCCAAATACTTACAAGAAGAAATGGACCGTATTCAGAAAAAGTATTTTGGAAGTGAGAGCCACGTAGAAAATGCAACAGTTTTAGAGCATAGTAGCGACAATTCTGCACATAGCAACCTTCTATTACACACATACAGAAAAGAAATACTAAAATTTAAAAGGTCATCGGCTGAAGTACCAAACCATGTGTGTGTATGTTGCCGCAGAACGTTTTACAAAAGGAACACAAAAAATGTGGACATAGCATACAAAATAGAAAACAATGAAGACTCTAAATGGTTTGAATTAGCTTTGTACCTTTAAGCTGAAAGCAAATATGAAATAACTGAATGCCTAATATGTTGCAGTTACTGTACTGCAAAATTAGACAACAACCACACTCCTTCATGTGCAATTACAAATAATTTGGAATTGTTTCCATTACCAAAAATCCTGCAACAGCTAAATTTGTATGAGAGCATAATAATTCAAACAGTTCACCCATTTCAAGCAATTATACGCCTTCATCCAAAAACATCAAATTTACCTTCCTCTGAATTGGTGAAAGGCATTCGTGGCAAAGTAGTTTACTTGCCATTAGATCTAACGGAAAATGTGCACACTCTAGGAGTGGAACGTTCAATAGAGCATTCTTTAATAGTCTTGGTAAATGTAGTACCAACAAAGGACAAAATAATTTGCCAACAATTAGTAGACTTACACAAAGTTACACAAGCATTGCAATATCTAAAACACAACAATGAGTACTACAAGGAAATACATATTGATGAAAGCTTAAGGCAAACAACTGAAATAATTCAAGAGCCATCAGAAACTGGACAATTCGAACTTCTGGATCCAGCTACAGTATCCACTCTTTTGGACTATTACACAATTCGTCCATTGCATTCCAATGAAAGTATAGAGGATGCACTAGAAACTTACCAAATGCGACAAACCAAAGGGTCACCAATGAGTATTTGGGAAAAAAAGTATAGAAGCACGTGCTTTTCCACTGCTATTTCCTACTAGCAAAGGTGGGAGATACGATGAAAGACAGTATTAAATACCGCAAATTAACAGTATTCACATAGGTGCAAGGAAAGGCATTGAATGGAAAGCATTTTTTCCGTTCTTTATTGGGTATTTATGATGGGCCTATACACAAGTGTTTGTTAACCCAAGACTTACATTATGGGCATACCAAGAGAGGCCTACTTGGCCTTATTGAGACCAATACACCTAAATCAACCTGTGAAGTGTTAAGACAATACATGACAGTACATTCTGTGTAGCACACTTAAATATTTATTGATTGATTGAGATATTTGTAACGTGCGCAGAATGCACCAAATCGTATCCAAGCGCAGATGGAAAATAATAGGGCAATTATACTGTCACCAATCGTGTGCCAACAGCAATCCTTAATAGGTGCTTGAAGTTATTTAAACAGATAAGTATTTACATTTTTTTCCAAATATTACCAAAGATTCTGATTTCCTTAGCTCTAGAAAGAGACTATTCCACAGTTTAGGTCCAAATATTGAGAATCTGCAAACTCCTCTGGAAACACATCGCTTTGGGGGGGACGGTCAACAGATACATGTCCTCTGATCTTAAGGACTGTGTCGGTTGATATTGCTTCAGTTTATCCGTCCGGTACCTAGGGGGTAGGTTGTTCATGCATTTAAATACTATGCAGTCCATTTTAAACTTGATTTGGTCCTTTACTAGCAGCAAGTAAAAAATAATGTTGCATTTGTATTCTTTTTTGTAGCATTCATTTTATTACATTGTCACTTTGCAGAGTTTTCATTTGCTGTTTTATTGCATGTTAGGCAGAAACTTGTGCAGTTCCCTCTGGGACCACTGCAAAAGATTTAGGACTAAAGGTGTTTGGCAGTAAACCCACTTGGTAGCAGTCTGTACCACACAGATTCACTTGGTAGCTGTGGCTGAGCAGTCAGACTTCACTCAAGAAGAGTTAGGCAGTATACAGAGTATTCACAATAGGTCAAGAGCACACAATAGAACAAGTAAACACGGCCCAGAGCTTGGTGTAAAAGAGATATAATTATTTATTTAAAACCACATCTAGAAAAACACACAGGCACTAATAGTAAGCAATTCAAAAACACGGTCACTAAAAGATATACACTCCCTAAGAATATTAGACAAGTCGTAAGTAAAGCCCCCCTTATTTTCAGACAGCAGTGAGCGCTTAACGTAGATGGCACTCTAATAGTTCGTTTTAAAAAGGGAGAGAAAAGCAGAGAACAAGTTGAAACAGATCCCAACGCTTTTACAAGAACATAACAAGAGAGGAGGCAAAGTAAAATCGTGAATTCAGAGTCAGTAGGCTGGATCCGCTTTAAGAGGATCGAAACGAAATGTGTCCAAGGTCACAGGTTGCAGTGCACAAAAGTCTTGAAAAGGTTAAAAAAAAAGTTGGACCAAAGAAAGGGACCAGTTAGAGGGTCAAGGCGGCCAGCCCAGTCCAGAAGGTTAAGGAGTTATTACCTTGTAGCAATCATTAGAAAGGGAGGCCTGGCGGACACAGTACCTTAAAGTGGTGAGAACGCTCCAGCGGGGGCAGTTGTTCCTGGCAGCGGGTGCAAGTCGGTGCTTCGTCCGGGGGAAGAGAGGATCTCGTCGTGGAGGAAGACAGGGGCCCGTTGCACTGCCAGGGAAGAAACCAGCCGCGGAGTTTCTCAGGTACAAGGAGCGGGCCGTTGATTTGCGGTTCAGTGCTGAGTGGCTATCCGGCCGCCGGGGTCCTTGGCACGGGCAGTTCGACCACAAACCGGGCTGGGGTGCGAAGAAAGAAAGGAAAACTGGTTGTGCCCACCAGTCAGGGGAAGAAGCCTCTCCAGCCGGGAGATCTTCTCTGTCGTCGGGAAGTGGTGAGTCGGTTCTGCAGGGCTCCACCGGTGGTGTCGTCGTGGTAGGTCGGCTCAGCTTCTCCCTCGTCGGATTCTCAGGTCCTGTGGCGACTTCTGAAGTTCCAGTCCCCAAAGCCCTGCTTTTATGCAGAAAACCCCCATTCACTCAGCCTAGCTGTCACTCAAACATGCTAAGTGGTGAGCCGGCCGGCTCACCACTTGGGCCAATCACACAAGAGTGAGACCTGAGTTACCAAGGTAACTCGGTCCAGGGTGCCTAAACCCCCTACCACACCCCCTGTGGTACCCAGACAGAGTGGCACCACTTTTGGAGGCTTCTGTGGAGAAGCCCGCCAAAAAGTGGAACAAAGGGCTCGACTTGGGTTGGAGTCACAGAAGAGAACACAAACACCATTTTAGAATCGAGTCTTGGCAAAAAATACCAACCGGAGAATTAATATTAATTAAATAAACCGGCGGTATGTTCGAGGCTACGAGAATTAAATAATTAGCGTTGGTAGCCTCGAACAATGGGAAAATCCCATAGGAAAATATTCGCGGTCGAATATAAAAAGTAGTTTCCACTGCCACCAGCCAAAACTCGATCAGGGGGGACAGAGACGTGCCCCCTCGACTAACAGACCCCGGGGCAATCGAATTACCCCAACCAGTACGTCCACAATATGATGGTTTGTACTGGTTTCTGTTAATAATTTGGGACTAGTAAAGCCAATGGTGACTTTACATGCCCTGGGAGACAGTAGTCAGTCCCAGGGTATGGAGTCTATGGTGGGGTGTCACTATGACACCCCTGTGTTACTGCACGGAGGGTGCTGTGTAACACACATAGGAAAAACACATGAGACCCTATGGAGTAAAGGACCCCATAGCCCATAAAACACATCACCAGTCAAAGGAATACCATTAATCATGTCCAAGAGTGGGAGGAAAAGAGTCTCACTCTTGGCAGGAGGAAAACAAACAAACTCCAGAAATCCAGCAAAGCTGCTGGGGGACTCACTAGGTTAGGAAATTCAGCCTAAAGAGAGAATTCTCCCTAACATTGCACTATTTGCTTTTAATACGATTGACATTTTTAATAGTTAATCCTTATTAATCTTCATTCTTTAGTACCAGTATCACGTATCCTCTGGTGTTTTCATAGCTTGATAGCTTGGGTTTTCCTTTGAACTATATTTGCTATTCTTTTAAATTAATGTGTTGCATTGCACTTTATCTTTGGAACTACAGTTCTCATAAAACTTGTAGTTCTCGTGCCTTTTTATTTGCAAATTAGGCACGAGAACACCAAGCTTGTCTGTCTCGGTCTGGGAAGGGAGGGCGCTTTAACCTTGCTTTCTTTCACTTTAATTCGTCCATTATAGGCATCTGTGAGGTCTTGGCAGCAATTACAGCAGCCAGAGGCATTTTTGACAATAGTACGCCCAAGCCGAGTTTACTTAGCAAGGTAAGCCTTCACACTTCCATTTCCCCCGAGTATGTTAGTGGAAGCAACCTACATAGGCACCTTTCACGATCCTAGTCATGAGGTTACCTCTGTGTGTCCCCCAGATGTGACTGATTTTCAGTCCTTTATAACTCCTCCTGTTATCACAGAGGCTTTAGTCTGGCTACTCAGAGAGGCTACCCTGGATAGCAGAATGAGTACTGGGATACATGTCAGCTCAGAGGTTTGTCAGGGGTCACTTAATATCTGTTTGGCGGAGCATTCGGAATCAGGGGAAATAAGGTGCTGTGTGTATATCCCAGGGGGCCGAGTCCAATCCGGCCGCCCCTTAGAGCCACATCTCCAGCACTGCAAAACTCCCTGTTTTGGCTCTAAGGCTCCTGCTCTTGAATATTAGTTCATTAATTAAGCATGCCCTTGAAGTGGCTACATATATCAAAGAGTTTAATGTTGACATCTGTGCGATTACCAAAACCTGGGGTTACGATGCAGCAGATCTCTCTCTGGGCCTTGGCAAGCAGAAGGCTACAGCATGGTTCGTCAAGACAGGATGGAGGGAAGAGGTGGGGTCGGTGTAATTTTCCATGGGCTGACCACTTTTTTGTTTGCTTTATGATCACTAGTGAAAGTCCCATAAAATTGAAAGGATCTCGCAATCAAGCAGATCTAGTGAGACATTTTAGGAAATGTACTGCACAGCTGATTAGACCTTTGCTTGCTACAGTGATTCCAAATATTATACGATCTGATTCTGCTGAGGATATGTCTAACCTCCTTTCACACTCTTTTGGGGACATTACTAAGGCCTTGGCACCCTTAAAAATGAAACACCTCAAGGATACACAAAATAATACTCATGGTTTACTCCCGATTGAAAAAAAAACTCAAGGCTTCTAAACTACTTCTATGCCTGGAAGTCTGGTCAGGATTCACAGATGTTGGAAGCATATAACGTGGTGTCAAAAGAATATAAATTAGCAGTTATTAATGCTAAGAAAGATAGGTTTAATAGTAGGATTTTTAACTCTCAATATGAAGTTAAGGAACGTTTTAAGATTCTCAGAGAACAGGAAACTCCTCATGTTGAGGATATGGGCATCATGCAGAAGGATGATGCATGGTGCAGGTCTATTCAGGAAGCTATGTTGGGCAAACTAGAAAAAATTAAGGATGACATTGCACCAAAAAACTCATCACAAAAAATGCCTATGGAAGCCCATGAAGTAGAGGCATCCGTAGGTAATTCTTCAATACATCAATTTAGGTTTTCGCCATCTCAGCACCAGAACTGGCTAGCATTATTGATCATCTCAGACTAACTAAATGTAAAGGTGATCCATGCTCAGCCATGATTATTAAATCCTGTTCACCCTGTCTTATTGATCCCGTTTGTAAATTTGTGAATGCCTCTTTTTCAGAAAACCATGTTCCGTTGGGGATAAAAAAAAGTCTTGGATAACCCCGATTTTGGAGAAAAAAAATGGTTTATGTCCTAATATGCCTTAAATTACCAACCGATTACCAACACTCCTTTTCTTTTAAAGATCCTGGACCGCGTGGCCTATGTCCAAATCTCAGCCCACTTAAACAAATACCCAGTTGTTAATAAATATCAGTCCGGTTTAAGACAAGGTTATGGGACCAAGACAGCATTGTTGGAGTTGAAGTCCAGGCTTCTTGACCATATGAATAATGGAATGGCCTCTCTTCTTATGTCGTTAGACTTATCTGCAGCCTTCTACCTGGTTGACCACTCCATCTTGGTCACTAGGTTGAGGGATGTTGCACATTTTTCTGATGATGCGACTCTATGGATATCATAGTTTCTGAGTAATAGACAGTGTAGAGTGTATTGTGGAGAGGCGGAAGCACCGCCTGTCATTCTTGAATACGACGTCCCTCAAGGTGCATGTATCTCCCCCTCCCTTTATAATATTTTCACAGTCCCGTTCTTTGATATTTTGGAACAGAATGGTGCAGCCTTTACAAACTATGCAGATGACACCCGATGTGTCATCCCCTCAACTTGATCACATGAAGATGACAAAATCCTTGTCAATCGAGTGTATAATCTTATTCAAAATTGGATGGCCTGGCCTTGAATAAAGAAAAGACTGAACTCAATGGTGGTTGGCACTCAAAACATGATAAAAAAAACTAGGATCTATTTATGATTGTTTCTCTATTGCTTAAAGTAAAATGGCCACAAAAAAGAAAGTCAAGACTTTAGGCACTATACTTGATCAGCATCTAAATATGAAGGTGCATGTTAGCAGCCTGGTTTCATCCTCTGCATATTACATAAATCTGCCAGTCCATCTTCGTCCATTTATTTCTCAGACTAATGCGGAACCTACCGCCAAGGCCATAGTAGGATCAAACATGGATTACTGCTGTAGTCTTTTGACTGGCATTGCAAAGTCGGAATGCAATCGCCTACAGGTGATCCAAAATAGTTCAGTTAGAGTAGTCACAGGCCTTGGCTGGAGAGATCATGTCTCGAAGGCCAGACAGAGCTTGCATTGGCTCCCAGAGGAATCTAGATTATTGTATCACTTATTACACATAAATGTAATATGTGAGTGATGCTTTCTTAACTGCAGGAACTTCTTATTGAGAAATCTAGCACAAGACTCCTGAGATCGAATAACTCTAATCAGCTGAAGCCCCCCAGATGTAACACCAATAAAGTCAGGAAAGGGGCTTTTGCGAATGCAGCACCAAGGGCTTGGAATGCTCTTCCGTTGGACCTGAGGGACCTAAAGTCAACTGATGTTTTAGGAAAAAATTAAAAACATTGCTATTCTCCTAAAAAAAATCATTACTCTGATACACTGATTGAAGGCTTCTGTTTTTGGTTTGTTATGTTCGTTTGTGCTTGTCTTCATTTATCTGTGCGCCCTTAAGCCTACGGGTCACTGGTTGCGCATTATAAATGAAAAAGTAAAATAACGGCTAGATATTTCAAGTACAAACCGAAAGAAATGTTTTAGGGGAGTAGGATTCAATTGCAAACCATTGTATCATTTTTTTTTAAGAAGGTGAATCAAACCTAAGATGTGTTTGAGATGGTTATGAGAACTGAAGAGTTAAAAAAACAAAAAAACATAATAATATAACAACTGGGTATTATTGCAACTCATTCAAAACAGACATCAGTGGCTGAGACCAAAAGGGATATATTTGTTGTTAATAATATGCACAGGTAAATATTCTGAGACAAGCCTTTTCCTCCAAGTATAAAAGGGAAAGCATCAAAGAGTAGCATGGTAGGAGGGCATGAGGTTTAATTCACAAAAAGTGGAATTCACGTCATTTGGGGCCAGGAAATGTTTTAGCTGTTTTTTTCGGACACAAGAGATGTTATCAATCTGGTTAACACTGCACTTTGACTCTAACGCAGATATTTTGGCTATAATGGATATTGCATTATTGTATACAATGTTAGCATTAAATGCCTCAAAACTGCACTGCAAAAAAAATCGGTTATCAAAATGTTTTTTTATTTGCAAATGGGAGCCACAGCAAATTTGGCGAATATTTACGTGGCTAAATTGAAGAAGTTGTTTATTTACAATGAGAAATCCATTGAAACACCATACCATATTAAACAGTGGAAAAGAAACAGAGGATGTATTCATAATATGGTCAGGCAACTCTGAAGAACTTCTTTCCTTTAACAATTGATTAAAAGGATCACTCCTAATTTGAAATTTACTATGCAATACAGCAAAAACTCGACACCATTTCTTGTTGCAACAAAATCTACATTGGGAAAATCAACAGGGCATTCAATGTTCGCTTCAGTGAACACAGACCAAAAGTAAGGCTGAAGAATCTCCAAGCTCAAATTGTATACCATTATATGAAAAAAGGGTATACTGAAGACATGATTACCTGAACGATAATAGATGTTAAGAGTTTGAACCACCCTCATGCAGTTGATAATACCCAGAGCAGGATAGGGCAGAAAGGGATCCTTTTTGTCAAAGCTCATGAGACAGGAGTTATTGATCAGCTAACATGGTCTTCACTAATATAGATATTTCTAGGATTTCACACTTCCGGCTCATTACGTATCACATAAAGTCAATATAGACAATCACACTATACATAAAGGATGTTTGTAGGTGGTGGATTGTTTTATCTCTTTTTTGTTCTGATCATCTTTTGAATATTATTGCTACCAGTTAAAGATGGCTGCACCACAGGATCAATGTGTGCGCTGCACTTTAACACATTTCTGCATAAATAATTGCACCACTATATTGCAACTTGAGAGACAGATTGAAAATGTATATACATAAACTATGACCATGTGTGACAGGCCACATCATGTGACTTTGTGTCCGAACACCTTGTTTTGGCCTTAGTGGAATTCATTACAAAATATAAGTAGGTGTCAATGTGCATTAGCACGCAATATACAGAACATGAAGTGAAGAATATAAAAGCAAAAAATATACTTTTTTATTGATTTATAACGTGACCAATCCAAGATGGCCGACACTTTTTAGACCATAAGACAAGGGTAAAAACTTGTAGAAAGAGCTTCATGTGATTTAGAACATGACCAATCCATGACGGCCAACACTTTGTGGACTAAATGACCAGGGTAAAAACGTATGGTTAATGGCTTCATGTGATTTAAAAAATGACCAATCCAAGATGGCCGACACTTTTTAGACCATGTGGCAAGGGCAAAAACGTGTGATAATGGCTTAATTTGAACCAATCTGAAACAGCCGACACCTTTGTAGACCATGTGACAAGGATAAAAGACTTGCACTAAAGGCTTTGTGCCATTTAGCAAGCCAAGAGATAGACAATTGAGAAGACGTTTCCATGAGTAAGTCTAGAATTGTCTTTAATATCATTAGTCATATGTAAGAGCACGTTTGACTACTTTCTAACGTGTAGCGCATATTACCTTTTAGGTAGATGCTGTAAACATGGTCAGCACAATAATGCACACCCTGAATACATTATATGGTAGATTTACATTTTTTCCTTTAATTGCTTCCATTTATTTTAAAATAAATTCCAAGTGACCATGAATCTTCCAAATTGGTTTTAGGTTTTGAACAAGTAAATAAAGGCATCAAAAATACTTTTTGAACTAAGAAAACTGATACAAATATTTGTTACTTCTCTTTTCTCCAAATAGTGATACTTGCCTCACTTCACAGAAGTTAACTGCGCAAGACGCAACTTTCTAAAGCACTCGGAAGGAATGCGCGCGTTCACATTACATTGTTAGGGTTTCCCATTCCTTTTACTAAATTTTCCGCGTTATGAGTAGAGGGAAGCCGAAACTTGCCGTTGTTTTATTCACAATTCTGGTTTGCAGCACGAGGCGCGACTGCTAAGCGCCATCTAGTGGCGAGCGCATATATTATTGTATGTAATTTTAATTCCTGAGAAATTGTAAAGTTACCAGCTTTGATATTTATAAGAGTCGGTAACCTCACAGCGCCACCTTCCACTCTAGTGCCCAGTGCAGAATAGAAGTGTAATTCTTTATAAACTCTTGCCAGAAGATCTACTTCACTTGTCTTGCTCCATGAAAAATCTTTCCCCACTTTTTCCTAGACTCATAATGTACACAGATTCCAATTTACTAAATTCAAGTCAGCGTAGCGTACAATACTGTCTCAGGGGTATTATTAAGTTCAGAGTCAAAGTGAACGACATTCAAATCGCTGCGCTCCCACCAGTGAATTAAAATGTTGCTGCAGTTCCCAAATCTTCAAACTCAGATCCAAAACTGTTCTCGGCTTTAGGCCTCTATGGAGCTGGAACAAAACCTGACAATTCTGATGAAATGCAGTTGGGAAAAGGTGTTCACATCCAACCCGTCCTCAGAATGTTCCTGAGAGAAAGCACCATCTTGCCCTGGGCTACAGCCAAATCCTCCATCTTGAGAGCTGCCAGCTACAGATCTCTGATAAAGGTGGTTAAGGAAAGTTGTGTGTATTTTTTATTCTTCCCAACCCCATGCAAATATCTGTACACAATTAAGTCTGCACAAACTGCCACCCACACAAGACTTTGAACCCAGTCTTCCTCAAGCCCTGACAGTACCCGCTACGCAAGGACCTGTACCTGGACTTGGCCTCAAAGGAAACCTCTTATGAAATCTAGTCACAAGAAGCAGGGAATGAACTTCCTGAGCGGATTCCCAGGATCTCTCTTCGGGAGCAAATCCCTTCCATTCAATCAAATACTGCAACTTCCTCCTACTGTGACGAGAATCAAGAATGTTTTGAACCTCATATTCCTCCCCCTACTAATCAATTATCACGGGGGCTGGTTGCTTAGTCAGACGAGTATCTTTCACAACTGGTTTAATGAGACTTACATGAAAATTGTTATGTATCTTTAGACGGCCAGGTAGATTTCATTTTAATGAAACTGGGCTTAGCACCTTATCAATCTCAAGTGAACCTATGAACCTAGGACTGAACTTGTTCCTAGTCTTGAGTTTCAAATTCCTAGTTGATAACCAGACCTTCTCCCCAATTTTATGCTCAGGACTGTTCCGTCGATGCTGATCTGCAAAAGTTTTCATGCTTTCTTTGCTGCTTCGTAAAGCTGATTTGGCCCTTTCCAAATTTTTCCTCATGAGATGCAATCGTTCTTCAACTTCTGGACAAGAGACCTAAGAGATGGGGTCCCTACGTAAAAATCGAGGATGGTAACCTTGATTGCGGAATAAAGGTGACATTTTAATTGAATCCTTAGATACATTATTGTAGCAAAACTCTGCCAACCACAAAATATCCACCCAACTGTTATTCGATGAAAGGAAACACTGCAAAAATGTTTCTAGTTCTTGATTCACTCTTTCGGTGAGACCATTAGTCTGGGGATGATAAGCAGAGGATATGCTGACTTCCATTTTGAGCTCTTTGCAAAAAGCAGTCAAAAACTTTGATACAAATTGTGACCGACGATCAGAAATTATACGAGTTGGCAATCCGTGTAACTTCACAATTTCCTGCAAAAATGATCTTGCTAAACTTGAAGCCGAAGCCTTTCCCTTCATTGGTATAAAATGCCCAGCCTTAGACAGATGATCCATGACCACTAAAATTGAGGTACACACTTGATCAGGTTGTAAATCAACAATGAAATCCAGTGACACTGTATGCCAGGGTCGAAGTGGTACCGGTAAAGTTAGTTAAAAAAACAGTCGGTTTTCCATGTCGACCTTTTGCTCGAGCACAAACTTTGCAGGGCTTAACAAAATTGAGCATGTCCGTTCTCATTCTAGGCCCCCAAAAATGTCTCTGAGCCAACTCCAGTCTTTCCATAACCTGGATGTCCAGCCAAACAGGTTTCATGGCATTCCTTCAGAGCTTCTTCTCTTAACTCCTCACATGGCAGATAAAGGCTGTTAGGGAGAATTCTCCAGAATGGCTAATTTCTCGTACCTACGGAGTCCCTCAGCAGCTTTCCTGGATTTCTAGGATTTATTTTTTTCACCTGGTAAGACTGTGAGCCTTTTCCCCACTCTTACATGTGTTTTCCTGTGTGTGTTTTCACCTTTTGTGTGATCTTGGGCTCTGGAGCCTCACCTACTCCATGAGCACCACTTGTGTGTGTGTGTGTGTGTGTGTGTTACACAGCACCTTCAGTGAAAATACACAGGGTTGTCTTTCAGACTTCCCACTGACTCCACTTTTCTGGGGCCGACTGCTGTCCCCCAGAAACATGTAAAGTTACCATTAACTTTATATAGTCACTTTAAACCACAGACCCAGTCCACCCCATCTTACATGAAGTATTGGAAAGGGTTAACTCTTATCCCTTTTTGTCTGTGCCTCTTGGAGCCTTGTTTCGCTCCCTTAACATTAAGTCTTGGCTGGTGGCAGTGGTATCTACCCTAACTTTTCTACCGCGATTATCTTATATAAACGTGGTAACATTTTAGGCTATTATATTAGCCTCGAACATAAACCCGCTTGACCAAATATATTTTATTTTGGCTCCGGCAGGGTTTATTCACCATTTCTTTTTGTTAAAGTCTTTCTCGTGTTTTTCTCTGCATGCCAAACCGGGATGATTCCTTTGTTCGCTGTGTTTTCGCGGGCTTCTGCACAGAAGCCCTCTTTAAGGCGCCTGATAGTCTAGGTAGGCAGGCTGTGAGGGAGGGATCTTCTAACCCCTGCTATGGGTTCCCTTGGTAACCCAAGTCGCACTCTTGTCTGATTGGCTAAGGGGACTGGCCTTCCCAGGCCAGCCACCCTGCTGTGTGATTGACAGCCAGGCTGTATGAATGGGGGAAAACTGCATAAAAAGCAGGTCTCTGGGACTAGAAAGACAGAATCGCCACTGGAACAAAAGAACCAATGAAGAACTCGAAGAAGAGGACCCCTACCACGACTGAACCGCCCGGTGAAGCCCTGCTGCAGGTCCGAATCGCCAAATCCGACGACAGAGAAGATCCTCCAGGAAACTTCTTCCCTTAAGCTGGTGGGACCAACCAGTTTGCCCAAACTACAAGCCAGGACCCCTCCTCTGGTTGAATTCGCCGTCAGAGCTACAGTGGGCCGGATAGCCAGGAAGGTCGGACCCTGATTGGGTTTTAGTGAGCGCACCTTTTATTTGTGGTTTTGCTCTGCTGCTGGTTTCTTGCCTGGATGGCGCGGGACCCTCCAGTCTTCCTACTTCGTGTCAGTCTGACAGTCGCTTCAGGAACCGTGAGCCTCCAGGAACCACCAGGAACGTTTGCCTCAGCTACAGCTCCTTCTCTGTTTTAAGGTACTGTGCAAATCCAGTTATCGGTTTCGTTCAGCCGCGGTGAAAGTGTTTGAAATCTTTCTCCAATCCGAGGGCTTGTGCTTCTCTTCTCTTTGAACTAACTTTTCTACCAACCAACCTCGTAGGAAATCTGTGCCACAAACTTTACCGCAAACTACCCTGAACTGTGTGATCTTGAGCAAAAGACTTTTGACCCATTGACTTTGGCTCTAAGCTTTTTCTAGCTGATCTCCTCACTGTAGTCTCTCTTGTTCAATTGCCACGAGGACTTACCTGTTGGCTTTGCCCAATTTCTAATAACTTTGTCTTTCCCTCCCTTTTAAATTGCTGGAGTGCCATTTTGCTCCCACTTTATTTTGTGAGCTTAACTTGTCTGGAATTTAAGGGAAGTGGTGTGGTGTATTTATGATTGTGATTTTTAACTTGCTTAGAATAGTGAAATGTTATACAACTGTTGAGTAAATAAATATATATTCTTTTACTTAGAAACCTTGAGTCAGTGTTTGCCTGAATCATATTAACTGCTGTCCTTTATGTAACTATTTGTGCTGCTCACTTACTCTTGAGATAAGCCTGGCTGCTCCGCTACTGCTACCACTATAACTGTGTAGTACAGGCTTGTACCAAAGGTGAAATTGTACTGTCACTTGTCTTAATTGTGTGTAGTGTTCCCAAAGGGTACTGCATATAATTCTGCCTAACAAAGGCGATGATCCATCTTAGGTAAACCTTCAAAGATACTTCGGGCCGGATCTTCCCTAACCCAATCTAGTATCTTTTTCTGATTAATTTGTAGTTTTACCGTAGCTCCAAAATCTAATCCTTCCCTAGTGATAGCACAAGAGAAATGTTCCTCAGAAACCAATGGTGCAGACTTATCTTCTGAATTCTTCAAACTTCCAGGGAATTGACATGATAAAGCATTAGCCTTTCCATTTTGTCTTCCAGGTTTAAATGTAATAACAATATCAAATTCCGAAAAAAATAGACACCACTGCAGTTGTTTCGGAGTAAGCGTCTTTGCAGACTTCAAAATCTGTTAGAACGGTTACAGTAGGTCGTGCTCCTAAAAGATAGTGTCTCCATTCCTGAAAGGCAGCCTTTATGGTCAACAACTCCCGGTTTGTAATAGTGAAATTAGTCTCTGCTGGAGCCAACTTCTTGGAGAAGTACGCTACTGGATGAAGTGGACCTGTCTCCTTATTTCGCTGATACAATACAGCTCTGACTGCCAAATTCGATGCATCAGCCTCAAGGAAAAAAGGTTGCCTTGGGTCAGGATGAATCAGGATGGGTCCTGAAACAATCAATTCTTGAAATGCATGGCAGCCTCTTCAGACCATTGTAGGGGAGCAATGGCCGCAAGGCCCTCCTCACCTACAGCTTCCTCCCCAGGCGGGGACCATGACTCGGTGGGCGCCCCCTCATGCCACCCGGGCCCAGGTGGAGGGGGGTTCACCCGCCGACGACATTGCCCACACGCACCCTGTCTTTGCATTTACCAAAAAATTAAGTTAGGCCTAGACGCCATCTTGCCTAGCAAACATGGTGTGAGTTCAGCACACTGTAACGAGGCCCCCACCTTTGGAGGGCCTTTCATGCATCTCTGTCGCCTCAGCAGCCCTGACAGATCCGCTGCGAGTGCGTTCCCATGAGAAAGTCGGAGATGAGCTAAACCCGAGATGCCAACACGGCAACATTATATTAGTAACAATGTGATATTGCACCCCGTATGACCCGGACCGCAAGGCCGGGGTAGCGAGGAAAAAAGCTGAAGCATCACTATCTGAAGAAGGTAGAAAACAATTCAAGTATTGGTATCAATGAACTACCTCTGTTTAAAATGTGAATAAGCCATAAAAATGTAACGTTATATGATATCCCTCCAGGTCTGGACTAATGCTGCTATAACCACGGAGAAAGATGTTGACCAAACGTGTAACCTCTATCTGTAAAAGTGTTTTTCAATAGTATGTAGAAACTTGAACTCATATATGTTTTTTAATTCACCCAAAGCGGCGAGCATCAATCTCTGTAGGCCATAACCTAGATATCCCTCGTATAACGTCTAATGTACATACAATACGCACACAATGTAGTGAATATAATGTTAGGTAATGAAAAGGTACTGGAACCGACTGTATTAAAGAAATGTGTAACGAAATTGAAGTATATATATATGTGTCTAAATAACGTCAAAATAAGGCAGAACAGTATAGAACTTCTGCATTTACTGATCAGCAACGCACGAGGAAAATACCTTTGTGGATATATGCAAGGCCATTCCCTCTCCCACCCCACCAAGCCTGCCAGATAAAAAAGCTAAGACTTGTGCCGCGCTCCCTCACCTCCCCCAACCAAGCTGGCGTTACTTCAGAGAGTCAGAGGCCCCGGCGCCGCAACCAAGGCCACAGCCCGCCACCTGTGTTATTTACAGCACGGTAATAAACCCACGGATGAACCCACTGATCTACCAGCACCCTCTCATAAATCCCACGAACCCCCCAAGAATCCTGACCCCGTGTAAGGACGACCCCCATCATTGGGACAAGACACAGAGACCCATCTATATAATAACTTCTAACGCAGCAGACAGACATGTATCATTCGGCCCAGGCCCCAGAGCCCCGTCCCGCGACCTAAAATACCGGTCAATAGGACACAGGTAAATCTCACCCCAACCGACAACCACCAGACCTCTCACGAGGTGCATTCCTCATGTGTTGTGTTTATTTTATAAGATAAGCTGCTGAAGCGATTTATTAATGAACTTAAATGTCATTTTCTGAATAACTGCAGTGTGCATGGCCTAGGGCAAATGAGACAGGAAAGGTATTCGTCATTGTCACAGGCTGCCCCAGCACATCAACACCGCACGGATGACCTCAAGCCGGCCTGCCAGGCCCAACCCAACCCACGAGGCTGACCAGTGACGTCGTCCCGCCAGGACCAACCCCGCTGCAGCAACACCTATAGTTAGTCGACGCCACCCAATCCCAATTGACTTGTGCCCCCTATAGTGTTTAGGAGGTGATGACGTTTTTTGTATTAGAAATACGCCTGTCTTTGCTATTGTCAGGCAGAGCGCTCTCGTAGGTTGCAGAGTTCTTTGCATGCCTTATCCTTGGATAAACTCCCACTTACGCTCACCCGCACTCTGTCTTGGCCTTATTCCCACTACGGGAGAGTCCCTTATTGTCTCTCATTGCGGGGAGGATCGTGCTGAATTGGGGGCGCTTCCCTTCAGTGGTGACCCCGACGTGATATCTCCAAACTATTTTTCCTAACTCCTTCTTAACGACCCCCTTGTGGCACGAGAATCTCCGGTCGAGAAGGGATACGCACGGTTAGCCGTCTCCGGGAGGCCGCCCGCCAACGGCGACCGGCACAATAAGAAGTGCGCACTCAATGAGAAAGGGTACGGGATCCCGATTGGAAAAAAATCCCCTTTGAGTGCCGCTCGCCAGAGCCAGGGGCTGACCGTTGAGTTACCGGTGACGCCGCCTGGACGGACCCAGTTTCGGAGAGTATCGGTTCAAGACGGGCACGTGAGTACCGAGTGCGAGTGATCGTCAAGGGGAAAAGAAGGGGAATTGGGAATAAAAGAACGGGGAAAGGTAGAGGGGGAGAATTGCGGAGGTCTACTAAAGACGGGTCTTGAAACTTTCTTTATTCTTTCTTTGCATATGGCCATTAGGAGTAAGAAATAAGTGACGTGGTAGAAGTGACGGAAACCTAGCTCCGAAAGGGGGTGGAAGGCGGCGCCGCATAGTGCTATCTAGACTAGTACTGGGAATATATGAAGAAGTGAGAAATAAGTTATTGGTGTCTAGCAAAAGGAGACACCGGGAATATTTTTTAGTGATTGTGCTCTCTCTCTATTTCTTTTTTCCATTTCCACGGGGTAGGGGGTGAAAATGAAAAGGGTATAAAGTAGTTAGAACATCTTAAAAAAGTGGGGACTCAGTAGTGGCACGTACAGACGTGAACACAGTAACCTTAGCAGAAAAACAGGGACAGCTGGCTAGGGAGGAAAGGGAGGAAAAAGACAAAAGTGTGAGTGGAAAGTATTGTGAAGGGTGCGCGCACCGTACGAGTGTTGGAGACGAACGGGTGGCCGCGAGGTGGTGCCAGAGAGTGTGGCCATAACCATTACTTGATCAATTGCAAGTGAGATCACATAAGAGTGCCTGGGAATGGGAAGGAGATGAGATATGGTGAGTGAGAAGAGATTTGTGCAGTGAATAACAGTGGGTGATAATTTTGAGAGGTCCGCTCTTGTCTGTGCCATAAAGGTATACATACGCATATTTACACCTAATAAAAAGTAACGAAGGCGAACGCGGTAGCGCTAGCGATTTAAAGGATGGGGGCTGAAACTCCCTTGTCACACATTTGTAAGAGCTTGCCGGGATATGCTGAACGCATAAATAAATATCATGATCAATGGTTAACAGAATTGAAAGGGGAGGGGTTGCCCCAGATTTGGCCAGAAGGAGGGTCTTTTGACAAAAGCGTTCTTGATATGGTATGTACATGTATTCGCCTCAAGTATAAGGGAAAACAATGGCAGAATAGGAAGGAGATATTAGATCTTTGGAGATTGTTTGAGGAAGTACCCCCACCCAAAGCTCCAGCTCCAAATATTGATTTACCTTCCACCACAGACAATCCACTAATGATCCCGCGAGAGGAAAAGGAACAGTTAAGTACAGAACAACCTGCGGAAGTGGTTATGTTGTACCCAATATTACCTAAACCAGCCCCTGCAGCAGGATATAGCGACCCGATTTATGTGCCTCCCCCTTCGACCAGCACGCCACAAAGACCAACTGCACCCCCACCATACGAAAACACCAGAGAGCGCGCTCAGGGAGGCACACAGAGGGTGGATATAGAGAAGTTAACGAGTGACTTAGAGTCGAGGCTTACAGTGGCAAGAGATGAACTCTCAAGAATAAAAGACATATGTGAACGCACAGCATGCGCCCCCACACAATCTGGACGCACGTCTAGAGCGTCGAGTGAAAATAGACAAATTGAGGAGGGATGGAAAAAGGGGGAAATACTGTTCAGAATTGAGGAAGAACCGACCAGAATAATAGAAGTGGGGACAGCAGAAGGAAGTATTGGTGACGTCTCACGAGAGAGAGGGATCAGAGAGGATTTGTTATGTGATGTCAGAGGAGGGGGGGATGAGAGTGATAGATTGAGCATGGCAGTAGGAGGAGAAGGCGAGGAGCTAGATGGTGCATGTTCACTGGGGACTATAGAAGATGAATGGATGGGACGACTAAGAAATAGGGTGGGGAAGATGGCGTCATTAGAGTCAGCAGTGACTAAGGAAAAGGAAGCTGCAACGGCAAAAGGGAAATTACAACTCCCATTACTCCACCGGGGGGGTGGGAGGCCAAACTATATACCGTGGGCTCAGATGGACAAGGCTAATTTAATGAAATTACTACCACAGCTGTCAGGAGGGGCAAGCAAGTGGATATATGCATTTGAGAAACATACCGCTGGTATACCGCTGGCAGTAGGCGATGTGAAAAGCCTACTAGTGTCCGCAGTAGGGGATCAGGCGGACAGAGTGTGGGCTAAAGCGGGTTTTCCAGCTGTAACTTTAGAGTGTGATCGCCATGATGGGGCTTCTTTTAACACCGTGCGAGCAAGGGTGTGGGACGCACTGCGGGAAACCTTCCCAGATACCCCTGATTTGCAGTCAGTAATGCAATGTACCATGAATGACGGGGAGGACGCTATGGATTACATTCTCCGGGTGCAGGAGATGTGGAGAGCGGAAACGGGTACGCCCTGGCACCAATCCACGTCTCTATTTTACTTCATCATTAAGAGAGGGCTCCCAAAGGAAGTGCAAAAGGCACTAGATAAAATAGCAGGTGTTGAGGCAAAAGGCTGGCCGGAGATCCAAAGCATAATAGTACACCATTGTAAACGGATCAAAGAAAGAGAGAGGGAAGTAGCACAGAAAAGGTTGGCGGATGAGGCGAAGTTGGTGCAATCAAAATTGGTGAAGGTCGCAGCAGCGGTAGCGGGACTCCCACTCATACGGGAGGGAGAGGAAGGAGAGGAGGGGCAAATAGCAATACAAGGAAGAATAGCAGCGAATTGGGCAGGACAAGGGCAACGACAGTGGACAGAGCAGGAGCAGAACGGAGGTCCAACGTGGCAAGAGTGGGCCCCAAGAGGAGGAAGAGGTGGGTACAGGGGTCGAAGAGGAGGACAAGGGTATGGAGGAATGGGAGGAAATGGGTGGCAGGGTCCCAGAGGCCCACAGGGGAGCTGTTGGAATTGTGGGAGATGGGGGCATTACTCAAGAGAATGTAGGAGCAGACAAAACAACGGTTTCCAAGAGATAGAACAGTACGGACACCCCCATCCAGGAAGCCCCTACGGCCTCCCCATGGGACAATACCAGCAACCAGACAATGTAGTACAAAGGAGTAACGCACAACTACACGGACATCAGTACCGAACACAGACCAGCCCACAAAATAATGACAATGTGCACTACACGCCTGGTAACACTTTCGCCACAGTAGCTAATGGGGCACCCGCCCCCGCACCTTACAGTGGAGTGTCAGTGGTTTCGGGGAACATTTTCGATCAAGGGGGGGCAATGAGACACCCCGCATAGGACAGCCCACAGAGAGCACTTGCGTGTCCAGTACTGTCTACGACCCACAATGCATCAGAGGAACCATTGATAGGAGCGCAGATAGGAGACAAGCAATTCATATTCATGGTGGATTCGGGAGCGGAGAAATCATGCATTAGAGAGGGCCGGTTCCCGTTATCTAATAGAACGTTAGAGACGCAGGGGTTCTCTGGGGCTGTAATTGAAGTTCCTTACACAGAGGTATTGGATGTGACAGTGGGGGGTAAAACAGTGAAAGCACCCTTACTGTACTATGAAAACTCTCCCATCAACTTACTGGGGAGAGATCTCTTGAGCAAACTAAACATGACAATATCATTCACAGGGAGCGGTATCGTATGTTCAACGCCAGGCATATGCCCCCTCCGTATATTAGCAGTAATACACGGCCACACAATCATGAAAGAGATCAGAGGGGTACCAAAAAATGAGGAGATGTTTGTTGAAGGTATGAGAACATTGGCTCTCATAGTACCAGAACTAAAAAGGGTGGAGTGGAGGATCCCAGCAGAATTCCTTTTTCGTCCCATAGCAAGCCCTGACACTGCTCTTGGGGCAGTACTATCGTTGGATTTGCATGCAATACATGTATCAGCAAACAGAATATGTGTGATTGGTATTGACATGGAAGGGTGTGAGTGGCGGACAGTATTGTGTACAAATGCAAATATCCCGCTGAGAGAGCTCTCGGACGAGGAGCTATTTTCTGACACTGAGGGAGATGGTGAAGTAGTGATGGAACTGGCAATGCCCTGCGACATTGTAGTTACAGCCAGACAAACTAAGGTTGAACTAATGGCGGCAGTAGGAGCACCGCACACATTTTTTGATGAAGACATGAGGTCAGTACCCACTAACTTATGGACTAATGGCCCCCACGATGTAGGGTTGCTGCATGAAGTTCAGCCTGTGGTGATAAAAGTAAAACAGGGAGCAATACTACCCCGGGTGAAACAATATCCACTGTCGCGAGAAGCAGAAGAAGGGATCAGAGAGACAATAGATGCACTGCTAGCACAGGGCATAATAGTGCCCTCAAACTCCCCATGCAACACATGCATTTACCCAATCAAAAAGGCGAAGGGGGGTTCATGGAGGATGATACAAGATTTACGCCCACTGAACGATGTGGTAATGAAGGAGTTCCCTTTAGTCCCGAACCCGGCGACAATACTGTGCAACATTCCAAAAGTAGCATCACACTTCACAGTAATTGACTTAAAAAATGCATTTTTTTCGATTCCCTTAGCAGAAGAGAGCAGGTACTTGACAGCATTTACATTGGGAGGAAGGAGGTTCGAACACTGCAGACTACCACAAGGATATTGCGAGAGCCCAAGCATATTTAACAGGGTACTACATGAAGATCTGGGGAATTTGTCTGTAGAAAGCACAGTGATTCAGTACGTTGATGATTTATTGGTTTGTGCACAGGCTGAGGAAGAGTGCAGACAGGACTCGATAACACTCTTGACATTATTGGCCAATAAAGGGTACAAGGTGGACAAGGGGAAGTTACAATACTGTCTGACAGAGGTCCTATACTTGGGTCAGCTGATATCAAAGGATGGCAAGCGAATTATACCAGACAGGGCACAGGCGATTAGAACAATTGGGGAGCCCAAAACAGTAAAAGAGATGCAGAAATTTCTGGGTATGTGTAACTATTGCCGAGCATGGATATTGGACTATGCGGCGTACACAAGGCCCTTGCTACAGGCACTGAAAGAAGCACAACAAGAACACAAACACATAGAATGGACAGAGGTGATGAACACAGCATTTAACTCACTAAAAGAGCTGATATCAAGCGCTCCAGTACTAGCAAATCCAGATTATGGGCGCGAATTCTTTTTATTTTCACACTGCAAAGGAACACTGATGACAGCGGTACTGACACAGAAAACATCTTTAGGGCACAAACCACTGGCTTACTATAGTGGCACCCTAGACGCAGTAATGCAAGGTCATTTCGCGTGCGAGCAATCCCTAGCTGCAGCCGCATTCGCAATTGAAAAAAGTGCCACAATAGTGATGGGCTGCCCGGTGACACTGTTTGTGGAACACTCACTTTTTGCAATATTAGAGCGAACAAAGAGCACATTGACAACACAACGCGCCACAGCATATGAGATAATACTGTCCAGCGCTAACATCCATATAGTAAGATGTAAAACAGTGAACCCAGCCACATTCATCACAGAGGCATGCACCGTAGAGGACATGGAAAACCACAACTGCGCCACGTACACAGGTGACGAAAGTAAGGATCCAGTGATTTTTGAAAATGCCCTGACCGAGGGTGAGGTGTATTTTGTGGACGGGTCAGCATCAATAGACATGGAGACAGGAGAAAAGCATGTGGGTATGGCAGTGGTACGATTAGAGGAAGATGAATATGAGATACTAGTACAACACCGCCTCCCATCACACTATTCAGCGCAAGCAGCAGAACTAATAGCGCTAATAGAAGCATTGCATGCCGCCAAGGGGTGCGCAGTGACCATATATACAGACTCAGCATACATGACAACAACAGTTCACGGCGGGTTGGCCCGGTGGGGGCGGAGAGGGTTTCGGCGAGCAGACGGAACGCCAGTCCAGCATGCAGAATTATTGAAAGAACTGATTGAGGCCCTGCAAGACCCCACGGCAGTGGCCATCGTAAAATGTCAAGCTCATACCACCAATACAGATTTTATATCTTTGGGGAACGCGGCAGCAGACGCCGCTGCCAAAGCAGCTTCATATCTACAAAAAGGTGAAATAGGAGAGTACATGTTGCACCACACAGCAAGCCAAGAGGTCCCCACAGGATACAACATGATGTCCACACAGGAGATAATAGAGCTGCAAGAGGGAGCTAGTGCAGAGGAAAAATTGCTGTGGAGTAAGAGAGGATGCAGCAAATCACCGACTGATTTATTGTGGCGACAAGACGGTTCAGGAAAAGTGGTAATGCCAATTACGCTGTTAGAAATAGCATTTCAACAACTACACTTTCCTGCACACAACACAAGGAAACACATAATGGCAGAGATACAAGAAGATTGGTTTGCACCTTGCCTCCAGGAACACGTCACAAGGTTAGCCCTAGAATGCACGACATGTCAAATTTACAACTCAGGTATGACATTGCGTACACTAAGGGGTACGATACCAAAACCAAGTGGCCCATTCAGAGAGCTCCACATTGATTATGTAGACATGGGAGAAAGGTGTAACGGGGCTCGATACATGATTGTGGTTGTATGTCCATTTTCGAGGTGGGTGGAGGCAGGACCATGTGCCCGCCCTGACGCGAAGGGCGCCGCGAAGTTCCTAGTGCGGGAAGTGTTTCCGCGCTGGGGAATTTGCGACGTTATTCGCTCAGATAACGGGACACATTTTGTTAATGAATTATTTAAAGAAGTGACTACATTATTGGGAATAAAGCACAAATTATGTTCGATTTATCATCCTCAAAGTAATGGCGTCGTGGAAAAGATAAATGGCCTGTTAAAAAGCAGATTATCAAAACTTTGTTTTTCCCTTAAAAAGACTTGGATGTACTGCCTGCCTTTGGCCTTGTTTGAACTACGAAACCAGCCAAGTAAGGATCACCATTTGTCCCCGCACGAGATCGTCACGGGAAGAAGAATGCATACAGCGCATTCGCCTCTCCGTGAGCGTTCTGATGCACACAGAAGCGCAGCTATATTGGGGGAGGAGTTCACAGAATATCTGCGAAAACTGACACGGGCAGCGCGCGTAATTGCAAAGCAACTAGCCCCCCCCTCGACAAGAGAGGAGGGAAACGCGACTGAACCAAACAGGTTGCCTGAAAAACCACTACAGCTAATGCCTGGTGACCTTATATATGTTAGAAGTTTTGTGCGGAGGTGGAACGCACCACGTTTCCATGGCCCCTATGAGGTAGTGTTTTGCACGCCTACAGCAGTAAAGGTTAAGGGCCTGCGATATTGGGTGCATTTGACAGATGTACGTAAAGCTTACAGCGCTGCGGAGAGTGAGGTGCAGGACGAGGCACAGGCAACAGCGGACGATGAAGTTGTGCGGAATGAATGATTGGAATTTTTTGTGCATTATGAGATGAACAGTGAACACAATTAGCGCGCAACAAATGTCCTGGACTAAAACATGTACATATGTATATGGAAATTTTCTTTTTATTACAATTTTTGAAAGTTTTGCGTGGGGTTCTTTTTTCCTCTCCTGTGCTCTGTAAGAAGTTTTTTTTATTATTGTTGTTTTTAAACTGTCATGTTTTTTATTATTTATATATATATATAGTAAGGTACGAATAATGATGCTTGAAAGGCTACCTTGTCTGTCAACACACCCCCTCCCTCACCCAACCCTATATTTTATCACCGAAACGTTACAACGTGGAAATGTTTACATGTTTGTATTTAATAAACTCTTGTGTCTCAAACAGGATTTATCATGGCATCGAATGGGCAGCCTGCAACTAATAGATATGTTAGATTTAGAGAAATGTTAGTGGCTAGATTAACATATTCATTTGAATGTGGTTTATCAATGTGTGCTATCGTGTTCTTCATCTCAATGTTTTGTCTGGTATTACACTGGGTTATAGCGTTCATCTCTACTGAGATGAACGAGGGGGGAGGGGGGAACAACACCACCCTTGCCCCTGGAACGAAAACAATTCCGACTGTAGGTATCAAAGAAGGTGATTTCTTGATCTGGGATGGATCACACTTTGTGTGGGGTTACTATACTACACCACCCACTGCTGTCCTGTCACAATCAAGAACCAAAAATTTAAACAATGACACAATGTCCCAACCTGGAACATACAACAACCGCACGATCCCTCCCGCCCCAATTTCAAACAACGATCTCTTGTTTATTAAGGAGGATGGAAAAGTGATTATGATGACAGAACACAAGTCCCTATATGAAGAATTAGAAAATGGGGGTGGGAGGGAGGAAGGGGGGCCTGGTTCTTCACCTACTATAACGAGAAGGTACAGAAGAAGGGAGAAAAGTAGGCGGAGAAGAGAGACTGGTGGAAAAGGGTATGATGAGTATTATGGGCTAGGGTTAGACAAAATGGAAGACCCACGACACCCTCACCAAGCAAATAAATGGTATGCAGATATGAGCACAACAGCCAAACAGACAACCAATGAGAGCTGTTATGTCTGCTCACTTATCCCCCATGCATCAGGCACACCTAAAGTATTGTTGCCACGAGAATTGCCCATTGTGGATGCCCAATGTCTCCTTCATCTCACGCTGTGTAGAATAAAGAACACTTTCCAAGCACACGATGTCTCTTTCAGAATGCTACAGAACAACAAAACGTGCTATTCGCAAGCGTCTGGAGTGATCTGTCTTAAAGAACCTTTCTTTGCAATACAAGGGACACTGTTTTCCGAAAACAAATGGAAAGACGAAGAAGTGCTGTGCAAGGCAGAAGCACTGAAAGGTGTCCAACCGGACAAGTTGCGGTGGATGGAAAGAACGTGTTTGCCAATATGGAAAGAACACATCCCTAAACTAACATGGGTAACAGCGATGGAGAAACCCTTCAAGCTACAAAGTGAAATACAAAACGAACTATGTTTCAAGGGAGAAGGAAAAATGGCAATGGGAACGAACAAGAACTGTAACAAAACTCTCACCATCCCAGATATGAAAAAAGGGACAGCAGCACTAATGGACACCTATTGGGTATGCGGAAACAAGGCGTACCTGCATCTTCCCCAATCATGGAGTGGTAGCTGCTCAATGGCCACTTTGCACTCAACACTAATGGTGATTCCAGAAAGCCATATTGACAGAAGTAACATGATGAAAGAAGGCTTGAACCAGAATGCAGCTTCTCCAACTACACAAGCGCACCTTTATGTCCTGTCCTCCGGAGGGAAGGGAGAAGAGCTCTCAAGGAACAAGCGAGCCTCGAACTACATATCACAAGCATCATCTGATTTATTGGCACAGATCCCAGACAGGTATCGCCTGTTCAGCTCCGTGGAAACATTCTTTGCTTCGCTAGTATCAAGTGTCCAAGCAAGAGCAAATGCAAAATGGCTCCAGATCACACGGTGGGAACTGATCCAGTTGGCCAATGACACTGAAGAAGGGTTTAACATAATAAAGGTGGAACTACGAGCTCTGCGATTAATGACCATGCAGAACAGGTATGTTCTAGACCTGTTAACAGCAATCGATGGAGGTGTTTGCCGAAAAATAGGAAGTGCGTGCTGCACGTTCGTACCTTCCGAAGATGCAGAAAATGGGTCCCTGTCCCACGTTATTGAAGCAGTACATAACCTGGGCGAGAAGATGAAAATGGAAGGCGGAGCTGAGGATAGCTCGTGGTTCGACAATATCTTTTCTTGGGTTCCCTCATGGCTTGGAGTGACAATGAAGTTCCTGATACCAATAGTGGTGATCATTCTCGTAATGTTCTGCCTGTGCCAGGTGGGCCTCCGATGTTGTGCTAATGCAGTTCCTAACGGCGCAATGATGATGGTGACAATGGGCAACTCCGGTGGCACAATTAAAGCAACACAAGAAGTACATGTGCAGACAGGAGCAGACAACACCCCCAGGTATCAGTTAGTGCCTATGTGCCGTGATAAGTACATAGTAGATAAACTATGGCACACCACTATCAAAGAACCACGAGACGTAGAACTGGAATGGTATGAGGAGGTCTGGGTAGATCTGGAAGAAACTGGCGACTGTATATATTTAACATGTACACCAGACGAGTATGCTAGGAGAGGTGAGAGCTTAAGGGGGGTGTGCAGAGCATGGATGCCTATAAAAGGAACCCCTGCATGGGATGGTGCAGTGTTAGAGGAACAAGAATGTAGAAGATTGGAAGAGCTAAAGAAATTCGTTACTTTAAGTAACGAAAGGGGGGAAATGTAGGGGAGCAATGGCCGCAAGGCCCTCCTCACCTACAGCTTCCTCCCCAGGCGGGGACCATGACTCGGTGGGCGCCCCCTCATGCCACCCGGGCCCAGGTGGAGGGGGGTTCACCCGCCGACGACATTGCCCACACGCACCCTGTCTTTGCATTTACCAAAAAATTAAGTTAGGCCTAGACGCCATCTTGCCTAGCAAACATGGTGTGAGTTCAGCACACTGTAACGAGGCCCCCACCTTTGGAGGGCCTTTCATGCATCTCTGTCGCCTCAGCAGCCCTGACAGATCCGCTGCGAGTGCGTTCCCATGAGAAAGTCGGAGATGAGCTAAACCCGAGATGCCAACACGGCAACATTATATTAGTAACAATGTGATATTGCACCCCGTATGACCCGGACCGCAAGGCCGGGGTAGCGAGGAAAAAAGCTGAAGCATCACTATCTGAAGAAGGTAGAAAACAATTCAAGTATTGGTATCAATGAACTACCTCTGTTTAAAATGTGAATAAGCCATAAAAATGTAACGTTATATGATATCCCTCCAGGTCTGGACTAATGCTGCTATAACCACGGAGAAAGATGTTGACCAAACGTGTAACCTCTATCTGTAAAAGTGTTTTTCAATAGTATGTAGAAACTTGAACTCATATATGTTTTTTAATTCACCCAAAGCGGCGAGCATCAATCTCTGTAGGCCATAACCTAGATATCCCTCGTATAACGTCTAATGTACATACAATACGCACACAATGTAGTGAATATAATGTTAGGTAATGAAAAGGTACTGGAACCGACTGTATTAAAGAAATGTGTAACGAAATTGAAGTATATATATATGTGTCTAAATAACGTCAAAATAAGGCAGAACAGTATAGAACTTCTGCATTTACTGATCAGCAACGCACGAGGAAAATACCTTTGTGGATATATGCAAGGCCATTCCCTCTCCCACCCCACCAAGCCTGCCAGATAAAAAAGCTAAGACTTGTGCCGCGCTCCCTCACCTCCCCCAACCAAGCTGGCGTTACTTCAGAGAGTCAGAGGCCCCGGCGCCGCAACCAAGGCCACAGCCCGCCACCTGTGTTATTTACAGCACGGTAATAAACCCACGGATGAACCCACTGATCTACCAGCACCCTCTCATAAATCCCACGAACCCCCCAAGAATCCTGACCCCGTGTAAGGACGACCCCCATCATTGGGACAAGACACAGAGACCCATCTATATAATAACTTCTAACGCAGCAGACAGACATGTATCATTCGGCCCAGGCCCCAGAGCCCCGTCCCGCGACCTAAAATACCGGTCAATAGGACACAGGTAAATCTCACCCCAACCGACAACCACCAGACCTCTCACGAGGTGCATTCCTCATGTGTTGTGTTTATTTTATAAGATAAGCTGCTGAAGCGATTTATTAATGAACTTAAATGTCATTTTCTGAATAACTGCAGTGTGCATGGCCTAGGGCAAATGAGACAGGAAAGGTATTCGTCATTGTCACAGGCTGCCCCAGCACATCAACACCGCACGGATGACCTCAAGCCGGCCTGCCAGGCCCAACCCAACCCACGAGGCTGACCAGTGACGTCGTCCCGCCAGGACCAACCCCGCTGCAGCAACACCTATAGTTAGTCGACGCCACCCAATCCCAATTGACTTGTGCCCCCTATAGTGTTTAGGAGGTGATGACGTTTTTTGTATTAGAAATACGCCTGTCTTTGCTATTGTCAGGCAGAGCGCTCTCGTAGGTTGCAGAGTTCTTTGCATGCCTTATCCTTGGATAAACTCCCACTTACGCTCACCCGCACTCTGCCTTGGCCTTATTCCCACTACGGGAGAGTCCCTTATTGTCTCTCATTGCGGGGAGGATCGTGCTGAATTGGGGGCGCTTCCCTTCACCATTGGAATTTAACTCCTTTCTTGAGTAATCGGTGAAACTTTCAAAGAAAAATCCTTTATGAATCGCCAATAAAAATTGGCAAATCCTAAAAAACTTTAGACCTCTTTGATGCAATTAGGAGAAGGCCCATTTGCTACTGCCTGAACATTTGCAGACCTCGGAATGAGATCACAAACCCCCTGGAAATCGACTAACCCAGTATGAAATTGCGATTTTTCCATTTTAGCAAATACATTATTTTCAAACAACATCTGTAAAACCTTTTTTACATTCTCCTGGTGTTGGACCTCATCCATTGAGTAGATACAAATGTCATTGTTTGTTTGTTTTATTCATATTTATATAGCGCACAACAGCCCAAAGGCATCGTGGCATTTGCTACAGAAACATGCTTAGTTACAGAAAATATCAAGTCAACATTTGTTACATATCTTGAGCAGTTTCTATAAAATAATATTACATTTGTCGAGTGAATGTAGAGAGAAGATACAACATATGTACATAGATTACATTCTATCTTACATTTATATTACACTATACATATTAGGACCAGTGGACGTAGCAGCAACGTTAGTTCAGGAGAGTGGTCTTGAGGTTTTTACAGAAAGCAGAGATGGATGCTTCAGCTCTGAGGGGGGCAGGGTGCGAGTTCCATAGTTTAGGTGCAATGTATGAAAAGCCTTGCCCTCCGGCTTTAGCTTTCCTGATGCGTATGAGTAGCTGGTTGGTGTACTGAGTTCTGGTAGGGCACGTTGAGGCGGTTCTTGATATAGCTTCAGCTAGATATGTGGGAGCTGTGTTGTTGATGCATCTGTGTGTGATAGTGAGAATTTTGAGAGTAATGCGGTCTTTGACCTGTAACCACTGTGCAGCTTGTCTGGCTTGGGATACATGGTCTCTTCTGGGGATGCTCATCGCAGCTCTCAGGGCATTGTTTTGTGTGGTTTGTAATCTGTGAATGTTTTTGGAGGAGGTGCTAGCCAGGAGAGTGTTGCAATAATCGAGTTTGGCATCTATTGTTGCTCTGTTTATTGCAAGGCAGTTGGGTGCGGATAGGTAGGGTTTAATGGCATTGCTAAATTTGGTGCTGTAGACTGACGCAGAGGCTATGGCGCTAACTTATTTGTTCATGGATAAAGTCGCATCAATGTGGACACCTAGAGTCTTCACAGATGAGGCTACAGCGATGGTGGAGTTGTCTATGTTAAAGTTGGCATATTGGGGACTTAGCTTTATTATTGCGTTTTTCTGTCCGAGGATAAAGATTTCAGTCTTGTCCCCGTTAAGACAAAGGCCATTGACAGCCATCCAAGCTTGGATTGTAGCATAGATATCGTGTAAGGCCATGGCGTCTTGGTGATAGGAGCCAGATAGTGGTAGGAGTACTTGAGTGTCGTCAGCATAATTGGTATATGCTACACCCATCGAGTCAAGTAGGTCGAAGAGGGGTTTGGTGAAGAGTTTATAGAGGGTGGGGGCTGTACGTGATCTTTGGGGAACACCGCAATTTATGGTTGTAGGGTCGGCGTTTGCTATGTTAGAAAAGACCGTCATGACTCTACTTTCAAGGAAGGATGTAATCCAAGAAGCTGCTTGTTTAGAGAACTGGGCTGCCTTAGTGAGATGGGTGGTTAGTGTTTTGTGATCTACCAGATCAAAAGCTGCTGATAGATCGAGAAGGAGGAGAAGGACAGGTTTACCTTTGTTCATGATCTGGGAGATTTGATTTTTTTTAGGTCTAGTAAGGTGGATTCTGTGCCATGCCCTACACTGAAACCAGATTGCCTTTTACCCAACATGGAGTTGGCTTCTATGTATGAATGGATATGGTTATGAGCTGCCTTGTCCAAGATTTTCAGAAGGAACGGCACTGTCGTTATAGGCCTGTAGTTGTTGGGTTTAGCTGGGTCAAGTGTGGTCTTTTTTAGGAGGAGGGCGTACCCAGGCTTCTTTGAGAGTGTTAGGTACGGAACCTGTTTTGAATGAAGCATTAATGAAGGCAGTAATCAGAGGGGCAAGATCGTTGGCACATTCCTTGATAATTTTGGGGGGAGGGGGGCATATGTTTCCTTTGCAGAGTGATGGCTTGAGGTGTTCGTTAAGTTCAAGGACCTTGGATTCGGTAGTGTCTCTAAAGGTGAATTGGGTGTGCTTGGGTTTACTACTCTTGGCTTGTGTTGGAGGGTTAGTCATTTGGTTAGGGAGGGCTTTGCAGTGGTTGTGAATTTTTTTTGGAAGCTCTATTTTTTGAGCATTGCGGACTGGATGCTGGTGCACCAGGCCTTGTCTTTAATTATCTCATCTGAGCTTGCCGGTGGTGTGACTAATTTGTTGAAGATTGTGAATATCTCTTTAGCTTGCGAGTTAGCCTTGGAGATCCTCTCATTAAAAGAGTTTGCTTTTGCTGCAATGATAGCTTTTTTATATTTTAGAGCTATCTGTTTGAAGAGGTTCTTATTTAAGTCATTTGGGTCCGCTTGCCATTTTTTTTTAACTGGTGTTTTTGTGCGCGGAGCGTTTTGAGTTCGCCTGATAACCAGGAGTTCCAGTGAAAGGATTTTTTTTCTTTCTTACTTTCAAGTGGGGCTATTGTGTTTATGGCATTGGTCAGAGTATCATTGAAGATGGCTGATAGCACATTAGGATCCTGAGAGAAAGGAGGCGCTAAGCAAGGGTTGTTAAGGAAGGGTCGGAGGTTGTCTGCGTTCAGTTTTTTTTTAGCTTATTTTTATGGCTGGTGGCGCATGGGTGAGACCTTTGGGACTAGGGGTGGAGCGGATGAGGAATTCAATGCAGGTGTGGTCCGTCCAGGGATAGGCGGTGTTTGAGATAATGTTGGATGCACAGTTGTGATCCATGACCCAGTCAAGGGTATGGCCCATAGAATGAGTGGGGGCGTGTACTCCTTGATAGAATCCTAGGTCTGCTAGTTCTTTAGCTAGGATTGAGGCGGATTCATCTTTAGGGTCATTGCATCCTAAGTTTAGATCTCCTAGTAGAAGGATTTTAGAGGATTTCTTGATGTTGTTACTCAGTCGGTGGGAGAGATGGTCTTGGAAGTCAGCTGGAGGTCCAGGAGGCCTATACAGGATGTGGATATTGATTGCATTGTTGGGAGAGAGCGTAAGCTTGGCTGAAAGGATGTCGCCATTTCCACCCCATGTACTAGGGTCTGATAGCCTAATGGAGAGTGAATGTTTGTAGATAAGGGCAACTCCCCCTCCAATTCTGTCAGGTCTAGCTTGTCTCAGGATAGCGTAGCCTGGGGGTAGGGCTAGTGAGATAGCTGGGCAGGAGGCATCATTGAGCCAGGTTTCGGTGATGCTTAGTAGGTCAAGATTATGGGTGGATAGTAGATCATTTATCTCTAAGGCATGTGCAGGTAGGGAACGTACGTTCAGCAGTGCACATTTGAGTGGTGGGTATTGTGCGATATTGTTTTTTTTATTTTGGGATGTGATAATGTGTACTTATCGTAGTGTGCGGTACTGTGAGTCTTAATGCGTGTTGGTGCTGAGGAGGGTTGGAAGGATAATGAGAGAGGGGCAATGCCTTTGCAGCTATTGGTGTGGGGTGTTGGCGCAGTGCGGGTGCCTAATCTAGAGTTTCTTGAGGTGAGAGTGAACATGGCAGGTGTCTGGGAGATGTGCGGTTTCTGAGTCTGTGGAGTCTGACTGCTGGACTGGGTGGCTGATACTGTGTGATGTTAAGGTCTGGTGAGGTAGAGTGTGAGTTCATTGCGCGGCAATGAGTGTGATGTGCCGGGTGTGGGTGAGGAAGTATAGGGACCATTATTGTGATGAATATAACAAAGGTTATTAGGATGGCTAGGAGGCAATGAGAGAGCGGGTGTGTGAGTGTTTGTTGTGAGTGGTGTGTGATGTCTTGGGCAGCATGATGGGGAGAGACACTGATGTGCAGCTGGTGTATGGCAGGGACAATGTAGACAATTACGAACACATCCAAATATTGGCGCAAGACTTAATTTTTAAAGAACTGGACGGCTGCTGGTGCATTGCACAAGCCGAATGGCATCACCAAGTATTCAAATAGTGAAAATTTAGTTTTGAATGCCGTCTTCCATTCATCTCCCTCCCTTACTCCAATCAAATGGTATTCCCCACGCTGATCCAACTTGGTAAAAATATTTGAACCATAAATTTGATCGAGCATTACTGAAATTAGGGGAAGAGTGTAAAGACTGGAGGGGGGGAGGGGGGTATCTGTACTCCTGCCCTCTATATGGCAGAGTAGAAGCACAGAGCACCCCAGCCAAGATTCTCTACTTGGTAAAAGTGGACGAGCAATCAAGGCTTAAGCTCTCACGAGGTGGTGCAGGCCGGTTCTTAAGTACAGTGTAGTCCCCAAGCACTCACAAAGGAATGTCCACACACTATGTTAGGGAAAACACAGTTCTTTATATAAACGAGGCTTTGATTATGTACACATACAATAACACACTTTGTGCTCAGGCAGTTCTATAATGATAAATATTTACAGTCTCTATGTGGTACCACAATTACTTCTTTGATTCCATTAAAATGCATCAACTGTAGACAGTTTCAAATGGCATACAAATTAATAGCAACAGGTATCAACCATAGACTTTGCAAGGAAAAGAAAGAGTTAAACAATTAGCAGATTACTGGACCCCTACCACCAGGCACAGTTCTGTGTGAGGATCCCCCCACTTGGGCAAACTGTAAATTATGCAATTTAACAAGCCCAGTCCATATATTGTTTAATATAGTCTTGGTTCCCTCTAAAAAGGTTCTACTACTCCAATGTACCTGATTTAGCAGAGTTCGACGTTGGGTCATCGACGGATCCTTCTTGAGTGAACTGCCTTTAAGGCAGGAGCCACGGATCGTCGAGATCCCTTGAAGAAAAGGTGAACAATGGCGTTGAGGCAGCATCGGCCCTGGCGGAGCTAGTCGACGATCTGTCGTGGACATCCTGCGAAGATGAGGTGTGTGGTGTACCTCGACGATGATAGTTTGTTGCTGCAAAGACTCAATGAAGAACTCTGGCCCAGCAAGGGCGTCGAGTCGTCAGCGTCTTCGGGTGGTTCGAAAACCCATAGGCGGATTCTCCTCGGTTTGGTCGGCGACCTTGACTTTCTCCGGCGGGACCAAGTGGTCGACCGTGATGAGCAAGGCAGTCCTTGATTCAAAGTGTTCTTAGGCAAAGGTGGAGCGTTGCAGCTCCGGTCGGCGGCGGTACGGCGTCAAGCTGTCCCCGCTTGTGGGAAACACGGCTTCGACGGGCCACCAGCGGTTACGGCGCTCCTCCAAAACCTGCTCGTCGACGATGGACGGAATGTCCGGGCACTTCTCTTCAGTTTCCTCGGCGGTCCCAGTCTCTGGTCGACAGTCTTTCGAAAGTTGAGTCTTGGTGAAGGTTAGCTGGTGCACGATGGACCCTCATAGCTCGGGAAGAGGTCTCCTAGCCAGGTCCTCTCTTCAATCAGTTCCTTGAAGGCACAGTAGCTTTCAGATTGCGTAGAAGGGAAAAGCAGTTAACCTTCTTCCGGCTCGGCTTCGAGAATAAGCACCAAGTTTCGACTTCAGCTTCTGAATAGGTTCCATCAGTGAGAGGCCCACAGATATACTGTTTGGTCTCTCGTTCACTCTGTTGGGTCACACTTGGGCAACCAATCATCCAGAAGGGCATTCATGCAGCAAATCAGGCTCACAGTGCATTCAGGCGATTCACTTCCCTCCAGACACTCACAACAAGGAATGTGTATTGGGACAGGTACCCAGACATTCAGCACTCCACACTGCATTCATTCCAGTTACGGGCAGGGCTATCTCATTCATTGTGTTACATACCAGAAACCTGACACCCATAACATGAAGTGCATATTGGTCACACACTCAATTCACCCAGGTCCCACCGCAAGGGCATACCCAAAACATACAGTCACTGGGAAGGCATCAGCCAGTCTGGCCTGGACTTCCCCAGAATACCATATAGGAACTTCCACCCAACAGCCAGTCAGAGGGAAGGGACAGAGTCAGGGCTTCCCAGGACTTTGAGAAAACAAGGTAACAGGCAACAGAAAGCAAGAGGCCACAGGGGCCATCTTGTCTCCTACCAGGAATCAACTGATTCCAATGGCACGGTCATGGTATACCAAAATGAAGGATACTCGAAGCACCTGTCAAATTCAGCATGGAGCTGCCACCAGCACATACCCTGCTCTGTGGGCCACACACAGGTGCCAAAAAACATACACTAGGGGCACAGGGTTGTACCCCAACCCATGGGCGCCATAAGGGTATTCCGCAAGGGTATGTACACCAAACCAAAAAGAGGAAAAGCCGCACTACCAGGAGCCCCACATGGACTCATGGGCAGAAAACAATACAGAACACACATGAAAAAGGACTACAGGACAAGGACAGGGAGGCCCTGTCACTCCAATGCATTTCCAGCATCACAAAGAGGATAACAATTTTTGATGGCGATACGGTTGAGTGCGCCATAATCTATGCAAGTTATAAGGGTTTTTGGGATGAAAAACGGAGGCGAGGCTGTAGGAGACTGGGATGCTCGAATGAACCCCTTAGCTAGATTCTCCTCCAAATAACTTTCTAAATGTTCATTTTCTTTTTCGGTAATCGCATATATCCTGCTGCAAGGGGTTGGAGCTCCGACTTCAAGATCAATCGTACAGTCGTAAGGCCTATGTGGTGGGAGCTCACCCGCTTCCTTCTCATCAAAAACGCTCCAAAAGTCCTTGTAGCAACTCAGCAACTCACCCGTAACTGCTCCTAAGGTGATATTCCTGGAACCCCCCCTTCCACTACCCACAATGCCCCAGAATCTAATATCACTGGACCGCAACCCTTAATTTGTCCTGCCAAGTATAAGGATATGTTCAAGGTAAGATGAGGGACTGCTGATTGAAGTGTATTTGCCACCACCTGGGAATTCGGAACAGATATGGGAATTCTATGTTTTACCTTGTGACAGTCTTTCAACAAATGTCCTGCTCTTCCACAATATATACAAAGTCCCCTCTCACCCTCTTCTCCCGCTCTTCCTTAGACAAAGGGCCCCTGGGTTTTGATAAGATTTCCTTATTCTCCACAGAAGGTCTAAAATCTCAGCTTCCCACTACCCCCTTAGTTCTCTCAAATCTGAAATTCTGTCTAACATCTGAGCTACTCCTCCTACGTTCTCCTTTTCGCTCACTAAGCCGTAAATCTAGTTGCATTACAAGAGCAATCAGATCCTCACACAAACCTGGTCTATCCACCACTGAGGACAAAGCATCCTTCAACTCATCCTTCAAAGCTCGATAGAATAATGTTGCCCTTTTTTCCTCTGGCCATTTAGACTCCAAAATGAATGCTTTAAATTGTGTGATGTAACCAATTAACTCTTTGCTTCCCTGTTTTAATTCCAACAACTCTCCGTCTACCTCCTGAGATATCCGTCGCCTGTCAAACATCTTTTCAAACTCTTTCAAAAATTCATTAAAATCCCTTAGAAGTGGACTTAATTGGCTTACCAACAACACTGTCTAAGAGGCTGCATCACCAATAAGATATGAGAGGATGAAAGCTACTTTAGAAGCTCCTGAAGGGAATACCTCTGAATGACACACAAATGTAATTCGCACTGAGTAACAAAAACAGAAAACCTTTTTGGTCCCCCCCATAATGGTCAGGAACAGCTAAGGGAATTGGGTAATGACATTCTCTGCCTCTGAATTGCTTACGTGTCTTTAATTACTCCTGCCCCACCTCTTGAGTTAATTCCGGGGGGTGTGAGGGAGGAAGGGTCTTTTTGCCTCCCCCCCTGTACATTCTGCATAGAATGGATCTATTGCTCATTCCATCGCGGGGAGACGTCCCCTTTTCGGTCCTCTGACGACAGAGGTCAGAAGCCATTGCAACATACAGACTCCATCCTATGCCACCCCAGGACTCCCATCTTTTTTACTAGGCCGCTAAGGATTTCTAAAAAGATATCTCTCCCATTGCCCAGCACCGTGCACAGCCAGCTCAGACACCCCCTCCACCTCCTCCCCTGTCTGTGCCCCACAAGCTTCTTTCTCACGGAAGTACAGTTGTGTATTGTTGCAACTCACCTGCATCTTTCTCTTCTTCTGAGCTCATTGCCCTGTGTGTGACCGGGGTGGATCTTGACTTGTGTACTCACCCATCTCCACAAACCAGGAGGATAGCTCAAGGGCAACGTGCTCTCCTTGGAAGCAAGATGACACAGAGCACCACAAGTTCGATCCCCGGGTCCCACTTAGAAACCTCTGGGTATTCAGCGCGTTATAAATAACCGATCATATCATATAACCTGCATGTGCCCTCTCAACCCCCACCTTCACACCCACCACTCCAAACCCAGACCCCTCGGTCCCTTTAATGCCGATACACATCTAACCCCCTGAAGTGACCAGAGAACACACCCACCGGAGCCCCGAGTCCCCCTGTACCATATATTCAATGAAGAAACAACACCTATCAATCTGTATCGTGAGGCACCAGTTAGATCAAACCCTTTCATGGTGGCCGCGGGGATTAAGGCACTATGGTTTACTGTTCCCCGAGGGCAAAGTATAAGCTGGATATATAGTTGTTAACTGAACTTTACAGCACCTCCACTAAATGTCAGAGTTTAATGTGAGTAGTTGTTTCTAGCCTTTTTTCTGTGTTGTCAGAAGTTAGATGATCTGTGCCCGACACCTCTGACCTTCACCCCTCCCAGATGAGCCAAGCTGACCCACGTGCTTCGAGAAGCAACAGCTCTGCACCAGCCAATCAAGCCGCACCATCCCAGCATGGCCCATACCGTAACATTGTAGTGAACCAATGAACACGTAATATTCTTCACCTGTATTGTTGGTCACTGATGAATAAAGTTGTGCATAACATATGTTGTTTCTGTATTGTTGGCAGAGCGCTCTCAGAGCAGCAGAGTCCTCTGCGTGCATCTTTTACCTGATATAAACTTTGTTCAACTTGTAATCTATCTCCTGGTCTCATTCCCTACTGGGGTGTGTCAATTTATTCTGAGTTTGGTATCTGCGTTTGGGGAATGACCACCTTCATTTGATGACGTGATTGACCTGGGAAGACCCCGTACTCAGCAGCGAGATCGGGGGCACCCCCATCAAGACCACCGCCACCTACGGCCGATTGGTATTTAAAACGCGTACTCTCCAGAGCGGGTTCTGCGGGTCCCGGCTTTGCAAATACCAACTGCTCGCCGGAGCAGGTGACTGTTTGGTTGGGGGAGGCAATCCAATTGTGGATACACTGCGAATGGAGGCTCTCGACCACCACAGACACATGCATATCAATTGCAAGAGGAATTAAAGGAGGGAAGATTGGTAGGAGAAGGGTCAGATTAAAATAGTAGGGGAACGTATTATGGGTTGGATTGGGTGTGAATGAGAGTGAGTGATTGTTGATTAAGGTGTATTTTTCTTTTCAGTATGGCCATTCGTTTTTTTTTTATATAAGGTGATGAAATACGAGGAGATACGGGAGCCTAGCCACAAAAGGGGGTGGAAGGCAGCGCCGCATAGTACTGTTTCGACCATTGCAGGAATATAAGTGAGGGAAAAGGAATAAGTAGGAGTCTTGTATATTGAGTAGACTCGGAGAATAGCAGCAATTCTTTCTTTTGGAAGTGATAAACGTTTATTAGAGGTTAGCCCAAAGGGGGCCAGGGTGAGGTGAACGTGAAGTGTGAGGGAATGGGAAAAATATGGTATTTTTGTAAAAGGGTAGAGGGTATAAAATGTTATTTTAAATACATGTTTCATGTTTTTCGTTGTCAGTAAAGGTATGTCAGGTCAACTTGTCAATTGGTTCATGTCCTATCTGTGAAGTGATCAAAGCATTTTAAGGCACAAGCAAAATGCTTTGAAATACAATTTGAAAGGTTGATGCTAGAGATATCAATTTATTGAAGTATTCACAGTGGTGACTAACACACCCAGACAGTGGGAAGAAATCATGAGAGCAGATACACCACTCCTGCACATCTGCCAACACCTCCCCTTGTATGGTGAGAAAATAAAGTACCATGGGCAGTCGCTAACAGAGATTAAGGTGGAAGGGTCATCTCAAATATGGCCAGAAGGAGGGTCTTTCGATAAGATGGTGTTGGACCTCGTGGCAACATACTTAATGGCCAAATATAAAGGGAAGCAGCTCAAAAATAGAAGGGAAGTATTGGATCTCTCGAGGATGTTCGAAGAGACGCCTCGTGCAAATAATAAGGAAAAGGAGTCACAACCTGTAGTAGCCACAAATCAGGAAGGAGGAGGGGTAAAGAAGGAGGAAGAAGAACCAAAAAAGCTGTACCCATTGCTGACAAAACCTGCTGAGGGATATTGTGATCCGTTATTTCTACCCTGACCAAGTGCACCCACTATGCCGGCAGTAGCCCTCCCCCCCACCCTTATGACTCCAAAGGTTCATACGGTCCAACAAGCATACCCTCGACCCACATAGGATGCAT